>NC_143019.1:56682976-57025931 GCF_055824585.1 Amblyomma mixtum
TTTTCGGAGCAGAAAAAATACCAGTTTAGAGCAACCATTGTTGTTTTTGGAGCAGATGGCGAATAAATTACGCCAGTGTACCTCCCGTGTTGAAAGCATCACTGAAGCGACTGACAATTACAGCTATTTATTATGAAACACACTGTACATTTCACACAACAGTCAACACGAATGACAAGAATTTGGATGGTTTAGTACACACCCGCCTTGTTAAGTTCATCAACAACTGCTCTTTTAAAATATGGCCCAAGGCCATCCGACACTATATACGAGACTTTTTTTCTCCCACACTGAAATTCTTTTGCAACCTTTGAATCTGGAAACATCAGAGGGAAGAGCGAGGTTGCGGTGTCCCCCCATGAATATGGTATCCCAGAAACAGCCACACCAAGAACAAAGTAAGTCTCTGCCAATGTGACACGATCTGCTTCAGATACATCCGGTCTTGCGAGAAGGCATGATGTCAACAAAGCTTGAGCAGCAGCAGGCTTCTTCAAAACTCCCAGCTCATTCCTGTGTTGCTTGCAAGCTTCAACGTGTTGCTTATTAGAAGCATGCCGTTTCACAGCATTTACGCCATGTTGTGAGCAGTTTATAACTTTGTTGCAGATAATGCAAGTGGCCTCCTCCTCTTTTGGTCCTGCTCTGCACCACACAGCAATACAGTCAATATTGGCATCCTCTTCATTTAGCACCTGGGCCTTAAACTTGCTTTTCCGCCCTGAAATAATGAAAAAAAATTTTTTTTTCAGACTACTGACAATTGACAACTGCTGGCTCGGATTGTAAAATACAAATAGATATACACATATAAGCTTACTTCATGTCAATCCAATACGCGCCAAAGACCTTTAAACTGATGTCTGAATCTGAAGTCACACTGTTTCGGCCGCCTGCTACTAGCGAACTACGCGCTCCGTCAGCGCCTATTTGGCCTCGTTTGAAAGCCCGCGCTTTTATTTTTACTTTCTTTTAAGCAACCGCGAGCAACACGCAACATGAGAAATTGTACAAAAATTATACGCAACGTGTGATTCCATTGCGATTTAAACTAAGTGACCAATGCGGTTGTTTTCGATCGGCTAAAATAAAGGCCCGCGCCTGCTACCTGAAGCGTGCTAACCCTAATGTCGTCGAGTAGTTATCCGTGCCCACTGGTGCGAAAAAGTCTAGGTCTCTGCGTTATTTCGGTCAGAAACGGAAAAAGAGTCAGGATGCAAAGCGTGCTCGTTATGCTGTTCATGCTGCCAACACCGCGTTGCCACATACGCGATGGACAACAGCGAAGTACCGAGCCTTCGACGTTGCGCAACAACGTCGTGACTGAGGACGTTTCCGCGTGCACAGTGCCGACTCCAGACGCATAACGATAAACACCGCTACCGTGACTGAAAGTGAACTGGCGAGACGCGCGCCCGGGAAAAGGTGACGCAATTTCAGTCATATCGCCATCTGACTTGCACCAGGAACTCAAGAACGTTTAAACGCGGTGTCGATCTTACAAAAGGGTACATAAATCACCCTGAAAAATAGTCGAAACTTACCTCTGATCGTTGAAAGCGCCATGTACCCGGCAGCGAACCTGAAGGCAGCCCACAAAGAACACGACTACAGTGTTCTAACACTGGAAACACGACTAACAGCTTGCCAACGTGCGCCGTGTAAACATGGAGGCGGGCGCGGCTTGACCCGGCTACGGCGAAGGCTACAACAGGCTTCCCTGGATTTTCAATAATGATGATATTAGACATGTTTTCGGTTTCTGTGTGGCTTGACGCTTGACGTTTTTTTGCCTTCGTTTTCGCAGCGCCGTTTCGGCGCAGATGCGGCGCAATTACTAATAAAAATGCCTGTTTGGCGCAACATGTAGCAGCATTTTTCTTTTGGCGCAGTTTGGCGCAATTGGCGCAGCACTTCCATCACTGGAATCACTTCCAGAAAGCCGGCTTGATTCCTGTGACGTGGAGGTGCGCAAAACTCCCGCTGGTGCAGTGATGGCGGTGCTTTGGTCATTGGTGAACGGTGAACACTGTTCCGGTTCCCTGACGTTCGAATTAACGAGCTTTTACAGGCATTAGAACAATCAAACCCCTCCGGATATTTACTGTCAATAAATGCTCTGAAGTTTGTCATCTTTTCTTTTTTTCGGCACAACCCTGTTATAACAATTATTGGTTATAACAATGGAATTTCCATGGCACATGAATGTTGTTATAAATGGGCTTGACTGTATATAAAAAAAAAACGCTTGAAAACATGCGCATATTCAAACACCTCGGGCACGATCCGGTTCTGCGGGGAGCCAACTGTGCATGTGGAGTGGCCAGCCTGCGCATGCAGCTACTGCTTCCACCCAACATCAACACGAACTGTGCGTGCACTCTATAAGCTGGCGGTTTGTTTTCAACCAGCGAAGCAGGGGAGAGAGGTGTGCCTGTGCAGAGCGGCCGCGTGAAAGAAGTGTAGACACGCCTACCTCAATTCCCCCCAAAAAGTACACGGTGGTCACGTTTACAATGCACCACATGAATCGCCAAGTGCCAGCCTTTTCAGCAAACCTCACGCGGCTAATAGATATGATCTACACAGTGTCAATTAGGTGTGAAGTCTAAATTGGAAACCGATACAAATATGGCGATTTATGGAGCTTAGTGAATTTATAGAGGAAGGTGTGGCATTGTGCAACAAAAATTGGCAAAGGACAGGCGATTCCCACACGCTGCCTCAGGTTATGCAAGCAGCATTTTTTTTTTCGCACATCACTAATGCATTTAAACATCTACTGGCAATATCTTTATTTTTATGTGCCATGAGCTTCAATCACCGAATGTCAGGGCTATGCGAATAACAATTTAATTGTTGCGAAGAGAATTCAAATAATAAAAATTAGTTGCAAACTGAATATTTTCAAACATAAGCACAGTTAGCTTAAACTAAAAAAAAAAGCTTTTCACAAAATATAGGCAAGAAATTAACAGATACACTGCACATAAATTTCGTATAATACACATAAGGCCTACATGCATTCAATAAGGGAGCAGGACATGACAAACCATGAAACAGTAAAAAACTTCCTTCGGCACAATTCTCAGACCACATTACTGTGATGAGTGAAAAAGCCCAGAATGTCGTTATGAAGCATTCTATGCTGCATTTGTCATGAATGAATATGATAAAGCATCAATTGTAAAGTTGGCGTTAATCAGCTATCTCCTTACTGGCAGAGTGATGGCAGAAGTTTCTACTGAGAGGGGCACAGCGTTGCGCACTGCTGTCAATTTATGGCCGAGTCACACTGGGGAAACAGTCCGCCAACCCGTCCGACAAAACAGTGTTTTCGTCGGGTTGGCGATCCTGTCACACCGCGTCAACACGAACAGAGGGTAAACATGTCGCTGTCTCCCGCCAGCCTGTGTTGGCCACATGTGCGCCGCTTGTTCACAAACTCTCTGTCACACCGGAAAAACCACCTCAATCGCGTTCCCCGGCGCTTCTCTGCCTTTGCTCGTGCGCTCTCCTCCGTGCGTGTGCACAACCGCGGAAACTGGAGACACTTTGCGCTGTCGTAGCTACTGGCGGTTTTGCAGAATATCGGACGAAATATGATCGTGCGCGGCGGCTGAGGTGCAGCCTTGCTCGATTCTGACTCGGACGACCAGCCGCCACCGCAGAGAAACCGCGCTGGATGATCGACTGGCTGAGAAGGGCGCCTGAGAAAGGCGTTTTCGAAAACTTCATGCGAAAGAATTAAACACGGACTACATGCGTCTACTTTCTGTGCCCTGTGTCTACTTCTACACATTTTGTGTTTTGCGCTGCTGTTCCACAATGCATTATCAACCCGGCCGGTCACTACAAATCACGCCACAATTTCGGCAGATTCATCGAGTTTGTTCCACGCTCTGAGAGTACTAAAAAAAGATATAATTGTACGCATCATTCTTGCAATCAAATGGGAACCCAGTAAAGTTATTTTGATTGCTATCTCAAAGAAAAAAATGCAGCACTGCTTTCTTCTTCATCTCAAGTTCAAAAATAGCAGGACAGGTAACTGGTAACTCGCGCTCACCTGTGAAATACAGTCCCAACTAGCGATCTCTTGAAACACAGATTCCTTCAGATCACACCGTTGATATTTTGGGTCTGTTATATCCCATGGAAAACGCCTCTCTTCAATCATCGCGGTCAGGTCACTTTCCTGGCGGCACGAGTACGACGGCAGCATGTTCACGCGAGCAACTGGCACGCTCGTATGCCGGCTCCTGCTCGGGTGGTTCTAGCGCACAAACCCGTCAAGAAACTTCTGGAACCCGCAGCCGAGGCAGTCCCTGGAACAGGACATTCCTTTTGGCTCCCTACAGAACCGCGTTCGTCAGAAGTGTACGCTTGCTCACAAGAATGCGACGGGGAGAGAACGTGCTTCTCCACGGCGGCCGCACCTGCCAGCCGACGGTGGCCAGGGCAGCCTTCCCGTCTGTATGCACCCGCCTGCAAGACGCCGTACCGCAGCAGACAGCATTGCCACGAAAGGAAGCGCTCTTTTTTGCACTTTGCAAACGAAGTTTCCAAGCACGAAAGGCACAAAAGCGGTGAATCACCGCAAAGGGCTTGGTTTGTTCGTGCGGTGTCGCCAGGAAATTCGCCCGGCCGGCGAACAGCGCCAACCGTGTCCACGAACGCTGTTTGTTTGTTGTTCCGGTTCCCGGAAGCTGTCATACCGAGGGAACACCCCAGAAACCTGTCTCGTTTCCCTGCCGTTCGTGCAGTGTGACAAGAAGTTGTGGGACAAGTTGGTTGGGCGACTTGTTGACGGCTCGCTTGCGAACATGTTTGGTTCATGTCGCTGTTGTGTTGCCGCAGTGTGACTCGGGCTTTAGGCTCCCTCGAGGCAACAGGCGAAAACAGTGAGTTGGCAGTAGAATGCTGCAGTGAACACAGCTTTTTTGACACGATGTAGTCCGCTTAGCACTCGCTTAACGGCTTCGCTTCGCAGCAAAGCCGCACAACAGACCCAAAAATGCGTTCGCAAACCCAAGACCCTACAACGAAACTACGCCACGAAAGACACACAGCGCGCCACAAGAAATAACGACAATAGGCGGCAATAGGCAGGACAGAGAAGGGGATTCAATTCCGTGCTCGAGGTATGCTGCACTTAACGGCTAATTTGGGGACTGTGTCATGACAAAATGGAACACAACGAAATTTAATGCATAGCCTAAAAGGAGAATAATAAAGAGAAAGCAGAATATGATTTGGAAGAGGGTGATGCAATTCAATTTGCAAAAACAACAGAACACTTTGCTCGCATAGACCTCCCAATTACAGCATATGAATTTTGTGCACAAGCCGTGGGGGGAGTCATGTAGCAACAAGACGAGTGGCTGTGAGTTTAGGCTTTTCAGCATTATGCAAACTGCACTAATTCAGAAATAAGATATGCCAATGATGTGATGTTACGAGCAAACACACAAGCACGAGCCTCTGCATGGACATCGAAATGCGGTTTATGCTCTCTAAATCGAAACAAAGTTAACTTCTTTTTATGCGACTCAAGATCAGGCTACCCTTGATGACCGCTTATTGCTAGTTTGTTCTAGAACAACAAAAAGAAAAAACAAGGCTAACTTTCTGAACACAATGCAAACTATAGCTTTTGTGATGGCACAACAGGGAAGCGGAGGTTCCGGCGGGTCATGAACACCTCGGCAGGAAGAGAGCAAAGCCGGCTACTGCTCCGGTGACCTCGAGTTCTACGGCGTTACACTGTAGACTTCCTGCCGTTCCCGAGCCCGTTCCGGAGAGTCAACAGCTGGCGCAACCACCTGTTACGGCCAGGGGTGCCTCCAGCGCTGTCACCACCCATCCGAGTGATGCCCACAATGCCAACATCACCAGCATCGTCTCCATGGGCACTTGGACCAGGAGCTTATATGACGCCGCCAATTACGCCGCCAGCAACGCCAGATACCTAGATGCCACTGACTGGACCCATGCAGCGCTTCATCAGCACCGAACCATGAGCACGAACACTGAACGATAATAGACTGCGTGTTCCTGGGTCGTGTGTATTGGTAGTTGTGTTGTGTGTTAGCTTTGTAAGTTTTGTGTGCTAGTGTTTGTGTCACACAGGGTGTATTAATGTGCGTGCGCGCGGGTTCACCTGTCGCCTAGTCCATTCTTTCGGCCCGAGTGTTCTCGGGGATCCGTGACGGGCACAAAACTGCCAACTTATGCTCAGCAGCCAAACACAGCTACCAAGCCACTGTCGTGGGTGGACCGTAACCCCGGCAACATGCTAAAGCCAGACTTAACTCTTTCGTTACCACGCCACTGTGCTTCGATCACCGGTGATCGAAAAATTCGAAGCGCTACGGCAGCGCGACCGCAGCCGCTACGGACTTGCTGAGTCATTCGGTTTGTTGTTCACACATTAAACTTCAACTTCCTGTTTAGTTTATATTTTTGCCAAAAAGCGGCAATTTTTGAGACGCGCTTGAAGTTGGGTGTGCGGCGTCGGGCGCTCCGAACAAGCCGTCATCATCGGGAATGGCGCTCGCTCGAAAAAACCCCGTTCCACTCAATTCCGCTGCGTTTGCACCACATATTTTTGATGTATCGATTAGCACGGACCCTGACGACGATGCTGTATCGTCAGGTATTGTTTCGAAGCCCAAACTGGGCAACGAGAGCCCAGAACGCTCGCCTGTGCGTTCAGATTCCTCGTTCCGGTCTGTTTGTGCGAACCGAAGCTCCTCATTGTAGCCGTTACGGTGATGTGGCGCCATCTAAGTTGTTCTCCAGAGACTACAGTTTCGGTTTCTGCGTAGAGAGCAATTTTCTCACGACGCGCGAATTTTTGAAACGCCCTTGAAGCGGAGGGTACGGCGCGGACGCTCCGTGCATGGCGTCGGGCGCGCACACGGCGCGCGCTCGGAAAAACCTTGGTGCGCGCAATTCTACTGCTTTGACTGCAATTATTATCTATGCTACGAGTAGTAGAGTCTCTGGTGACGATGTTGCATTGTCGGATTTTGGTTCAGACGCTGTAACTGCGCAAACCGATCCCGGAACGTTGGCCTGATAGTTTCGCTTTCTTTTTCCTGTCCGCTTGTGAGGGCGCATCTGGTTTGTTGTTCAGACGGTTAGTTCCATTTTCGGCCTAGTTCGTAATTTCCCCGCCAGTCGTGCATTTTTGAAGTGCCCTCGGAGCATAGGCTTATTGCGACATAATATGCGGTGAGGATGGCGTCGCGTCGAGGTCGGGCGCTTCGCGCGCTCGGAAGAGTCCCGCTGCACGTGATTCTCCAGCCTCTGCAGCTGATTTTCAAGATCCTCCGAGCAGCAGTAACTCGGACGAAGATGTTGTAATGTCGGATTTCGATTCTGCAGCTACATCGCAGCTATACTTATCGCATACTATATATCGCAATATCACACCTATACTTGTTGTGTTTTATATTTTTTTTTGAATTTTTGACGTAAATTAAACAAGTTTTGATTTGTATTTTTTAAACCACGCTTACCAAGCTTTCGTTTGGCGCATAACATTACACTTCCATTTTTTTTTTGTTGGACTGTAAAAATAATATAAAGGGCACTCTCAAACGAGCCTTTTCAAGAGGCATGAAGAAAAAAAATTCTAGCTCGAAAATTATTCAAGTTATAAATTTCAAACTTTAATGCCATGTTTTAGAAAGAATTTGAATTGTTTTGTAGTTTCTAGAATTTTTTTAGTACAAGTGTTTGGAAAGTTATTGTCATATAAACACAAAACTTTTCTTCTTTATTACTTTTTGTTGTGTTTACTGATTTTTTTTCACAGCATTTCAAGCAGAATATGTGTTAAAATAAATTTCATTATCAAGCGCATTCTATCTGAATTATTGTTATGCATTTTATATAATTTTATCTATCACGCTTTTTCTAAAAAAAAATTTTGTCTGAGACATGTGAAAAAGCGTCGTTTTTCCCGTGGTAAGGAAAGAGTTAAGACTACCTCAGTGCACGACCACATCCCACAGCACTCACTTGGCTATGATCGCCTCCAGGTTCTCTTGGTCCCTCTTGAGCGCCGCCCTGAGTTTGCTCTCCCGGAATCCTCGCAGGTTGAGTGCCCCAATCAGGGAGCCCAGCTCCTCCTTGTTCCGGCAAAACCACCAGCGAGGCATTGCGTTCATGGCCGCCTGACCGTGCACTGTACAAGTCACTGCGTTCCCAGAGCACGTGCCGTGCGGGTGTGCGCCACTGTTCACCGTCTGTCCCGACGGCACGTCACTAACCGCATTGTCCACTTTATCCAATATCACACAGAGTTCCCGCTTGGGATCGACGACCATGCCATTCATGATGACGGATGGCGTCTCGACCGAGGCCCGTCTCCCGGCTCCCGCCACCCGCGGGTTCGAGTCGCACAGCAGCTTCTGCGCCTTGCCTTCAGCGTGCAGCAGGGCCTTCCGTTCGGCCGCAGCTTCCTTGTTTTCTTTGTCGCTGAGTGCAGCGCTGTCCCCGTTGTCGCCCCGCTTCCGGTTGTTGTGCAGGAGGAACGCCTCCATGAACGTGACCGACGGGTGCTTGGGGAGCTCGCACCGGACCAGCGGAGTGCCCCCGGGAACGCACACCCCGCGTTCCGCATCGTTGTCTTCGACGAACAGTCCCGGCAGGGTGTTGAACTGCCAGTAGCGGCGGTGGCTGCGGTCTTCTCCCAGGGGCTGCAGGGAGCTGACCGACTGGAGCTGCTCCACCTGCTTCCGCAGAGCCTGCTCCTTGCGCTCCAGCTCCTCCCGGCGCCGCTGCTCCTCCTTGCGTTGCTGCGGAGTCTTGAGGGCCTCGGGAATCACGCCGTTGGGCTTGGCCTCCTCTACGGTTTTCTCAGCTGCTGATGCCTTGTCGGACTTGCCCGTGGATGACTTGTCATCTGCGTTCCTGCACAGCAAATTCCAAGGAAGGAAATTGTTAACACCCACTAGCAAGCCAGGTCAGTTGCTCTACTAAATGTGCCAGCCAGGAAGAGCTAATACACAGCAGGGCACAGCCAGTGATGACCAGCTTGAAGCGGGAATGATTCTGGACCAAGCTGGTCAAAACGAACAATTTGTTGCAGGTGGCCATCAGTTGCAGCCGACCTATCCTATCACGAGGACTCCCCTAAACACAGGTTTCTTCAATTTCCTGCATGCGACCTCACAAATCTTTCGCGTCGCAAGGCCAAACTTGTGAAGGTTGCATAACAGAGACAGAACTGACAAAAAACTCTGGATGAAGTTCGCGCACTGTCCTGTGCAAACAGAGCAGCAGTCTCCCACGAGAACTGCAAAGAAACTCACTCTTCTGCGTCCTCTGCACCTTCCTTCTTTGCTTCAGCCGCACCTTCCTTCTGGTTCTTCTTTTTCCTGCAACACCAATGTAGAGGTCAGCGCCAACTGATCCAGGCCGTACGAAGCCCCATATCCCCCCAGTGTCCTACTACTGAAGGGAAGAGTGAGTGTGCAGAACACTCTCCATTTACTCGAGCCGGCCCGTAAAACTGAATTCAGTGCTTTCAAAAGCAGTAACGCAGACAAACTTGCATTGTATGTACTGCAGGACACAATTTCAGTCCATTTCATGGCAAAAAAGACAGAATCCGCTTCGACTCTTATCCAGCTCAACGTGGATAGTGTGCATGCCTACAAAGACAAGGAGGCACCGTACTTGGGCTCGTCCTGCTGCTTGGCAGAGAGCCGGATTTGCCGCAGGTCCTGCTTGAGCTGCTTCAGCTTCATCAGGTTCTCCTCGATGATGCCCCGGAAGGACTCCATGGACAGCAGCTGATCAACCAGCACGCGCAGGAGCTTCACCTTGTCACCTGGGCGAAAGAAATAAATACTTTGGGCACAATCTCACCTCTGGTGCACTCCAGGGAACAGCACAGCCACCACTGCTGCTTGCAAGGTAAAACTCACGGCACTCTCTCTCCCACACTGGTGCCAAACGGGCACCGGTAATACTTCCATGTCGGCAATTCACGGGCAGCATTCACAGGCTTCATTTGTACTGTTACTTCTGATTACTGTACTGATACCCCCAAGCTTATGAACTCTTTTCACGTTCAGTTGAAAATTTTACGCAGAGCCTGGCTGTTGCATCACCATGGCGCAAAAGAATCTCAAATATTGAACTGTCATGCCAGCCCCACACCTCACACCACCTGACAGCAACCACGAATGAGCAAAGCCAGGAAAAGAATTGCACATTCTATTACCGACATCTGACATCTGGAAATGTACTTTGGTCCACTGCATTTCCAGGAGGAAGGTCTAAAATGCCACAAAGATCCTGAACTGGTACAACATATCTCGATAAAGTATTTTAGATGGACAAAACAACCCACACGACAAGCACAAATGCACCAAGCTTTCCCGGTTTATCCTAAAAAAACTCTCCGGTTCCAACAATATCAACTGTACTAAAAGGCTCCTCTTGGGCAAGCTGCATAATGTATCACTATAAGCCCATCCCTCTGCAAGAAGTTGAGCTATGCATTTAGAGACTAGAAATGCAATCAGCGGGTTCAGTCAAGATGTCTGAAACTGTGCTACTCTCAGGATTAAGAGCAGGCACGCACCTAGTTCTAGGTCGTATATGCTGCCTTTACTGAGCCGAGCCATGATTTCTGGTTCCTCCGTGGCAAACCAGAGCCCCGGGTCTTCCTCCTGGGAGTACCAGCCACTGAAAATCTTTCGCCCGACGTCCAGGGAGCCACTCGTAGCCAGATGCAATCGGAGAACCTCGGTCAGCGACAGTGCATCCACTGTCACTTTGCTCAGCTTCAGGCCTGCAGGAACGAACGACAGAAGCCACGTGAGTCAAGGCATTCAGCGATGTCCTCTCCCTCAGACATGAAGTCTCTCAACTGGGGGTGTGTGAATATCAAGGTTTCGAAGCAAAAACCATGATCAAAAATGGGTCATGAATAGAATATTTTTCACTATACACATCTGCCTTTCTCATATGGAGGTGCCCCAACAAATGCATGTAACAACATGTAACAACATGGAATGTCAAGTAGTTGGCAACATGACGACAACAGAACAGCCTTGAGTCAAAGGCCAAGATCAAGAGAAGAGTTGAGACATAGTGGTAAAATAAAACATACACTCGCCAAAAAATGGCTTTTAAAAAACTTGACGTTTCGGGACCCCTACGGGTCCCTTGTTCACAATGAAAGATGGACGGAATGGGCCGCTTCTTATATGCGCACTTGACAGCGCAGTGAGTGGGCGTAGATATCCGGGAGATTACCCTTCGTCCTGTTAATGACGTGATCCGTGGTCTGTATATAAAAAGATTCTAAAAGCAGTCGTGACGATGTGGATTAAGAGTTGAGACACTGTCATTTGAACGCACAGAATCATTACAGTATACAAACACCCAGCTACTGCTTTTTTTTTTAATTTCTTGGTACTAATAGATAAAGAAGAGGCAACTCTTTTATCCCAGCCCCACTTTTCAGACTACTCCCCCCCCTTTTTTTTGCTATGGTTCAGTTACTGCCGGAGTCTGAAAAACTGGTCAGCAAGTGCACTCTAAAAATATCGGGAACAGCAAGCCACGACCACCCATGGAAACCTCCACATTGTTACTTTGGCTGTTACTCCACCGCACTTTGGCTAAACAGAACAGGAGCAAACAGGTGAGTAGATCCCCCGTCACTCCTCCAATGGTGAAGCACGCTGAGGGACTCACCCAGTGTCTGCTGCTGCTTCTTGGACACAGCTGTGGCAGCGCGCTGAGCCTTGCGAATGGCCTGCAGGGCCCCACGGCCCCTGTCTGCCTCCTCCTCATCACCCTCCTCCTCCTCAGAGCTCTCTTCCCCTGCAAGAAAAGGGGTAAGCATGTGCAATCCAAAGATTCTCACACTGTTCCTGCATCTCAATGCCATCAGCACGCTGAAGCCCATTTTCACGGGAAACTTGCGTCAACAAACACAACTCTTCACAGCTGTAGCTACTTTAGCCCCATGATACTGCGTGAACATGTCCGGTTTGGATTACTGTAAAAACCCGCATATAATACGAACCCGAATATAATACGGGGCTAAGTTTTAGAGACGCGAAATGGGAAAAAAAGTTTCACCCGCGTATAATACGAGTAACACAAGCTCATAGAAGACATTTATTCAAATCGCATCCCGCACTTCACTTCAATTACTTTGTTCTTCAGTAGCGCTTTCTTCGGACATTTCTTTGTCCGACAAATCATCCCAAATGTACTCATCTTCCGTGCCATCGAGGGCGTTTGAGATGCCGCACTTCTTAAGCCCGCTTCAGCCGCCCGGTTGGCGTCACTGCAGGCTCACCTGAGCGCATCCACTCTGCGTAGCACCACCTGACTGCATCCTTGAACGGTTTGTTTACACAACCATCAAACGGCCACGAAAGCTTTGTCGCATTCCGCTGCACGCGAAAAGGGCTTCTTTCTGTTGTGGCCATCCACAAATGCTTCCTTCGACAACACCAAACTGCCTCCCGGCCGCACCGTTGCCGATGTTCCCCGCAGCCAAAATCGCTTGAAAGTAGCCGAGTACTGTTTTCGAGACCGTGACATCATGCTCTCTAAAACAATATCCACTTCACGAAGCGTGCCTTACATGCGAGCACGTGCGTTGTCAACAGGCGCACCCAACGGATCAACAAAGAAACGACGTCGTGATGTCGTTTGTCGAGAGTAACGAAGCCAAGCCGTAGCCACGCGCCAATAGCGAAGCTAAGCCGTAGCCACGCCGCAAAAACGAAACCAAAACTTCGAGCAACTTCGAAAATTTTTGTTCGGATCCGTAAATAGTACGAGGCGGAAATTTAGGACACCAATTATGGGAAAAAAACCTCGTATTATACGCGGGTTTTTATGGTACCTCCTTGCCTCAACTGCCACTCAGCCATCAACAGGTAACATCATATCCCTCAGAAGATGGTGCAATGCAGCATGCCGTTGAGCTCACTGTGGCAGTCAAGTTACACCAAGACAGTTCATTTCCTTCCTTCCTCAGTTTATCCCGCTAGTCCACGTGGGGTTGCTATCTCCAAACCAGAGACAGGCGGACTCAAACAAGAGACTCAAATGAGAGCCTCAGATGCCTAACAGAAGCCAACAGTCCCATTGCATCAATCAACCCGGCAACGCTTCCCACAGCTATTTCTTTTCCTGCAGCGCACAGCACTGCTGTCCCGGCCAGTTGCACACGCACAAATACACAACTTTTATCGAGCAGCCGCGCATGTTAGTGTGCAAGGATCCGAACGCAACTCTACAGCCTCGTCTTGGCTCAGAGCACTGTTTGGCCGTAGCACGTGCAAAGTGCAAAACTTGAGCGAGATTCGCCGATGAGAAGAATAAGACCTGAACCATGTCTCACAAGAATGGAAATGCAGGTCAGCTGACTGTGAATCATACGATGCACTGCGACTCTCATCCAGTGTTGCTTTGCGATGTAGTGGGTCACACCATAACCCAGTGAATGTGTATGTGTATTGTGTACTCAGGTCCAAACTAAACCGAATTGAACTGAATGCAGCTACTGCTCTGCAGTGCAGTGACAGCCATAAACCTGAGATGTTGCCAACGTAACTGGCAGTGCAATGTAGGCAAGAGTGAAAAAGAAAAAGCCGCATACCCTGTGGATGTCTGCCCTTGGCCTCCATCTCTTCCTCCTGCGTGCGGAAGATAGCCGTGAGGAGCATCTGGAACAGGTCACCCAGTGCACCCAGGATGTCCGTCTCCGTCAGGGCCCTCTCCAACAGGTCTGAAATGTTGCCAACAGAGAGCACCTCGTTTGCCTGTGTTGCAGAGCGGTACTACACACAGCGATGCAAGTCCGGTGCACACACATCCTCCAGTATCTGCGAGCTTGTTCTTCGACACCTTCGTAAAGTGAACGGCAGAGCACGCAGGCTAGCTCACGACTTTTATAACTGGTGTGCTTGTATCAAAGGTGCACTAAAGAGGAATCTGAACTCGTCCTGTTACCTCAGGAACTCAATCTACACGCTCCGAGCATTCTTAGACACTTCAAATTATTGTCCTGTGTGGATGATTTCCCTAATTTAAATTGGATTAAACATCCTGGCTACTGCCTCTTTTTTGAACTCACCGATGACAGTAGGAGCAGTCAACTAAAACGTGGGTGCCTTTCAGGCAGTTGCGTGGCGGCTTTGTTTCGCTTTTATTTTGTTTTTTAGGTTTCTGTGAATAAAAAGATCCAGTCAGAGACAACATAGCTGCAAATTAGGCCCACGGAAATAAAAATACGAGCGGACTCATTGCCTTTGCCAATCGCTACGTATCACTCCATTGATGGCAGAGCGGCAAGCCGACACGGGACCGGCTGAAAGGCACTCCACGCATAGGTTGGCTCCTCTTACCGTCAGCGGTGAGTTCAAAAAACGACTGGAGCCGGGACGTTTAATCCGACATAAATTAGGGAAATAGGCCACACAGGACAATAATTCGAAGTTTCTAAGAATGCTTGGAACGTGTAGAACAAGTTCCCGCGGTGAAAAGACGAGTTCAGATTCCTCTTTAGTGCACCTTTAACCCTTTCACTGTCAGGTTTTTTACTCACGTCTACACACACCCTGCCTGGTTTTTTTTGCATGTTAGTTTCCTGAAAATTTTTTGCTAGTAACGCACTAAAATGCTCTGCGGGACATGTAGACATGTTTATTCAGGATAATCTTATAGATATTAGTTGTAATGAATCAAATCTTCCAGCACCAATCTGGCCCGTCAGATTTCCTCCTCTTACGCAGATTTTTCGGTGGCAGCGGGACTTCATCGCTGTCATCACTCGACAAGGCACTTAGGTGGGCTCCTTCCTCGTTCTCATTATCATTGGACTCCGAATTCACAAGCAATTTTGAATTTCTTCGTCCGTCAAAGCGCGGACGAGTGTGGCACATAGCCTCACATGGCTGCTGTGCGCAGACCAAAACGAAGTGACTCGGATGTGGAAACATGCGCGCCATCTGTTTAAAATTTACCCTACAAGATCTATGAATTTACGGAGTCTCTCCATAGATGGCGCTACATGTTTGCATATTTTTTTTACACGAGTATTATCAGGAGCGGCAGGGGGTGCGTTAAAAAGCCAAAATGAGTTAACTTGGGAGAGGCAGGGGGTGTGCATATGTGGTAGCCCGCGTTATCTCGGGAGTGGCAGATTAAGGGTTAAGCACAAGGTTCCTAGTTCAACATTCAGCTGCGGGGAACAAAGGACCTTCCAAGTTCCTCTAGTTCCACAACGTGGCGATGCTTTGGACCAGCTGCATTTTCCACCAGGGATCTGTAGCCCAAATAGCCAGAGTTTCGATTCCACACTGCTGCCCCCCGCAGCACCCACCGAAGCTCATGCCGGCCGGGAAGAAGTCCTTGAGGTCCAGCTGCGGGGCAAACAGGCCCATGAACTCTAGCACCATCATGCAGTCGCCAAAGTGCTCGGCGGGGATCGCGCAACGCAGGGGCACCAGGGGCGGCAGCTCCCGCAGGTCGTCGCACTCCAGGTCGTCCCGGGGGCGGTTCCACTCGGTCAGGAACTGAGCGTGCAGCTTGCGCTCCTCCAACTTTTTCTGCACACAGAGGAGACATCCGTCAGCACAGAGTGGACACACCAATTCAGGTGGCTAAGTGGGGAAGAGGGTCTTAGAATTAAGTTTTTATTAGTGAAGCCACAACCATGAAATCTTCAAGGAACATGCATTTCTGTGTGCTGATTCCAAATATGTAATTTAATTTTATGTACAACAAGTCCTTGTGCACTTATGCAATATGTTAGGCAACTTTTGTCGAGGGTTTGAAAGAAATTCTACTGCAGGGAACTTGTTAGATCGCATGCCATTGGTTTCTCTTGACTTCAAGCTATGCAATAAGGGTAAAACTGTCATCCTGCCTGTTATAAAAGGCGAGGTATAGGATTTTGAAATCATCGTTTTCTTCCCATTTGTGAAGTGGCAAATTCAAAACCCTGTAACTCAACTTCCATGACAGGCAGGATAATAATTTTGCCCTTATTGCATAGTTGATGCCAAGACAAGCCAATGGCATGCGTCCTAGCAAGTTTCCTGCAGCAAAATTTTTTGAAAGCTCTCAGGAAAAAGTTGTGTAACATAACACATAAGTGCCCAAGGACTTGTCTTACACAAAATTAAACTACCGTATTTACTCGCGTATAACCCGCCCTTGCATATAACCCGCACCCCTAACTTTGAACCCCATGAAATAAAAAAAAATATCCTCGCGTATAACCCGCACACTTACCTGAAAAAATGAGGACTAGGAAGTTACAACTGAGCAAACAGTCACCATTTTAGTTTTCAAAACAAATATATTTGAAAACGACTGCCGCAACTTTGTCAGTGCTGTCGTTCAATTGTCAATCGTCGCCACTCTCACTGCTGCCGTCTGAGGCTTCATCGCCGCTCTCAAAGACGTAATCATCTTCGGTACCATCTAGGCTGTTGCTTATGGCACACTTCTTGAAACTCTTGCGTACCATGTCGGCCGGGATCATCCCCCATGCATCTACGATCCACTGGCACAGCAGTGCAATATCTGGCCTTCGCACGCGTCCCGTCGGCGTAAGGGCGTAAAGGCCATCGGCCATCCACTGGGCATATAGCCGCTTCACGTGAGCCTTGAAAGGCTTATTGATGCACACGTCGAGTGGTTGGAGCATGGAAGTCATGCCGCCAGGTATTACGACAAGGTCTGTGCCGTTGTCAGCGAGGCGAGCTTTCACCGCGTCAGTGCAGTGGCCTCGGAACGAATCCAGCACCAGCATCGAACGGCGTGCCAACAAGGCACCTGGTCTTTTTTCCCAGATTGCTTGAATCCAGTCAATGACGAGGTCACTGTTCATCCACGAGTTATCTTCCACTCGCACAACAATTCCTGGGGGAAGTGGTGTACTCGGTAGAGTCTTGCGCTTGAATATTACATACGGGCGCAGTTTGGTGCCGTCGGCCAAAGCACACAACATCACTGTGCAGCGCAGCTTGGTGTTGCCGCCAGTCAGCACACTAACAGATTTTGCGCCCTTTTTTTCCAGGGTCGTGTCCATAGGCATCTCGAAATATACTGGCGTTTGGTCAGCATTTCCCAGCTGAGATAGCAAGTAGTTGCGCTCTTTCCTCAGTCCGATGACGTAACGTTGAAAGTTGAGCAGCTTCTCCTCGTAAGCGTCGGGAAGCCGCTGGCACATGGTAGTTCGCCGCCGCATCGAAAATCCATGCCTGGCCATAAAGCGCTGCAGCCATCCGCGGCTCGCATGAAACTCGCGTGGAATGTGCATTTCCCGGGCCAGCTTCAGGGCTTGCATCTGCGCCATCTCTGTAGACACAGCGTGGCCACGACTCCTCTGCTCCTCGATGAATTTTGCAAGCTGCGTCTCGAGGTGAGGGTACGCGCCAGTCTTCGGGCCGCGAAACGCTCGCCTGTCCTTGTTCGCAGCTTCGAGAGAGTCTTTTTTCTTCCGCCAGTCGCGAATGCAAGATTCGTCGACATCGTTCTTTCTCGCAGCAGCTCTGTTGCCGATTTGTTCAGCAGCGGCGACGATCCTGAGTTTCTCCTTCGCCGTGAATGATTGCCGCCGAGACACACTCATGATGCCTAGACAAGGCTGGCGAACTGTGCAAACTGGGCGTACAAGAAACGGCACCTTACTCAAGGCCCATCAACGTCTGAACAAAGCGTATGCAAAGCATGCGAAACGCGTGGCTGGCGTGGGACTAAACAGACTATGGATGTGGATCTGGCTGTGACCTGCGTTGGCCTCTTGTTGGCTGGATGGATGGATCATAGTGGCTTAGCCCTTTGTAACGGTGGTGGCTTGCGCCCCCTAGCCTAGGATTCCCCCCTTTTTTTTCCCCCGTAATTTTGTTCGTATTGTGAACTGTAATTTGTCCCTCTTTTATAGACTCACTCGTCCCTAGCCCCTTTTGCACCAATCTTCCAACCTACTCTTTGTCACCACTACCCTTCTCTCATCCACACGTCCGTCCTCCCCTGCAAATCCCAGGGCACCCTCTATATCTATCGCCGCGTCTTCGGCAATGTCCGGACGAAGTGTTCTGCACCGCAAAACGATATGCTCCATGGTCTCCGCTTCCACGTGGTCTTCTTTCAGTCCATACTGGCCTTCGGTGGTCAAAAGGTTGGTGCAATATTAATATGCACTGCAACACACGTTGATGTCGATGGGGATGCGGACTCTGCACGGCAGGCCGCGCGTTGCCGTGAAGCCGACCCGCCGAGCCCCCCTTCTCCGGAATATTCGCGTATTACCCGCACCCCCACTTTTTAAACACATTTTTTCAATTTTTGGTGCGGGTTATATGTGAGTAAATACGGTACATGTTTGGAATCAGCACGTAAAAATGCATGTTGCTTGAAGATTTCATTATTGTGACTTCATTAACAAAATTTTTTTTTCTAAGACCAGCTTGCCCCCTTAAGCGGGAAGCAGCGTAGGTGTCGAGCACCATAAAGTTTCTAGAGTTATCGAGAGGAAAGATATGCCGCTGAAGTCACTCATCTGCCACGAGAATGTCAGAGAAGCAGACACATTCACCCCGGCCAGTGTTTGGCTCAGAACGTCATTTCACTGCAGGATTTCCAGCCTTAAGGGGGGACATGGGTCTTAGAGCATTTTTTTTTACTTACAGACCAAATGCTATGAAACTGCACAGACTTATTCAGTTTTTTCTGCTGATTTCAATTGTGCAATTAGTTCTTTTCTAGGTCAATTAGTTCCTGAGATATTAATATATATTATGCCATTGTCTGCTCAAACAATAGAAAAAAAATGGGCCACCAGAACTTTAATTTTATTATGTGGGTAGATACTACAATGTGGGTAGATGTAGTAAGTTCTCAAGTGAGTTAACCAGACATACAGTGCCAGAAAACACATGACACACATGAAACTAACTATTAAGCCCATTTGTCCACACGGACAAAAAACTGAAAACTGCTTCCAGCGTTGCATTCCTCACACATTGTAGTACCTACCCACATATTAAAATTAAATTTCTGGTGGCCCATTTTTTTTCTATTGTTTGAGCAGACAATGGCATAATATATATTAATATCTCAGGAACTACCGTATTTACCCAATTCCAACGCGCCCCCGATTCCAACACGCACCCAATTTACGGCACCAAAAAAAAAATTCAAGCCCGATTCTAGCGCACGCCCGATATTGGTAATGAAAAAAAAAAACTACAAGCCCTGCTTCTAACGTGCATGTGACTTCCACGAACGAAAATAATTTGCAACCATTTTTATATTTTAAGGAGAGATGCGGGTGAAAAAAACCGCGATTTTTTTCGATAAAGTCCATTTTGTATTTTCTTGCGTTTTGTATTGCCCCAAACCAAATCTTCTTTTATGTATAAAAAAATCAAAGCCGATAATCAATAGGAAGTTAGTAAAAAATGCAATTAAAGCACTCGCGGTAGCTCGCGAAAGTGCGAATTTGACCGAATTTCGGGAACGCGGCATTTCGCTCCACGGCGTCGCCCGCTCTTGAATTTTCGCGGGGAAGTAGGCCTACCCATCTGCTACCAGAAGCCACTGCAGCAGCGGCGCATTCTTGATAAAAATACAAAAAAAAAAGATCGTTTTCCGCTCGAGTCGAGCGTCGCGACTGGCCCTTCAAATCGCGTGGTACGATCGGAGCCCTTCCATTAGCTACGAACATTCCACCGCACGGTCGGACACAGACGATCTTTCTTCGTTCTGCCGCCACTGAGACGTGAACCAACGCTTCTGCCCGGGTTTTTCTCCTTTCTCCGCTATGGATGTGACTGAGAAACGAGATTTTCGTTCACGCAAGTTCCTGACAAAGCGCAAGCGGAGAGCTCCGGTGACAGGAGGTTCGTCTGCTGCTAGGCGTAACTGCGGCAATGGCGATGCACCATTTGGATCCTTCAAGCTTCTTGCGGAGCATCCATGACTTCGTCAGTGCATCTGAGCGAAAGATAAATATGTTCGATGGCCAAAACAAGCGTAAAAACGAGCGCGGAAGCGCTGTTATCTGTAAGATCAGCATGATGCACGACCTGGCTAGCGGCGCGGCGTGCCCCGCCTGGCGGACGATGTAATCTCTGTCAGAAATCGGCCGCAAAACAGAAAGGACTCTCATCGTTTTTGGAACTTTACCGCTGAAATGACGCGTTTCCGACAACCGTTGTTTCATCAACATATTCCTCGAGCTGCGTATCTCGATCGTGCAACGGCAGTGATGAGGCGTCCGCCCGCGGCAGTGCACGGGCTATGGTACGGGATAATGTCGCCGTGAACGTGGTCCGTGGTCACTGAGCACGCGACCAATGACAAGCGCCACACCGGTTGAAAACGGCTCCTGCGACGCAGAAAACGACCAGAAAACGTGCTCCCATGTTTGCCAGCAGTTAGTGAGCTCCCACATCGTATAATGGCGATGACGATGGGCAGCTATGGGGCAGTTTCGGTTTGCACTCGAATCCAACGCGCATGCGATTTTGAGACGTATTTTCCCCGAAAAAAGGTGCGCGTTGGAATTGGGTAAATACGGTAATTGGCCTAGAAATAAACAAAATGCATATTTGAAATCGGCAGAAAAAAACTGAATAAGCCTGTGCAGTTTCATTGCATTTGGTCGGTAAATAAAAAAAATGCTCTCAGACCCATGTCCCCCCTTAAAAAAGCAACCTCAAGAGACATCTCGCCTATTTCAAAACTTCCGGCAATCCGGCGTCCGTCCGTACCTTCTGTCGGGCCTCCTTCTGCGCCATCTTCAGCTTGAGCAGTTCCTCGAACTCCCGGTCCTTGGCTGCCTTGGCCTCGGCCTCTGCCTTCGCCCTCTGTTCGCTGGAGAGCTGCTCCTTGCTGGCCGCATCGGCTGCGCCACTGGGCTTCTCGCCTGGCTCCTTCTTCCCGTTAGCCGTGGACGCAGCAGCTGAGTGCCATGCAAAAGTGAAGAACACGATGTCACAGGTCAAGAGGAAACTGAGAACCTCTGACAAGCTCGTCTGCGCGTCCACAGTTCTCTATTAAGGGGGGACACTGGTCTTGAAAAGAAAATTTGATTAATTTACTCATAGTTAAGAAATTTTCTGGGCACATGTATTTTTGTGCACTCATTCTAGATATGTCATTTAATTTCATGTAAAACAATTCCTTGAGCACTTATGCAATGTTTATGCAAGTATTTTGCGAAGAGTTTTCAAGAAAATTTGCTTCGGGAAACTCGCTGAAATGTATGCCATTGGGTTCTCTCGACACCAAGGAATACAATAAGGGTGAAATTATCATCCTGGCTCTCAGAGAACTTGAGTAATAGGGTACTGAAGCTGCCATTTCAGAAACAGGAATACACACTTTCCCTCTCATTTCTGAAGCGACAACTTCAAAACTCTATAACTTAAGTTCTATGATAGGCAGGAAGACAATTTCACCCTTATTGTATTCCTTGGTGTCAAGAGAACCCAATGGCATACATTTCAGCGAGTTTCCCGCAGCAAATTTTCTTCAAAACTCTTCGCAAAATACTTGCATAAATAGTGCATAAGTGCTCAAGGAATTGTTTTACATGAAATTAAATGACATATTTGGAATCAGCACACAAAAATACATATTCCCTGAAGATTTCGTAACTATGACTTCATTAATAAAAATTTTTTTTTCAAGACCAGTGTCCCCCCTTAACCCGCAGCAGAAGCAAAATCAGAAAATATGTTCAGTAATGCAGTGCTGCAGAAGTTACAATCAAGTTAGTGTGGACTTTTCATGCCCCAGTGCCTTGTTGTTGTTGTTTTTTTTCCCCTTGGTTGATGCTGTTATTGTTTCTGCTGGCCAGAAAAGAAGTTGGCTTTCCAAGCTCTGTTTAGATTAGATTCTGTAGTGATCAGCGATACTTTGTAGCCAGTGTTCGCGTGAATTGCCGTTTGATATGTACAACGTTTATGCACTTGTTGATATGGCTTGGTTGTGGTACAAAAGGCAGGCTTGGTCCAATAAACCCCAGTTGCAAGTTGGCGTCAGTCCTGGCTTTTGTGTGCCTTCTGTGTCCCCGTTTCTTGCGCCATTACCAGTTTTTCTTCCAACATGAACCAACTCACCCAAACTAGAGTTTTACTTTACAATCAACACCTCATTATACAAGCGCATTGACCCGCAAGCGTTCCTCTGTGTTCTTGGTGCGGAGGACCTTTTTCGTGCTATCGTTGTGCACAAAATGGACAACTTCCAAGCCAATATTGTACGGCTGCGTTCACTTTGCTTTCACAGCAAACAGGTGCGATAGCTTTCGCAGCGTTGACTGCTATGTACGAAACAGAGTATAGACAGTTCCCATTTGAAGCAGGCAATGAAACTGACTGTACGTGAAGGACCACAAATGGCAACCCCGAAACAAAAAGCAAGAGCCTCCACCCCTTCTACAGGACGCAAAACACTTGTTAACCAAGAAGTCAAGCTCGCTCACCCTCTTTCTTGGGGGTGCCAGGCTGCTTGGGCTTCTTGGCCTTGGCCTTGGCATCGGGAGAACCGGGTGTGGCCGCCACCGGTCCCGGCTTGATCTTGGGGGTCACCGTGAACGTCGGGGGAGCACCAGTGTAGATGTCGGAGAACGTCAGCTGATGCAAGCCGTACTTCTTCTGGGTCTTTTCCTGCAGAGAGCGTTAAACCAACATCGACCAGATTAACTTTCAAAGCCTTTTCTCTGCAATTCAGGTTTGCACACAAAAACAGTTCGGAGGTTTCTACATATACATAAACGCTCTCGTGCATCAACAGCTGGTTAAACAAGCAGAACAGGCAAGTTGCACATAACGAAAGCACAAATAACACGCATTGAATAAAGCAGCGGAACACATGGTACCAGGATTGTGGACAAGAAGCAATGATGTAGTCATTAATCACCAGCCTCCAAAATAAGTTTGTCCAAAAAAATCACTACAAAACAGCACACGTTTTACAATGCGAGCCAGTAATAAAAAATACAACACATCATAAGCACCCCATTGCGGCTACAATTATGAAAACTAAAATAAATGCTGCATATCTCACATGTGGCTACTAAACACTTGTAAGAAACGTGAATCCACCGAGTCACTTCATTACTTACACACTACCAAGCTTACAGCTTACACAAAAAAGGTAGCTCTCTTTTGCCCAAGGTCGATAAAAACAGCACCAACTGCAGAGGAAATCTACTGCCAAAGAGAATCAAACGCAAAGAATGGTGAATACGAAGAGAGCAGAGAAGCATACCTTGACCCGCAAGATTCCGTTCTCCAGCTCCACAGCTTGGCGAAAAAAAGTGCGATTCTTCTCCCTGGTGTAGGAGTTCTTTTTCCGACTGCAACAAATTTAAAGAAGTACATTACTGTCATCCGTCTATACAAAGTTCTTCTAAAACATCCAACACATAGCCTACATCATGGCAAGCGCAGGCCTTAAAGACAGTCGGAACGGCTACAACACCCAGTGCATATCTTTGTGTGTAGTAAATAACCTGCGAGACATCTCTAGCAAAAACATGATTTATTTAAAAATCCCGAACTTTCGGAACTAGGTTGCCCCCTTCCTCACAGCTCCTTTTCAGATCCGAGCTAGCTCCGATAAGTTGGGATTGTAAATATAAAAAGTATTGGTCGGAGATGTCCTGCAGCTTACTGTAAGTTATCAAACCCAAACAGACTGGCAATTCTGTCGAAATGTTCAGTTTTCAAATGTTCCCGTAACACTGTAAACACAAAGTGAAAAACAAAGCACAGAATAGAATCTCCCAGTGTATGAATCACTAGTTAATGTTTGTTATAATAAGCTACTGAACTCGAGCCATCGTCTTCAAGCCATTCAAGTTACATGAAGAGCACTTCACAGGCCTCAATTGATAGTTGCAAAGGGAAGATGAAATGTTTTCTTTTTTTATTACAGTCACTAGTTATTATAGTTTATGGGGATCCAACGTCCCAAATCGACTCAAGTTATGAGGGACACCGTAGTGAAGGGCTCCGGAAATTTCCACCACCTGGGGTTCTTTAATGTGCACTGACATCGCACAGTACACGGGCCTCTAGAATTTCTCCTCCAAAGAAATTCAACCGCCGAGGCCAGGATCAAACTCGCGTCTTTCGGGTCAGCAGCCGAGTGCCATAACCACTGAGCCACTGCATCGGCTAGCCACTAGTTGTGCTCAAGTGTTTGTTTTGCCCCGTGATTAATGTGTTCATGCCTCTGACAAATGCAGAAGATCTTCAAGCATCAATGTCACACCAACTAGCCCTTATTCAACCACTACTAAGCCAGCAAAGTTAACAATGGGAACACACTGCCTATGCCAACTACACCACAGCATGAGCCTCCACATGACCATATTCACAAGGTACCACCAAAACCTGGTAAAACCTCAAAAATAAACATCAGTGAAACTTGCAGTCACACATGGCACCATAAGGAAACAGGAACGCACCAGACGTCCGTGGGCAACACTGTGTGCATCTTGCCCTCGGGGTCGACCACCTGGTACTTGACCCTGTCTGGGGAAACGAGCTGCCCTCCTCCGCCGCTCGTCTTCCTCTGCGGTGAGGTGGGGACGCTGGCCGGTGTGGACGGTACACCGGGTATGGTCTTGACCGGGGACTTTGCCTTGGCAGGGGGCGACACCACGCCAGCCACCGTGCATGTTTTCCTGTGGAGGGGGAGCAAAGACAGAGAACAGGGGTGGCAATTTAGTCAACTGCACTGTTACCAGTGCAGAACGAGGCTTTCACAGGCAAAGACAGACTGACTGACATCACTGAATAGCGTGCAGGCAGCCCAGGCCAACAACTGCCACAGGAATGTTCAACATGAAGTGGCACGAAACTTTGCACCTTTACAAAACCAGACACCAAGTTTAACATCAGTGAAACACAGAAAAAAAAATACAAGTAAAACAGCGGAGAGCCTGTGCAAACAGAGGTTGATCTGAACCACTTTGCAGTTCTTTGTAGCCCACAAAATGAAAGACGGCAGTAAAAAGGTAGAAAAGGCCTAAGAAGGATGCGACTAGGCAATGACGACAGCAGCAATGCTATTACAAACATTTCTTTAACTCTGCGCTTAATGAGGCAAAAGTGGCGTTCCGGGTTAATTCAACGCAACCGAACGACAGTCAACGACCTCTGGATCGCCGACCATTTCACTTCACAGACCAGCACGGATCAGTGCCACATGACTGCATCAATGGTTTGGATCTTCAGATATGATTTGCATCCAGAACCAAGATACGCGAAAGGGCATTCATCAAGGGCCATGTAATGTTCAAACACCTAGATGAATGTAATAAGGCAGCATAACAGTCCTCGCTGTCTCGCCAACTCAGATAAGTCAATCTGAAGCACTGAAGCTGGGATCAAGTTGAACATGTGAAAAGAATTCACGAAGACAAATTGCACTTTTCTAGCAGGCACTTGGATCATCTTGTACCTGAAAAAAATGCTTTGACATTCGTAACACAGAGCTGCAACTAGCTTTTCATTGGCAACCAAACTATGAGATACCTGCATACAAAGTGAATACACACAGTCCGGGGATCAAAAATGCACGAAATTTTATTCCCCGAGACCTCCACTGAGTAAAAGCTTCGCCGCATTGGTCGAAAAAAAAAAAAAAAAGCATCGAAACACGTAAAGTTGCCAACACTCGAGCAGACGAGCGACGCTCGCAAACCGGGGCAATTAAAACGCGACGACATCGGACGGCACGCAACTGCCACGGTTACTCCGCAAAACGTACTGCACAGTACACGAAGGCAGTAAAAATGGCGTGTCAGAAACGTCAGGCGGCGATTCGCCTGTCACCGTACACACGCACTATGAACACGGCGAGTTTTGGGTTTTAAGGGGGGCTTTTAAAGTGCTAAACGCAATCCCGAAGGAATGCACTACCACGGGCTGAAATGTAGCACGCCACTGCGGAGGACTCCGCTCTCGTTTTGAACACCTGGTGTGGCTGAACGTGCACTGGCCTCGCACAGCACACGGTCGCGTAATTTGCGTGTCGCCTCCCTCGAAATGCGGCCACCGGGGGCCTGGAACCGAACTCGTCCCCACACCCCAAACAATCGGCCGCACTAATCGCACGCAAACGGTTTCTCAACTCAAGCCTAAACGGCAAGGACATCGGCATTCCGGCTCATCGGCAACGAACAGAGAGGCAATGGAGGATCTGGACGGCGGGTTTCCCAAGCCTCCATTCGGGCCGAGGTCGCCGCATCAGGCCGAGAAACACCCCGTAACGACAGATTGACTGCCACGTATGCGCGTTAGGAAGCGTGAAAACAATTACGATCAATTCGCGATAACAGTCGCAGCACGGGCACAACGCGATCCACCCTACGCGCGGGTAAACGAGGTAGGCACAGGCATTTCGCGGACGGCCCTCACCAGAAGTCGGTGAGCTTGTTGCAAGTCTTCGCCGCCTGCTTCAGGTTCTGCTTGCGCCGGTCCAACGCCATCGCTACTGACAAGGACGCGGCAGCCCTTCGGCAGACGAAAGCTTGCGGCGAAAAATTCCTCCCGAGCTCGGAACAGCGGACTTCAATCCAGCCACAACTTCACGATCGCATCGCTTCCCGCCATGCGACGCAAAAACTACCACCGCGCGCGCGCGCGAAAAGGACCGGAAGTACCACGTGACGCCGGGAACCCGCACAAAGCAGGCGGCAAGCTTTTCTTCGTGTTTGCTTTTAGCCGCGCGCGCCGGCTCGCGCGGCAGATCCGCAAGATGGCGCGCCTATCCAAACAATTTGTTATTCCCGTTTTTTTTTCTTTTTTCGCTGCCGCTTCTAGGATCCTTACAAGGTCGATCGCATTTTATCTCCAGCCGCGACGTTGCACTGCTGCACTGCAGCCGTTACGAGCGAACCGACTGAATAATAATAAAAAAAAGCAGCAGGTCGACAGTCGCTACACGACACGAGCAGTCCGAAAAGGCAGGAAAATGCTGCCAGATAACCACTGGCCGGAAAAGCCAACTCATGCGATTCGCACGACCCTGCGATTTCAAACTTTCACTACCAAATCGTGCTGCTCCAACAAAACCGCTATCACAATCAACGCGAGAAGCGCAAAGTCTGAGTACACTAGAACAAGCATACGAGTAAAAAGGTGCACGCTTCATTATCTCCCTTCGCAACAGAAATGAAGTGCAAAACAACCAAAATTTCCGATGATAATCGCGTATGGCATCGCGAATGGAATGACACACATTAGTTCTGCACCAGCTAACAGTGCGTGCTGAGAAACTAAACTTGACTGTTTTTTTTTTTTTTTCGCGTTACCATTTCGCTAACCATTTGTTTTTGAGTTCTGTTGTTCCCCCGACTGAAAAAAATGGGTGAAAACCGGGCGTTTTCCATAAGCTGTTTAACAAAGCAGTACTGATTTGGTTACATTTACAAAAGAAAACAGTTAACCACCAACACTTAATTTGTTGTGGGACACAAAGTGCGTTGTTTTCACAAACAAGCTGTCACATTCTGCTAAGATTTGTTCCTGGTTCACAGATTTCGTTTTTCTTCCATTCATTTCTTTATATTTTTTTTTCCTTTCCATATGATACCAACCATTTGTGAGTCACTATGCCTTTGCCTACACTTGGGCTGCAAGAACATTAAGCCAATGTCATAGTTCCCACTTCAAAGAAACAAACGTTGCAGTGGGGCCAGCTGCAGGGTGTTTGCAGTTAGGTTAGGCTAGGTTAGGCTAGGCTAGGCTAGGCTAGGCTAGGTTAGGTTAGGTTAGGTACAAATAAGCTATCAGGTGACATCCATGCTGTCACAGCTCACTTCCAACTGTAGGTGGTCAAACTCCTTGTGGAGTGAAGCCATACCTTGGATGATGATGCAATGCTTACTGCCACTCAAATAAATTGGGGGCTTCTATCTCGAATGTGTATGGGATAGTGTCCTGCTTTTGCATGTACCATCACCTGTTCATGCTGGCACACTACATATCGGGAACATGGGTTTTTCAGGCACAAATCAGACTTAGCTGATTTTCATCAAATATGCTCAGGTGCAAAAATTTAAAAACCTATGGCATTGTCTGGAAACAGATCATGCTGTACTATGCTGTACTAGAGGCAGTATTCTGCACTTCCAATCCTGCAACCACTTTTGCTTATCAATGCGTAGGGCTGAGAAGGGATAAAATAATTAGTCAACACTACAAATCATGTTTCTTTTGTGTCCCCACAGGATCAACGCAACCACAAGCCATCTGTTGCATCTGCCTACCCTGCAATATTCACCCTAACACACTATTAACTATGCCTAGATAAATTTAACAGAACAGCATCACTGCCCGGGCCATTGGCCAACTTAGATAAGTCAATCTGAAGCACTGAAGCTGGGATCAAGATGAACACATTTCGAAGGATTCAAGAAGGCAAAATGCACTTATCTTGCAGCCACATGGTCATGTTTTGTTGACCACGAACTATTTTGTTTCATTTGATGCTTTGCATTGAACTTTGTATGCTTGTTATACTCTCTTTCTTGTTGTTTACCAAATGTATGCATCATACTTACTCTGTCCTGCTAAAATCGCACTTGGAATTGCAGTGTTTTATAAAATACAATCACAGCTCTGTCATTGCAGTTCGCTCCAACTCCTACCCGGACCTAGCCCAAGTGCCAGCAGGAAAACAAATAAACAAGCAGCTATTATGTCACTGTTTTGGCAGGCATCACATGATCTCAACATTGTCCGAGCTCATCTACAACAACATAGCCACTGTTCTGCTGTTGAAACCGAAACAATGCAAGAGAAAAAACTGAACTGTAGATTATTTATGGCGCTTAGGTGAGTTCCACGTGGAAATTTATGTGAATGGTTCCTATACTCCCGCAATTCCCTGAAATATAGTGGATTTAAGCATTTTTTAAAATATTTTCGTGCTAGCAGTCACAATCTATTTTTTGATGGTATTGCTTTTATGGGCATCACTAATTATAGAAAAATTACTGTTTTACCTTATTTGCACAAATATAGTGTGTGTGGGGAGAGTCTGACAACTAATGAGAATTTCAAAATAAGCATTAATGTGGTTATAAATACAATCTCAAACTCTTCAGGCCAACCACAGCCGAGGGTCCCCTCCAAGAAAAAAAAGCAGATGGCACACCAAATATGGACACGGTGGATACGTCAATGTTATTTCAGAGGCAATGCTTCAAAGGTGCATGCCACAGCTGAGCGAAGCCAAGCCTCCGACACTTTAATGCATGCAGCTGCCCACGCAGCTGCAGTCGCTGTCACCACCGTGCCCCGTCACTCGACGTTTCATGCTGTGCAGGCCTGCACACGTTTGCCCTTCTTCGCTCTCCCCACTACGCTCGACTCTTTCAGTGCCACCTCCTTCACAGTGACCCACAGCACCTAATTTCCATATGCAAAAGGCTGGCTTACACTAGCAGCTCTCATACTTGGCGGCCAAGGTCACTTTAGATACCTCGAAAAGCTCGACAAAAGAACAGAAAGAATTCATACTACTCATTCTGAATATATATATATATATATATATATATATATATATATATATATATGAAAGAAGCCAACAGCCACAGAAACCAAGGGGCACAGGGGATTTTTAATTACTTTATTTATTTTGTGATGTTGTTCGATTTAGAATATTACTGAATATGTTATCGCTTAAAGCTAATTGATTAGAAAAGCAGAAGAAAAACCAACCACATGCCGCCGGTGGGATCCGAACCCACGACCTCCGAATTACGCGTCCGGTGCTCTACCGCTGAGCTACGGCAACAGCTGTCAAATCTTCTGCTTTTTTGGGGGTATTTATGTTTACATATAACCTAACCTGATGAACACTCTCAAGGTTAGGTTATTTGTAAACATAAATACCCCCAAAAAAGCAGAATATTTGACAGCCGTCGCCGTAGCTCAGAGGTAGAGCACCGGACGCGTAATTCGGAGGTCGTGGGTTCGGATCCCACCGGCGGCATGTGGTTGGTTTTTCTTCTGCTTTTCTAATCAATTAGCTTTAAGCGATAACATATTCAGTAATATTCTAAATCGAACAACAGCAAAAAATAAATAAAGTAATTAAAAATCCCCTGTGCCCCTTGGTTTCTGTGGCTGTTGGCTTCTTTCATTTATAACGAGCCCCTCATTCCCCTTCACACACACACACACACACAGAATTTCACAGCTTCTTTGTTTGCAATTCAAGGAACTGAAAATGTTCAGCCACAGAACATTAGGGGCCTTCCACATGATTGCAAAGAACACTCGATTCAAATTTGGTGTCCCTGCTCTAATAAGTTGCACACAACCTTACAATACAACACTAATGCAAAATTCCGCAGGTTAGCCATCACAATTCAGTAATGGCTCAATAACATCTTACAGATACAAACTGCACACATAAACACACATACGAATTTACTCACAAGCAAATTTGCAGGTATAACTATTAACGCATCAGCTTCTACTTCTTTCTTCATAAAGGCACCCGCGTTACCAATACATAACTGAACACATGACAAAATTGAGCCCGTACAAACTGCTCATCTCAAGCCTTCCATTGCTTTGTACTTGTGGCTGCACAGAGGAACAGCTAGCGAAACTGCTGTCAAGTTCAAACATTGGAGTGCCTCATTAGCACATTTTTTTTCTTCTTCCTTTTTCTTAAAATGTACATAAAAGAACTTATGCCATTATAAACTTGTAAGCACCACCACATCCACACAACTAGCCAAAAATTAAGAGGGCAAATGGCCACGAGCATTAGCTCCATAATGCAGCCAACGTGTGTGCCAATCGTATGAGCCCTTGCTGCACTGTGTATGTCAAGCCCTTCTGGCCTACCATGGTTCTCAAATGATGAACTGCTTTGAAGCATGACATATAATAGTGAAACTAAACAAATCTAAGGTCCTACCTGAATAGCATCCAACACATGAATTCTAAAAAATCCAAAGGTCATGACTGTATGATTATGATACAAAAAACTTCAACAAAACCACACAAGCTGCTATACTGATGTTGATCTAAGTCTTAGAACAAAGCTTTCACACTAAAGAAAGGTTTCAGCACGACATCTGCAGGACAGCTACCAACACTTCGAAGGTAGCTGTCCAGCAAATGTGCCAAATGTCCTCGGACACTGTACCAGCAACCTAGCTACCCAGTCCAAAAAAAATAATCAAAGGGTTTCCCAGTGACCTGAAGTCACGCATGCAGTAGGGTCAGCAATAATCAGCGCCAATAAAATCACGAATTACTCAGTTCAGCGGGCTCACTCAACTGCAATCCACAAAGCTGTCTCTCAGGTTTAAACAGCAAGGACTGTGCATTCGCAACCCACAACAAAACAAGCACCCTACAGCGACTTTTCCAGAAAACACAAGAGGCACAGATGGTAACAGACGCACGATGTTAGGCGAAAAGGGAAGGTAACAGACACCGGTACTCACTTATGGCTCTTGATGGTGACTTCGACCGACTCGCCGACAAAGTAGCGGTCCCGGGCAAACGCGAACACATCATCGCAGAGGTCGGCCAAGCGGCCCCTATTCGTCAGGGTGGCGATGTAGAGCAGCGGCTTCCTCAGACCCGCAGGGAACGATGCAAGGGTTTTGAGGGCATGCTCTTCGGAAGTGAGGGCATCCTGGTATGTGAGGCCAGACTTTCCCGTCAGGCTACACGTCCACACAAGACTGTTGCAGAGGATGACACGGGCAAAGTACTCGCTGAAACACGGAAAAAGAACACACAAAAAATAAATTACTTTCAATTTCAATACTGTAACTACACTGCAGACAACATGACACGCTGTGGTTGTCGATGCATATCAGCTGTGAAAGGTTCTCAAACACGTGGCTAAAGTTTTTGCATTTTGCCCCTGACGAAATGTAACCTCCGCAGTAGGGCATCAAAATCATAACCTCATGCTGAGTAACAGAACGTCACAGCTACTAGGCAACTACAGCAGGCACAAACAACAAAATAAGACACTTGGCATCAGCACATGAAAAGGGGGCTGGCTCGGTTATGTACCGCGGAACTAAGAAAGAAACAAGGAATGCTCTGTGTGCCAAGTGACGAGACACCCGACAGCGACGATGAATGACCCAAGAACAAAGAAAGCCCTGAGGGGTTCAAAGACGGCCTTCCAAGAACTTAAGCAAGAGCTATTCGAAGCTCACGATGAAAGGTTTTGCCCCCCCCCCCACAGAATAAGACCAGCGACTGTCAATGTACAACTGCAAAGAAAAAAAAAATATTGGATGATGCTTAAACTACCCTTAAGAGTACAACGCAACACCATCAGAGATCCTTCCCGCGCACGTACTCCTTCTCTTTCACAGATTCATAGATCGCAGGGAGTTGTGACAACCCTATACTGGTGCAGTGGTGCAGCGGTTAAGCGATGCCCTGACAGGTTGTTTCAAACAAAGTCACCAGTGGGGTTTGTGAGATACCGGTAGCTCTTCCCAGTTCCCGTAAGCCTTTTTGCACAGATAGTTCTTTGGGAGGCTGTACATCTCTCGACCAATGAGCTGATGATGTGGTTTCACCTGCCCACTGTGGTAGGGGGTCACCTAACTTTTGGCAACACAGACAGACGCCGGCTTTTCTTAAGACCTCTGATGTTACCACATTAAAAAGTACAAACCAAGGGAGCCCCATAAAAATCACAATTTCCTTGGAGCTTACAGACACGCAACCCAGTGCTGAATGATACAGTATGTCACAAAATAGTCACATAATGCACAGCTAAATAAATCCAGGTTGTATGCCACGGCAGAAATTTAGTTTCTTCACAACTCGCTCACTGCACAAATTTGTGCAGCTGACGGCGCACAAGTTAGCTATTGTGAAAAATTGAGCCCTGTGGGCAATAACTGAAACGCTGGCTAGAACAGCCTGTTCATGCACAAAATTTGAATGCTGAAAAGCCACATCAAGAATTTATTGCAAAAAAATGCAAAGCCAATTTCTTTTTTCTTTCACAATGTGCCTAAATTGATAACACAAAAAAACACACACAGAAAAAGAAGTTAGGTATGGTAATTGCGATGACGCTGCAATGCAAGCTGCCAGTTTCTAATCTTTAGCTTCTTGAAAATGACACGCTTCTTTTATATTTTGTTTCCTTTCATCTAGACAAGTTGCACTATGCCTTAGTAGAATATGGACTGCTCTTTACAATTATTACAAAAACTAGCTTTCGTATCTATTGTACACGTGTGTGTTTGGGGCAGTTACATCAAGCCTTATCAAACTGCCACTGGCAATAAATACTTGACACAAGGCTGACCACAGTGCTCACACAGCATGTCCAAAAGATAGTGCGATATCTTCCTCAAGACATGTACTTTAAAATGCCTAACCCTTAACCCTGCCACAGTGCGCTCGGCCCAACAATAAATGACTTGACGTAGCCTTGGTGTACTTACTGCCATTGATGCCTTTCTGGACAACGAACTGCCGGCTTTTAGCCAAACAACGTCAAGTAGGCACGTGAATGCCCAGTCAGAAGTTTATACCTTTGCATTCTTCCTTATAATCTTGCATTCCTCTAATACCAACACTAAACTCACTCCCTGCAAAAAGCCCTCATTAGGTCTAAACTATAATTTCCTCATTTAATTAGGAACCCTCCTTCACAAACTCAAGACTAATGACCTCAAGTGCCTACAGTATAAAGCAGCCTGTTACAACCTATCCAGTCACAATCTAGCATCTAATGTGTCTGACAGTGTGACCCTGATCTCTTTCTGATCTGGCTGAGATGTAATAAACAAATTGCAATAATTTTTCACAAAATATTTCACAGTGGCCTTGTGCCTTCCTCTTAAAATAAAGGACTTTCAATCAATCAATGCTTTTCGAAAAGCACCGGTTTTGTTTACCTCCTACGCAAGAACTGTTAACACTTCCAAAGTTTTTCTTTCACTCGTGCATATATTTCTGTTTCCTTCCTAACCACTATTTGTAGCTATTCAATACCAGTCACTGACCTTTTTAAGTGTTTTTAATTACCATTTTTGTGATTTATCCACCTGTTATTACATCGATATTGTCTACAGTGAACAACGTTCTTAATTCTTTCTAGCTGTCATGTTTCTCACCATATTTCTTACATTTGCACGGCAAAGACTGTGCGACATTTGGTGACGTTTGTGTGGCATCTCCTGTATTTTATATAGTCTCCCTTTGTCATGTAATGACCTTAGTACCGTTAAGGGTACAATAAATTATGATGATGATGATAATTCCGCCTGTGACAAAGTTGATGTAACTGCTGCCTGATTGCTTTGCATTTCTTGTGTCTCAAGGTGTCTCTCGAAATGCATAGAATTAAAACTTATGCATTACATCCGTGCATAGTTGTTGAATGCTGCGTTGTTGAAAACAACAATGTTTTTCACGTGTTATTCTGAGCGTGTTGTAAGCGCATCTTTTGTCCAAACCTTGTAGTCATTCATTTTTACTTGTTTAGTACAAAGGACCACATTATGTATAATGCTCGCTGCCAGTACCACACACAAGCACAATGTGCTTAAGTGGCACAGGATCGCGAAAATGTAAATGTGTGGCAATAAAACAATAAAAAACTAGTAGCTAAAAATGTAACCCGAGCCAAAACAATGAAAGATGCCATGCATACGACTTCAGCTAACTAACAAGGATAAGTAGCACCATTTTGCTCTCGTCTTTATGTTGTTTAAACGCTATATTCTTTGATGGTTAAAATGCTAAGCCGCAGTCTGGAAGATTTAATTATTAAGCTGCATTAAAGCCTCAATGCATATGTGTGTAGCCAACCAATCATACAATATACATGTACTAGCAAACTGCACATTGGCAACATTTTGGTATTTAACATAAACAAAACTCGAAAAAAAAAAAAAACTTTTTTTTTTACGCACATGCTGCTGCAGTTACTATGAACTCCCAATAGAGTATTCAAGACCTGGCGTTTGGTCCCTGCCTGTCTATTCATTACCCATAAGCGAAACTTATAGAACTTCTTGGTATCATTTGCCCCTGCAGATCATTTAATAACTTTGATAACGAATTGAAATTTTAATGCTCAACCTTATTAAGACAGTGCAGCAGTAAAAGAACACTTTGGCAGATGACACTAGTATTTATAAGCTGTGTCATGTCAACAACGTTTGCATAGAATTGCACATCGGCAGAATAGCATTCATTCCTCTAATGGTTTTCTGTAGCTTCAGCGCGCCAGAGTCAAGGTCAAGAAAAAAAACTAGTGCAAGAATTCAGGTATTGCTTTTGGTTTACAAACTGCCTGAGACTAGTTTTACTTTAGTGATTTACTAACAGTTTTTAGCTGATTATTCTAGCAGTGGATAAGTATGCTACAAAGCTGTTGATGTGAAAGTAACAAAAAAGATGCTTTGCGCTCTGGCCTCTGCACTTCAAAGCCAAAACTTAAATACGCTGTGTAGGTGTCATTGTCAGATATCTCTTGGAAGGGTCATCGCCCTGTTCAGTCTCTTCTCTTAACGAGTTACAAACACGTTATCAATGGCCATGCAGCAGCACCTTTTGCTTCACTAGTAGTACAAAACGTGCACTTTAATTATCAATATGGTTAATTAACAGCCTCAGCCTTCCAGTTAAACATGAACCAAAAGACTGAAAAGGCAGCAAAAGTGACAAACGGAACGAACGACCACAGGATGTGTAGATGACGCTGTTTCGGCATCCAGGCAGGCAAAACATACAAAAAATCCCAAGTTAGGACCAATAAGAAACCACTTTAATGCGTCCACTACCAGTTTCAAACGATGCAAGAACAAATTATGATGTGGTGGTAGAACAGCTCATCACAACTACTCAATAGCATCCGACTGGCACATTGCGGTGAAAACCACGCAGCCAAGTTGAGGTTAAAATACTTCACACCAAGTGGCGTTATACGGAAATGAGACATTATGTGCAGCTCTGCTAGTCGTAGTGTACTGTAAATGCAACTAAACATACCTGCACATTAAAAACTGCACCTAGAAGAGCTGAAAATAAGATCCCGGTGTGACCATCAAAAGCAAAGTAACACATTTCAAAATGAACACTGAAAATCACCACAAGTAATGGTAGAAGCACCTCAATACAGATAGTGACACTTCAACTAACTCTTTTAGCAGAGACAGTATGACCAGTGAAAACAAAAACAATGTACACACATCAGCAATTGGGAAAATGACAACACTAGAACAGCACTGCAACACCCGCGCATGAAACCGTCGCCTATAAGACCCTACGCAGCGCGGACCCAAAGTGACCGCAGCATCAAGTCTTCAAAACAAGCGAATCGCAAGCTAACATTTGTAAGAGAAACTACGCTTTAACAAACCGGCAACTGAAGGCCGCGATTAACCTGACGCATGTGTCATGCTCAAGCAGAACGCACAGCTAGCAGTTACACAAAAGCGAAGCAAGAGTCGGTGACAACCTGCACTGTGTGCCACCAAAGGGCACGAAACAGCCCGGAACGTGGCAACGCGGGCAATAAAAGATGCTAGAACGCAAATATACGAAAGGCACCTATGTGGTAGCCCACGGTTACACTGCTGTGAAGTCGGCAATCGTCGGAAACGGGTTCGAAGGCATTCAGAGCGAAAGCTTAGGTCCTCAGAGGGTTCCCGCAACCCCGCCGCATAAATTCCAAGCGCAAATTTTGCGACGAAATTAGATTTAGGCCTAACAAGGGCTAAGCAACGCGACATCGTGAAGGTGTCAGAATGTCAAAAAGAACCGATTCATGCGCGGCTTCACTCTGCCGGCCCGGGCCAATTCGTCAGCGAAACACGACTAAAATGGACTCACTCATAGTCTCGGAAGCCTTCGTTGGTGATCTTGCAGTAGAAAACCTCGTCATTTGGCTTGAGATCGGCCGGTGGTTTCTGCCGAATGAATGGGTGCCTACCGTAGAGAGGCATGGTGGAATCGGTGAATTTCAACTTGCTCCGGTGTGCGGCTCACTAAGGAAACCAAGTCCTTTCCATCGGCAATTCTCTTCCAAGATGCACAGGACGCTCACAGGTTGGGTCCCAGGGGTATATCTCGGCGTCCAATGTCAAAAGTTCCGGGCCGGCAACGCGGACATCGCAGAGGGAACAAGACGGTCTCACAACCCCCGACGGATGCGGCAACTTTCTCGAGGTGCTGCTAACGGCGCCCGCTTTTCACAGCTACTGTTGCTCTGGCGCTTTTTCCCCACACTACGCGCTGAGGGCAGTCAAATCATCGTGGGTTCAAGGTGCCGTTGGGCCAGAAATTTGAATGAGACTCGCGTGGGAACTCTGAACAACGCGCATTACAAGACGATCGCGGCACGCTACAGAAAAACACAACTCCAGGCGGGACTAAAACCGGAACCGAACGATGCCGATTGGTTCAAACGGGCAGCACGAGTTTTTCGGCGCAATTTCATGTGGCGGCACCACCTTCGAGTTGTGTCATAAACCCTGCAATGAAAACGCTTTCGCTGAACAAGCGTCGGCGATGGCGTTACACCGGTCTGACCGTCTGAACATTTCGTAACGGCGATTTCCAACTACGTGTACATCCAGAACAGTCAACCACGGTCGTTCGGACCTTGGAGCAGGGTCTTGTAAACATCGCTTCTACGATGCTACGGTCTCTAGAAAAACGAAGCTATGTCTGAGACCAGAGGTATGAGGTAACTTTACTGGTTTGTCAGTATGGTTCAAACACCCTTTCTACAAAATGAATAGCACGCAGTAAAGCAAGTACGCTCATCTCTATGGTACGGTGGTTGTAAGCAAATACCGATGAATCTATGCCAGTCGCGCATAAAATGAATTGCCAAAATTGTACAATTTCCAAAAACACAAGCTGCAAATGCCATTTCTTTTTTAAAAAAATTACACATATTTTGCATGTTCACACACTAACAACGGTTAAAATAAATTAATGGGAATTTCAAGAACGGAAGAAGAGAGGAAGGGGAAATGCGCGCCATATTTCAAAACCGTGCAAAAGTTGTACTAAGTGGCCGCTGTCTTCAATCTCCCGGTTGCTTTGCCAAGAGCCAGAAAACATGCATTGTCCTAACTTTTTTCCACTGAACATTTTCAGTAATTCCGTGGCGAGTATTACACAACACACACGAGATGTTTATAGTTGGCCAGCACTCAAAACGTTTATTCCGACACATGTTTTTTTCAGGCACGGCAGCCAGAAATGTGCCATCGCACATGTCACCGCAGTCCCAAAGCGTCACCGCCGGGGCCTTCGAAATTTCTTCCGTGACGAACGTGCCAAATCTCCTCCCGCCTGGAACGACCGCAGCGGCAGATCCACTGCATGCACAAAAATGGGGGGCACATTTCTTTTCAGAACTGGGAGAAATGGAGATACACAACGCTACACTTTGCTGCTTGTGCGTTTAGCCACTAACGTTTTACTAAACTACATAAAATATGTCAATGAAAACGAACATAAGCGCGGCCTGCTCATACATGGCAGAAACAATTTTCAAATGTCTCGAAGCAGAATACGCCTTGCCCGTTCGTGACGCATTGATTCGGGGCGGGGACTCCCGTCTTGCAGTCATGTCTGTTTTAACTCAGGGTGATCAAGTTGACCTGAAACAGGTTCTAAAAGCTGTAGGGAAGTGTGATATGAAATCACGAAGTTTATTTACCGACGAAGCGAACTCTGACAACGTCCGAACTTGCTAACAAAAAATTGGTGGGTGTGACGCGATAACCTTAATGGGTTACACTCATTTATGTCGAATTGGTCATTCTCAACGATACATTCATGGATCTCTAGGAGTCCTCGTACCACTGCTGAAGCAGTGGTGCAGCGGTTAAGCGATGCCTTGCGATGGTAGGTGCTTGCATCGGTGGAGCTTGGGAGACTAAGGTTGCTCTTCTAGAGAAATCTCTCGCGACAAATTATTAACTTAATTGTCACCCGCCACCACGGAGGAGGGAAATAACTCCTCCATGCCCGCCACGGTGCGCAGTTTGCTCACAATCCGATGGGCACGTTGTGACGACGCCACAAGGTCACGTGACCTAAGATGACGCGACAAGTTCACGTGACCGGCTCATTTTTCGACCATCTATCTCCTTTCATCTGTCGCTCGGAACTCCGAGGGCCAGTAGCCTATCAGTGGGAGCAGCGCCGACACCACGCTTAACACGAACGCTCCACTGTGTGTCCTATGCTGACATTAGAGCCGCTGAGCGGTGGGCGCTGGGTACGAGACCATGTTGCACGGTGTGCTTGCTGCGGTTGGCGACAGATGGTGTCCTGCCTACTAGCGGCGCTAATGTCGGTGGATGGCACGCGCTCGAGCGTTCGTATTAAACGTGGGAGGTGCAAGGCCGATTTATAGGTCTATCTAATAATTAAGGAAATCTACATTGTCCCTTTCCGACGCAGTGATATACAGGCAGTGTAAGGTGAAAACGAGACGCTGAGGAGCCTGAGCTCAGCCTCCCGCATGCCGCTGCACTTGTTCGCGTTGCGGCGAATCAACCGGATCGTTTCGGTTTCACAACCGGTGATGCGGGCGAGAGTGGCGGTGTCCTTACGGTTGCTCTGGATAAGTGTACTGAGAACCCCAATGGTGGAGCGCTCAGGGATGGGGATGCTACCGGCAAGGAGATCTGAATAGGAGGAACACCACCAAAGCCCGAGCTGCCCATAAGGAGCAGCGATTCGGACTTTTGTGGGGAGCAAGTGAGGACAGCTACGGCCGCTTGGTGCTCCACCGCTTCAACGGCGCGTTGGAGGGTTTCTTCCACTTCCCCGTTTTGGATGTCGGCAACGGCCAATGCCATATGAATGAAGGTCGTATTAAAACGAAAGTGAGAGAGCACCGAGCCTTGGGGAGTCCCGCGGCTGCCTGCACCCTAAACACAAATGCACCTATATGGGAGTAAAAAGGGAGTAAACACTCCTCTACACTCTAAACACCCTGTTTAAAGAAGGGCGTGCGCTCGAGGACAACTTACTCCCTTTTTACTCTGTTCTGTTTAGAGGTAGGAAGTTGGGCTCGGAACGAAAGGGGCCGAATTGAAGTTCAGCTGTGCGCTTAGAGAGGAAAGCGCGTACGTAATTCCACGTGCGGGAACAAAAGTCGTGGGTGGATAGCATGCTAAGGATGGCTTTGCGCGCGAAGTTATGTGGCGTACATGTGGCTTACCATCTACAAGAGTGAATTAAGCGACAAATACGTCACAGATCGGCGACTCGCGTGAATGCTTCTGCCAAAAACTCCGCTGCAAGTTTGAGTGAAGTTTCTAGAAAACAAAACTGTGCGGCCTCCTCACTCCGCACCCCGTGCGGAACTCAGACCTCGGGTCGGTGGCGACATCTCGACGCAAGATTAAGAAGCTGTAGCATAACTCGCACGCTCTTATTACCTCGGGGTTATTTTTCGTGCTATCAGCTGTCTCGATTAAGTGACGCACAGAGGACAACCCTGGCCTGCATTGCAGTTGCGAAGAGCTTGCATGCTGAGTACTCACCCTCCGTCGACAGGCCACAATGACGCAGGTGAAGGCGGGGATCATTAACATGAGCCCCCACGTCATTGTCGTAAAGTCTGGGAAAAAAAACAAAATAGCGCACGATGCAGTGACATTTTACAAGTGAAATTCTACGGTGTAACCCAGGTTGCGAGACGCAACATTCAAGACGCAGCTCACGAGTATTACCTCCTCTGTTGAAATGCGAACCCGCGAGCTGGGTTAACTATGCAGGGACCTGAGATAGTTAGCTCATTGCACATCCGAATTGTCAGGACCTTGGAGGAGGGGGGGGGGGCGGAGTTTCTCCCACCTTCAAGAGATTTAACTGCAACTATGCATGCTACCCTGCTGAAAAAAAGTTATATGATGCAGTAAACTCAAACAGTTTATCATACAAATATCATAGACTTATCATACAAATCATAGAAAATTATCATTTCTTGCGGCTACCATTGTGTACGCTGGCACCATGTTCATCGCCTTGTTGCTTGCAGTGGTCGTACTACCAGTAGGTGTCCACGAAGTATGCATGAGGAGCAGTACGAACATTCAGCATGCCGACGACCGCCACAGCTAACTCCCTTTTTACTCCCATATGGGTGTATTTGGGTTCAGAGAGTGGGCTTTCTACAAAACACGTGAACAGTGGGAGCGCACGCACCGCCCTCGGTGAAGACCTCGACGTGGCTGGGTGCGCCCATGGCGATGCCGGTCCTGTTGACGGTGCGGAAGGCGGTGACGGTGAAGCGGTACCAGCTCCACTGCATCAGGCCGTTTACGTAGACGTGGCGCAGGCTGGGCTGCGGGTACACCTTGGTGTGGCACAGCCGGAACCAGCAGTGGGTCACCACGAAGCCGTCTGCGTTGTCTTCGTCCTCCAGCAGCCAGCTCACGCGTACGCTCGACGGCCCCAGCGCCGAAGCACGCAGCTGGCACGGACGGTCCGGCGCTGCGGGTCACGTGACACGTGGTTGTAACGGTTGCAGGCCGGGGAAATGCCACAGTTGTTCGGTCACGCTATGGCTGCGAAACTCCGCATAGATGCGTACAGCTAACCTGCAGTTACTCTGCACTCTGACTGGTCCAAAACTTGGAGATTATTCTATCGTCATGCCACTTCCCGGTCACGCCACGCCTACTTGACGCGCCGCAGTGCAAGTGGCGTGACGGATTGTCATGCCACCAGCGCCACTGCTAAAACATATATACTCCTGCTGGAGAAATAAGTCGCAGGGAGCATCCGATAGCTCAGTACGCAGCCTAAACGCGGCACCTCCGGCAGTCTGCTCACCTCTAGAATGTAGCCGTAGGGGCATGATCACGTTATCATTCAGGTTCGTAACTAGTACGAATAAAGAGCTTTGGACATACAATATTAGGGCTTTGCCAGAATAAAGGGGTACATATCTGTCCTGTCGCGAGCTTCATAGAAGCCAGTACACATACACACGCCTCATCGCACTCGGAAGAGAGTTTTAGCACACCGAATACGTATTATCGTAGTTATGCCGGATTAACTCATAACTGCTGCGCACGCACATTGGCAGGAGCGTGCCCCACTTGCTCCTCATCATGCAACTGCTATGCTAAAACTAAGTCTCCAATTTGATCTAACTATGTCGGCAGTGGCTGTACTGTGGTTCGCGTTTCCCAGCGGGCATGCACCGTCATACGTGGCCGCCATGTTTGCGACCTGGGAACGGGAAAAGTATGCACGTTTTACTGCGGAAGCAGTACCAGCGTCACAGTGCGAAAATTCCGGCGTCTCTGCTTGTAGCCTCGGAGAGTGAAGCCTCCACCGACCAGCCACTTCGCCACCCCCTCGATAAGGGGGTATATACCCACCTACCCACCCATCAACACGCGCACACCAGAGTGTAGATTTTTAGTCCAGCTTTCTTGTTGCATGCTGTATACATTCTCGTTCCTTCCGTACTTCTGGCACCACGGTTGCACCTTCACGTGAAGCCACGTTAAGTTGACCCATACGCGCGTATACGTATGTACAGTCTTTGCCAAAAGTAACCCGGCACAGGTGGTTTGTTAATTAGCCGCGTAGCGAAGCACTCATGGCAGCCCTTAAGCTCTGATTCTGTGTAAAGAAAGGTGAGACCTTGTCCTTACATTATGGCACCGTTCGGTCTTTAGGGCTGCTGTAAATGCTCCGTTATACGTTTGAGAAGCAAGAACCTGTTGCTCGGTTACTTTTGGCAAAGGGGGTAGGTATATACGCACTCTGTTTGACGGAGTTGAAAGCCGTCTCGTAGAGCAGCACGCCGTCGGTGCGGCGCACCTGCAGGCGCAGCCTCTGCTGCGTCAGGTCCGTCCAGGCGACGAACTTTTCGCGGCGCAGGTCGAGCAGGTTGTCCCTGCAGTCCTGGGTGCAGCCGTCGGCCGAACTGCAGAGGCGCACGTTGAGCAGCTGCTCGGTCTCGTTGCCCAGCCGCCACTCGAGGCCCACCATGAATGAGGAGTAGGCGGACGCGCGGAACCGCAGCTCTGCTCGCCGTTGACACGGCCATAACGAATAAGTTTGATCCGTTTTCAGATGCAGTAATGCAATCGTAAACGTTTTGCGGGTTTCGTTAAGCAGAGAGCGCGAAATTCGCATGTATAATGCCAGTATGCTAGGCCTAGCTCTCAACGCCTGAAGTGCGCATGCGTGGAAAAATCGGCGCATGCGCAGATGGAACCCGGAAGCTGACGGCAATGGAGGAAGGAAAGGACTCCATGCGTAAAATTAACAACACATCACAGCTCAGGCTACAGTGCGCGTGCGCAGAAATGGTTACCGGAGTCCAGCGTCCATGTGCGCGTGCAGAGCGCGAAGCTGTCGTAGCCAGAGACCGAGAGCGGGTTCTCGTCGACGGCGCAGAAGGCGTACGTGACGCCCGGCCTCAGACCCGTGACGAGCGAGGGCTGCGACACGTCGTGGCGGCTGCAGCTGAGCCCCGAGCCGTTGCTGGCCGTGCAGTTGTCGAAGTCGGAGAGGTCGCAGCGGGACTCGCGCTGGTACGGGATGCAGTCGAAGAAGCTGAGCCCCTTCTGGAACTGCTCGGCCGTCGCGTGGCACAGGCAGAAGCGATTGCCGCTGTCCTCCTGCCAGTCGATCTGCGCGGTCGGACGCACGTACTACACACCCGCAGTTCACCCTCATACCGCCAGCACATTTCTCAAACTTTGTTCCGGCTCTCATATAATGCAAAGATAGCGCACACTACTCAATGGGCTTGGGCAGGGCATGTAATGCGAAGGCAAGATAACCGCTGGTCCCTAACGGTAACGGAGCGGATTCCAAGAGAAAGCAAACGTAGCAGGGGACGTCAGAAAGTTAGGTGGGCGGATGAGACTAAGAAGTTTGCGGGGACACAGTGGCGGCAACTGACAAAGGAGAGGGTTAATTGGAGAGACATGGGAGAGGCCTTTGCCCTGCAATGGGTGTAGTCAGGCTGATGATGATGATGACTCAAGAAAGCTTCCAGACAACAACTTCGCGTGTATTCAGAGCCATTGCGAAGTAGTCTGGCTGTAGTGATAAATTGGTTTTTGAGGAAAGAAAATGGCGCTGTATCTGTCTCACATATCTCGGTGGACACCTGAACCGCGCCGTAGGGGTGAGAGTGAAAGAAGAAAGAGAGCTCTGGCTACAGTGTGTTGGAACTTTTGTGGGTCAATAGTAAGCCTTGCCAATGAGAACTGTTCACAACAGTGTCCTTATTTGTGAAGACAGTCACTGAAGCCATATAACTCCATTTTTGCGTGCATTGAGAAGAAGGGACACACAAGAGGAGTGAAAAGGGAGTAACGACTTTTAAGAACCTCTCCGGGCCAATCATAAAGAAAAAGCCTGTAGTCGCATAAACAGCGCAGATTACTCTTCCACACTCGGCTGTAATCTGGCACAGTACTGAATAAAAAGACCGCCTAGAGAATGGAGAACGCTATAGTATCTCAGAATAATGTCCTGCATGCCTTGGCGACTGTTTTGATGAAAAGTTTAGCCCACTTTTAGCCTAGATAGCTTTCGCGTGACATCACGGGCAACATAAAGGTGCTCCACGCATAACTTCCATTGATCTCTCACGGTACAGGTGATGAAGAGCGGATCAGGCAAAAATGCAGGTTTTCCCCTTGCGGGACAAATATCTATAAACGTTGGTGCAGAAGTTCTGGTTCGCCAACAAGGCGGCTACTGCGTCGCCAGAGTATCAGTGCAAGCTAGTGTTCGAGCTACGTGCGACCGTGTGTTCCAGGGGAGAAAGGCTGTACCATGGAGCAGCACGTCCAAACTAGTCCTCTGGGACGACGCTAATCGTCGTGGCCACTACTCTACATAGTCTAATGCGTCTTACGACGGCGCATGCAGTACCTTGAACGAAGTTGTGTTCGCCCAGATCTGGGACACGCGGACGGCACAGGACAGACGGCCATGAAACGCCACCTGGATGTAACGAAAGCAATGAGAATTCGTTTATCTTCTGATCTTTTGTTGTCATTGTGCAATCTCTTTTGCGAGCATGCCATAAACGTTTTCTCTTAGTTTGTCCAGTGGACCAATCCTCACGTTGTCGAACAACGTTCCCCTGCCTGGGCTAATCAGGCAGGTCCTGGTCCCCAGTCCGTCAGCGGTTGTACCTGAGATACGAGGTCGCATTTATAAATTTGGTCCCGAGCAAATGTCAGTTCGACGCTTCTTTCGAAACAGTATTGCTGGTGATGGGAGATAGGAGTAACCCGACTGAAAAATAATCGTTATAGATAAAGAAAGCTGATCTCTCTTTACAGCCATCGATGTTGGGTGAATGCTGAGAGTCTCAGACCTATACGAGTACGACATCGGAGGCAGTTTTTCACTCCGAATCTTTCATGTTTTCAAAGACTGCTGGATGCGTCTGCTTCAAACTCCTGTTTGATTGAGCGAAGCTCACAGAGTTGTACACGTATACGAACGGCAGGTCACTGAGCCAACGCCGGTTTCTTACCAGGCAAGCGTAGAGCAGGATGTGTGAAGCCCAGGATCTCATCTCGGGTGAGCGCACTTTCCCTGCTGGCTGTGCGCAGTACGTGACCTGCGCAGTATCGACGAAGACATCCCTTGTGGACATACGGGACATGGTAAATTGGTTTTTGAGGAAAGGAAATGACGCAGTATCTGTCTCACATATCTCGGTGGACACCTGAACCGCGCTGTGAGGGAAGGGATGACGGTGGGAGTGAAAGAAGAAAGAGAGAAAGAGGTGCCGTAGTGGAGGTCTCCGAGATACATTTTTGTGCATACCTTTCTCGGCATATGCTCGATGCTTTCAGCCCATCGCAGTGCATGGTGAGTGTGTTTTAACCCAATGGGTATTGAAACTTCCATGGACGTCCTGCGGATGTTTGGTATATCTGCAAGACGTCCAAGGAAGATTCAATGCCCGTCGGGCGGATGCACACACAGACGTCTACAGTTCATGTATTAGGTACTGTTGGCGGTTTAGTCCTTGCAATACCAGCTACAAATATTACGCCTAGCTGTACATTTTCATTGTAACAAACGACCTAGAGACTGATGGCTAGGCGCGTTCATATAATCACAGAGGAATGCAGTGTTATCCAGATATATGGTGCGTATGGAGACGTACCTTGCTGGCCGCCCGTCCGTCGCGACGTACAGCGCCTCTGGTCCCAAGGCTGGCTTAAGTGGACGGGCCAAGCGCGCTTCGTCTCGCCATGTGGCAGATCGCGACCCCGGTCGAAGGAGCGCTTAGATGCGCGACTAGGACGTCGACTCTGTACATAAGCACTCGAGGTCTTGTGGCGAAGACGTCGGGAGTAACAGAGCTCTTCTCACCAGTCGACCCCCGGGTCCTCGTCGGCAGTCGTCCTTAGCCTGTGCCTCCTGGACCTCTTTGTTTGTATCTAGATGTCGCTTCGTCTTTCTCTTCGCTTTGCTCAAACTTTGTACTTGGAGCTTCAACTGTTCTGGAGGTGCCGTGGATACTGTCACACTTCATCTCAGATCTTTTCCATTTTATGTACGAAAATGAGGTGGAGAAAGTGTTAAATTGTGTAAGGGCGGAGACGTCGACCGGAGGAACTTTTCTCTGGCCTGCTACTTCTTCATCCTGAGGGAAAAAAGAGGAGGGAAGAGCGTTGTGTTCCATATTAGGCTTCAGGGTCATCATCATGGCACAAGTGGGCCGAGTACCATAGTGTATGTATTATCATCATCATTAGCAATCCCCTGTAGCACATCGACAACACAGAAAAGGTTTTTTTTTTAGAGCGCAGCTCTTTGGCGTCCGTTCCTGGGTTTCGCGTCGTCGTCGGCCTCGTAACCAGCTCCGCCCCCCTTTCATCCCCCCAGCGCTATCGGCGTCAGCGGCATCAGTCAGTCGCTGCTATCTCTTCCCTCCTCCCTTTATCGTGTTGTCCGCTTGCTGCGCGCGCTTCTGCCCCCATCGTTTGCCGCTGGGTGTACACGCCGCCCCCCTCCCCCCTCTTCCTGCGAGTCTCCGGTTGTCAAAGCGCCGGCTCGAACTTAATTCCTTTCTTCGCTCCTCCTCCAATGCAACCCCTGTGCGGTGGCAATCAGAGAGCCAGATCGGTGGCGGCGGATCTGTATATGTGCACCGCCCGAGCCGAAATTGCGAATACGTGTGAAAAATAAAAAAAAAATTCTGTGATAGCGCATACATGTGTTGCTCGATTTCTTTGCCTCAATCTATCGAAAAGGTGAAACAGCTTATTTGCTGCGCTCAAATTTCGCATTAGGAAGTAACGTAATCGTCGGTAATTTTTTTCGTTCCGTCACTCGTCATGTTTTCCCGACAGACAGCCGTAGGACTGACCTCAGTGTTCTATGGCACTACAGGAAGGACAGGAAACATTATAGCGAATACGGAGGGCGATGACGTCATATTAAGGCGAGGTTGTCCGAGGTATAGGGGCTAATTACTTAGGGGGAAAATGATGATGTCGTAGTGCTAGCAAGCTGTAGCAGTAAAGTAAAACTTCAGCGTTCACCCGCTGCCAGAAGAAAATGTGCCAAGTGCGGCTGGTTCACAAGGAGCATGTGCGTATTGGAGTCTGTCATGCAGCTATCGCTTTAGTAAGGTGACAGTCGCATGCAAAACTGTGCGAACCACCCACGCAGACCTGACAGTGGCCGCCACTAATTTCCACGCTTATTTCTGAAAATTGGTTTGGCTTTTGGGGTTTAACGTCCCAAAGCGACTCAGGCTATGAGAGATGCCGTAGTGAAGGGCTCCGGAAATTTCGACCGCCTAGTCTGGCTGGCCACTGATTGCGATTGACGGTGAAGATAAGCGGACGGTGAAGATAAGCGTATTATATGTTTGTCGTTTGATGGCGAGAGCCGTTAATGAGAGCCCATCCTGAATTTTCGTGATGATGATGATGAAAATATTTTAATTAGACCTAAAATCGGTGGGCGGTCTCCCTATTCGGGGAGTCCCGTTGGAACCTGAAGCCGCTCTTGACTTTCCGCTCAGCTCCCGCTGAACGTCCGCGTCTGAGATGTACAGCCTTTCCTCTAACAGCTCAATCATTGGTTCTTTTGCATTTTCTATTTCAGTGTTATCTTGACAGGCCCATGCGATGTGGTGTAGGTCTGCTTCTATGCCACAGTGTGCGCACTGTGGATCGTAGTCTTCTGAAGACTATGAATCGTAGTGTAACTGGGGCCCGTTGTAGTTGTGCGCTTCGTTTGGCTCCCAAGCGGACCGGCTCGAAGCCAAGGCAAACCAAGCCAAGAGAGAGAGGAGGATAGGAAGAGAGAAAGATAGGTGTAATGAAGGGACGTCATCGTGGAGAGAGAAATGCACATGACTTTCGTCGAAATTTTTACTAAACCGCAAGTTTAGCCAGTAATTTTTTTTTCAGACCCTTTAAGACTTCAATATATGCACTTTAACCCCATGAAAATGGCGCGTCGGTATGACATAGCACACAGGTCTGAGAAATGTAACTATAGACGCTTTACAGCGGCGTATCATGGGGGCTGCCATCTTTGATCACGTGATCACGCCGCCATTACTCGCCTCCTAACCGCTCGGCGGGCTCGGCGTGCGCCTCGTCGCGACGGCTGCTGAGTCTGATGTTTCGGTTCCGACAGGCAGTTTTTCAGCTGATACGGTTGTAAAGGAGTGGGAAGACGACACTGTGGTTGGTCCGAAGCTTCGAAGAGCATGTGAAAACCCGAATTTGATCACTTTAGACGTGAAAACGTGATCGGGCTTCATGTCGCTCTCCGCCTGTTCGAGGGAGCGGGTGGATCGCCTGAATGCCGCTGAAGGCTTTGCTTAGTATTTTTTTATTGTTCTTATCTAAAACAACACGGTTTAATGACCCTGCGGCTGCGCAGGTCGTTGTCGTATTATGTACATGCGTGCGGAGACTGCTCTAAAACGCTCACATGCACATCGTACTCATTTGTTTACAACCTGTTAAAGGTGCATAGGCAACCTAAAATATTTTCTGTTAGTTTGCTAAACAAAGGAAGGCGACAAAAATAAACAAACAAATGTTACCCAATCATTTAAGCAGTACCATGCATCAAGCAGCCTTCACAAGCTGGCATGCAATCGTTTACAAGGATTCCGCGATATAATTGTTATAACGCGTGCATGGAAGAGCGTTGACTACATGAAGTTCGCAATTATGTCAGCCTGATATAGTATAAAAGTGTGGTACGCTCCATGCTCGATATGCGGACATGAAAGTGCTCGAGGTCTCGTTGGTTGTAAACAATCAGCCGGAGTCACTCCTAGTGACTGTCTCGCATGGATCGCGAGGAAGTGACAACCGCAGAGCACAGCAGCCGTCACACAAATGCTTTATTCCGATTGTGGTCCACGAAAATCGCGCTACTTGGAGCGAAGTTTAACAGTAGCACCAAGACGGTGTGTAATACACGAACTGACGGTAAGCGTTGTCCGCTCGCACGGCTATGCACTGCACAATATGCAGTAGCGGTATAGGAGCGTACGTCGTCTTTTTTTTGTGACGTTTCGGTGGCGGGACAGCTCGTTCATGCGGCTATGTTGCGCGCTTACCGTCGCAGATTTTCCAAGATCGAGACCTTTCTATATTCGCTGTCTTCCGCTGGCGAACATGTGTGTTGCGTTCGCCCGTTCGGAACGGGTGGATGCCGAACGGGCGCGAACAGGGGCAGTACGTCCTTGTGCAGTTCGGTTCCGTGAAGCTCGCAAACGATCGCATCCCGCCCCAACTGTTTGTCGCAATATTTGCAATCCACAACAGAGCATGTATTTTATCTTTCCACATTTCCACTGGTGCGTCGAGGCATACACGCCGGCAACTTACGAGGCAAGTAATGACGCCGTGCTCTGAGCGCACCTGTGGCGCCATCTGGTCTCAAACGGAAGAACTGCGCGCTGTAAACCGTGGCCTCCGCGATCGAAGCGCGCTTTTGCAACGGCGCGCGCCGCCGCCGGAGCAGATCGCGGCGGCCACGTGTAAACGGTCTATAATAAAGGGCCAGAATTTGATTGAGAGCATCGAGCCTTCAGCTCTTCAGAAGTCTAAAAACATCACGTGTCGAATAACCTGCTCCAGCAGACGAAATGACGGTAAGAATTGTGCCTCTATTTTTTTTATTGCGAAAGCAATACTACTTGCACTTTCACGCCTTTGCCATGCCGCGGCCCGTGACCACCATCGTGCCGCGGCGGTGACCACCATTGACCTTCATTTGACCTTGATTGCATTAGATTGGATTAGATTGGATTGGATTTGATTGAATGGATTGGATTGCATTGGTTTGGATTACATTAAATTGGATTGGATTGAAGTTGATTGGATTGTATTGAATTGGATTGCATTGGATTGGAGTGGATTGTGTTGGAGTGGATTGCATTGGAGTGTATTGCATCGGATTGGATTGGAATGGATTAGTTTGGATTACATTACATTGGATTGGAGTGAATTGGATTGCATAGGATTGCAGTGGATTGGATTGCAGTACATTGCATTGGATTGGTTTTGATTGGATAGCATTGCATTGGATTGGATTGGAGTGGATTGAATTGCATTGGTTTGGAATGGATTGGATAGGATTGTATACCCGATGCATCAACACAAGTCTAACCACAAGCACCACCACCAGCTACACCACCAGCTGTACCATGGCGTAGGTACGGATATTGCTTTCGCAATTACCGGGCTTAGCCACGCTAAGCCACAGCGAATTTTTTTTATCCTATCGGCGTATTTTGGCGTAGTAATGACTTGCGACCAGTTTTTGGAGGTCACCAGATGGTGGCGCCACCTACGCATTTGGATGCCAACTATCTGCGGCGTCCGGCAATTCCGTTTCTAAAGAAAGTCACCGGCCGCAAGCAGACCAGTGCGGTTCATCTCAATGCCGCAAGTGGCGTGACAGTTACCTAAACTCTAACATTGATGGTGATGACGATGCAAAACAGCTATCTGGTCCAATAAATTTCTCCCCGTCCGGGAGGGGACCCCATAGTCCAGGGCTCTTGCAGCGGCTGCTGTCAGCCTCCTCCGTCGCAGCAATTACAACGCCGCTGCCAAGATGGCCTCCACAGCCACGTGGCATCTACCGCACTTTGCTCTGTGTGTGGTACTGGCAGGACTCTCAATTTTTTTCTCTGTATCCGTGGCTAGGGGCGACACTGGAAGGGCCAGTAACAACCAGTCAGCACTCGATAAACGCAGTATATAACTTACTTGGAAGTTACCACGTCTCGAACTCTCATGTGCTCGCCCATTTGAAGGTAGACAAACCTCCTCTGCCATTCCCCCGTTGTCGCTTTTGCATTATGAAGACTCCGACAACAGTTGGATGGTTAATGGGGTTTAACATCCCAATGCGACTCATGCCATGAGAGACGCTCTCCGACGACGTTTATTACCAAAGGGGCAGTTGGTCTTAACATGTGATGGAATGATGTCGACAGAAAATAAAAGAAAGGCTGCAAGGCGAATATGTAAGCAGTCAGTAACCGATGAGCAACTCTGCAGAGAAATTGAGAGCAAACGCTATTTTAAACGCCTAGTCCGGCGCCCTATATCTTTGCTAAACTCTTCCTGCAGACCGTCCTTGGCGTACTGTTCAAGAAGCGCCTTTAATCTAATCGGTAGCTTATTTAGTACAACTGCGAACGAGCTTCGGTTACTGTCCTGCAGTGTAGAAGAACGACAGATTGAGCCAGTTGGTTTTGCATAGTTACTCAAACAACAGTTCTTTGCGTGTGGTGTTCTCTGTCCTGTGGCCGTAGCGCTCTTTATTGAGTAACTATGTCCTGCAGTTTGACTCCGCTCGGCTGGTTTTACTGCTTTGGCAGCAGAGTCCCCTTTCCGAGGAAGATGTGTGTGTGTTCCGATGGAGCACCGGATATCCTCAAGTAAAAATGCGCTGCCCACCTGCACCCTCCAGAGGCCACCACCCACAATAAGCCCATGCAGTGACGGAACGAAAAAGCGACGACGAAATCACATTCAAAGGCTCACTGCACTCTAAACACTAATGTGCGTATATGGGAGTAAAAAATTATGTTGCCGTGGAATCGAGAACAGAAAATCAGCGATGAATTTCTTTATTGCATCGGTCAACACATCTCACAATAATCGGGAGAAAATTTCAGCCACGTAATTAGGACTCAGAAGGCGGTATACGTTTTTATGAGATACCGCAGTTACGCACAAACGAAGATTTTTTTGTCATGCTCCATTGCTGTATTTCTTAGTTGCATATCTAGATATATTTATTGCTGCTTAGGCGCCCGATTAGATGTCGGTTGAGATAGCTTATTCCCACGCCGTATGCGTTTGTGCCTGACGTGCCGCACGTCTTCGGCCTGTACGTTAATTAATGTACACAGCGATGCATAAAACATTCGTCCGTGCGTGGCACTGACTGAGCACATGCAGATGCGAGGAGGTATAGGGATGCGTGTTCAAACATCTATCCCCGATGTGTTGAGCAGGTCGCCTGATGACATTTCGAGCACCCGTGATGACCGGTCGTTTCAAGCATGCAAGGAAGAAAAAGAGAAGCATTTAACGTGAAGAATCAATCCATCAATCAACCAATAGATAGATTAAGTGATCAATTAAGCAACCAGCCAGCCATCAGTCGATCGATCAATTAAGCAATAAATGAATCAGTCACTCAACTTTCCTGTCTGCCAATGAAAAACGGTGTCAATATACATGTGGTAACAAGTCGCCTACTCGCTGTAGACAAAAAAATGTCAAGTCCCTCCAGTTTGAATCAAACCAGCGTTTAAAAGTGTTCTTGTGGAAACTCATGGGCGCAACGCAGCGGGCACAGATGAAGAATGGACGGTTCCGCCAAGTAATAACCACGCCAAGGCTGCGGACATGCCACTTTTACTTCCTTTAACGCAACTCTAACGCCGCTTTTGTCACACGCACAAAATACAACCTGATGGAAAGCCATAACCGAAAATTATCAACTCGTGGCCCCCGCGATAGAGAAGAGCGCGGCGTTGCTCGCCGCCGGAACCGATCGCGGAGGCCACGGTCAAGCGCTTCTAGTTCCCTTGACTGCCACCACGTGGCGTGTGGCTTTGAACACTCATCCGGCAACATCCGTGGCGTAAAAAAGGAAGGAAACGGCTGAGTCGCCTTCCATTGAAGCGCAGTTAGGCTTAGCGGCGCTGAATGGCGTAGGGTCTTGGCCGGTCTTGGCAGCTTGTGAAAAATTGCCAACGAAAAACAAAGCTGACCTCACAAGTTATATATCCCAATTTATCGCACTGAAAGTGGTCTCTCTCTCAATCTTGGAGGAAGGAAAGAATTCAGGAGAGGCCGTTACGTCACATTTTTTGAAGCCGGACGTGAAGGCTCCCCCTGCTCTAACCGCTTGCTCATGCGCAGCAGACGATACAGCAGACGACGCCGCTGCATCCAACGTTACTATTGGCTGCACCGGCTGCCAGACTCCCAGTAGTCCTTGTGGAAGCACATGACTTCCGGCACACACACGGGATATACACGGGAGTTTCCTCCATGTTCTAAATGAATTCGTGGACAGTCGCGGATATAGTGAACTAGATCACTATAGTCCCAAAGCGGCTCACCGAATGGCCACTCGTAGGCGCTGGTGTCGGCGGCCTCGATCAGCTCACCAGGGTCCGGAGCTACGCATAACAAGGCAGAGGACTAAACTGCGCGATTTTCGAATTAGCACTCGTAACTGCGACTCGTCCTATTGTACGCCTTTTGGTTATGGGTTTCTCACTAGCAGTCAGACCGCCAGGGGTCCGATTAATTACCCCAATTTTCTTTAAAGCGCAGTTACATTTTTGTGTACAATTACGTGCCCTGATGACGTTTGGGTCATGTCGGGAACTTTAATCAACAGTTTCAGAATGTTTAATCATTTTTCATTCCCCAGCTCCACGTGTGACGTCACGATGTTCTTGCCCGTTTCGGCTTTTTCGCACACACCGGCGACGACGCTAACCACGCCGGGTTCTCCGCTGAAAGTTGAAACGGCATTCCATTAATGTGGCACGAGCATTTAAAGCGGACTATATAGACGCATTCTCAACAGAAAAGTGTGAAAAGGGACCGATGTATAGCACCCTTAAAGAAATGTAAAGAAAAAAATGAATGAAAAAAAAACGAGCATGGTGGCAGCTGCTACGTACACTCCGCTTCAAAGGGGACGTTCCTATCTTCCATCCATCTATCCATCCATCTTCTCCTTTTCTCTCTCGCACTCCTTCGCTCCGCACTACGCCCTCGCAAACTCTGATCCATGGAGGAAGACCTCCATGCTCTGATCCCAACGCCGACCATAGATTTTGAGGAAACGAAAGTCACACAGCAAAGTCATACTGCTAAAGCAGTAAAAGGACTGTTGCCCTTACTGTCCCTTAAGCCCCGAGGTCATGCTGTGGAAGGGGATCATGGACGTCTTGAATAAGTGCAAGAAAATCGTAATAATGTGCGAGGTGTTTAGGACATGTGACCCATACTTTTCAGTGGGTGACGTAACCTTGCCGCACGATGACGTCATTTCACGAGGACAACCGCGAAATCCCAGGACGGGGCTTGGGCTATTACTGCTGACGGTGAAGAAAAAGTATGGCTAAGACGGAGTTCCTATATAAGGAAACATAGTTTGGCGGCGTCGACGCATTGACAAGTAAAAAGCCGAAGTGAGCCCTGTTTAACCAGGCTGTTCTTGCAAGCTAAGGTCAGCTGCTGCAGTCAGACGGCGCCTGAGTGGGCGTGGGAAAGCGTGGTACGTGAGAATGATTTTCACGTCTGCTCGCCGTCTGGCTGATTTTGCTTGTACTGTACACTTCTAGCTGTATTAACTTATTCCCCCGGCTTTGCGTTGTCGGTGTCAGTGTCGTTCCGTCCGCGTGCCCATTCCGCAGCAAAAAGTTACAGGCAGCTAAATACACACGTACAAATCTGCACGGTTGCGCATAGCCACTCCATAGCGCCACTTCGGACAGCGCCCTCCGGCGAGGGCCGACTTGGGCAACCGAACAGTCGTGAGAGGCAACGTAAGGCGAACAATGACCACTCTTACATGGGAAAAGCTTCGTGAGTACAGCTGGTGTGATTATACAGCTGAGCTACGGCTGAGCTGCAAGGTAAAGCAGTTAATACGCCCAACTGGGTTCCAGGAACGATATTTGCATGCGGGCTGTGTGCAAGTTCTGAGTTCACAGCAAGTGCAATTCTGCGTTCTGGAATTGGGAATGCGATCAAGCTGACAGAGTGATGAGAATCTCACCTTGGCTATACAAAGCACAAGGTCAGTGACAAACCTCTCTAAAGGCAAGCATAACCACTATGTATTTTTCTTCGGAATGGAAGAGAGGGCAATGACAATACTGGCGCGAAAAATGTGATTTGACGGAGCCCAAAACGCTGCGAAACTCGAGCACTTACTGGAACTAAGAAAGATGCTGTGCTTGTCCACGTGTTTGGCCGCCTCTGTTGGAAGTGGAAAAAAAAAGTTAAAGAAGAAAAGAGCGAAGAGCTACAGTTACCCACGAACACGTCTCCAAGACGGTGAAAGATGCGGGGCGTACCTGAGGTGTTCAATACCTTGGCCGTTGCAGCTGTACGGGAAGAAATACACAGTTAAAATAATCGATCAACACCGTTAGCCGGGTGGGGGTAGGATGTATGGCCCACCATCGCCCTGTTAAGAGCAGAAGCATGCGGCATGTGAATGTATTTCGTCTCAATAGTTTTCGTACTTGAGGCATTAAAAAGCACTTATAGTCCGTGTACGTCGACAGCATACCACTTGCAGAATCGTATTAAAATAAGCCTGGAGATGTCCAGTGGCAGCCACGGTGTAAGCTAAGAGCAGTTGGACTATACGCACTCCAGCATGCATGGTCTCTCACCCAAGGAGACCCACGTTTAATTCTCAGTGTCAGAAAGTGTGTATCATTCTTTGTGGTTTATTACGTGTTCACAATTTTCGCAAGCAGTGCACCATAAGGTCATCTATGCGCCTCCCGAACCACGAGTAATGTCACCAGGTCCTTTCGTAGCATTCACCTAGTGGTCACGAAACTTCCCCGGAGTTTTATGCTTCTTATAAAGGCGTTAGCGACGACTGCTTGCAGGGCAAGAAGCCGCCTGCACCCATCTGCCCTACTGGCAAAACCTTTGCATGTGTTAAAAATCGCGAGGACACTTTAGCAACTAAAGTGTTGAGAGGCTAAAGCCGAGGACACTATGCCGTGAAGACTTCCGGTGGATGTTACGTCACACCGTTCCCGTGGCTATATCGATACTTTTATTATACATCTTTCGGGGATCTTTAGTGTTAATTACGCCTGATTACACATTTTTCCATCTAATCTGACACAAATCCGACGTTTTTCTGACCATTCTGCGACAATTATCACTATGCCGTGATGACTTCCGGTGGATGTGACGTCACACCGTTCCTGTGGCTATATCGACATCCGCGCTATTTCGACGTAATTTTGGCATTTTTGCCTATAATTAATGAATTAATTAATCTACAGTTCTAATTTCATTTTCTCCTCCTCTATCTGAAGCAACCAGTGGTTTCCTTCTAACCTTTTTAGTTCCCGAGTTAAATGCGTGTGACACGCTTTGTTAACGGACGACAGTATGAGCCAATAAAAGCTTTCGCCTTAATAAACTGATATGCTAGCAATGTCATGAAGAAAATAGTTACTTATAGTCTAATATGAATGGGGGTTGAAACATGAGACTCATTACAGGAAGGTAATTACGTTTATCCGACGGCGTCTAGTGTGCAGCATGCGAACCAGTGCCTACACTCACTCTTAAATATCAGGAGGCCTATTCCGACGAGGAAGGACACGATCAGGCCTGCCAAGCAAGTGCAGCCGAACGCAAGGTGCAGGACCGGGTGGTGCATTTGGGAAGACTCTCGAGACCTGCGCAGGTACGTACGCGCCACCCATGCATCCATCGTCACGGTTGTTTGATCGTAAGAGTTGCCCACCTCCTAATCAAAATCCGGCCATGACCACTGTCCAGTTTTCGCAATATAAGAGATCGTACGCGGCGGGCAGTCGGCTATTAGAACTTTTGAAAACAACTGTGCGCTTAAAAGAGGAAGACAGAGGGAGAACATACACGATCATTAACCAACTAGCTCGTCAGAAAGTGTTACTCGAGCTACTGAAGTCATTTGCGACTTTTGTTTCTCCATTTCATTACATTACCTTAACTGCTTGAAACTGAAACGTAATGTTTTGTGGGTAGCATAATAGGGGGGTGTACTATGAAAAAACAACCTTTTTACGGTTTGAAAAATTTCGGTCAAGTAGGTCTTTAACCGATAGCGCACCGCGTTCTAATCAGAACGAGACCTTACTCACCTAAAACAGAGCTCGTACAAGCTAAAAAAAGGCCAAAAACTTAAAAACAGGTGTCGCCATCAACGGCTGATTTCGGAAGTAAAATGCTTGCGTTGGCACAGATTTTTGCGCGAGGATCTCGGATGCTATGCTACACCGCCATTCACTTGAAAACGGTGGCAACTCGGCCTTTTGTATGGATGTCACGAGTTTGAATTGACTGGAGGGGAGATTTTTAAATTCAGTTTTCTCCGCGACAAGTTCGTCTTTTGGTGCCGGACAAACGTTAACATACCCATAAAGAGGCAAAGAATAAATATTTACTGAGAACGATAACTGCATGAACTTGTCCTCAGTGTCCCTTTAATGCGACAGGTGGCGTTGTAGTCTAACCACAGACTCTATATTGTATCTATCTGTGTAGTATACCTATATATAGTGTCCACTTTTCCGGGCACCGTTGATCCCCTGGCCCAAGCCCTCGGAGGACGGTGGGAGACTCACCCTTCGCCGCACCATAAAAGAGGTATAGACCTTTTTCAGTTTTAGCCTCGCTCCCAGCGCGCCGAACACCGCCATGTTGCTTTCCTCCTCTCTGGCTGGTTCGGAAAGGCGGTGTCCGTGCGTCCCGTGCGTTCTCTGCGGTTCTCCGTGTTGACTGTATGCGGTTGCTTAGCGATAGGAGCCCGATTTGGGTGTATGCGATTTAAGCTGCAACGAGGTCTTCGGAAAACCACTGCGCAGTCGTCTACTGTTCAAACAACTACAGGAAGCGAAGGCGGCTTGAAGCGGAGCAGTGTGAAAAACACAGAGCCACGGCGGCAGTGCGGTTGCGGGCTGTTTCAGCTACACATATCTTACACGCAAGCACCTACTGCTGATGTCGCTAAGATATGTGTCTGCTGTGACCCTTGCAAAACCAAAACATAAGTAATAATTCGGGGAAATGATGCAGCAGCACTGCGGGTTACGTGAAACATTTGTTATAACTGCCGACACTGGCGACTGATTATTAACGACAACAGCACTGTAAACATAGCTATTTGACAGTACTTGAAAGCCATGATGGATTGCGCCAATGCCACAGCTGTTTGCTTGAAGTATGTATCCGATAAACGAGCAGGACTTAAAAGACTGAAGGCCGCAGATTTGACGTTTCCACCTTGCATCGTGACACCTCATGCTTCGACTAAATACTATTTTCAACTGGCGCCATAATGCAAAGTGCCGATTGTTTAAAAAGAATGTGCTATTAGGGACGTGCAATCAGCAGGCACGCAGTGCCTACCCGACCACACGCACGCGCTTTCTCGCTCTTTCGGCCTTAATCAGCGCCCGCACCCGAGACGGACCAAGCAGATACGGCCCTCAGGAACTGTCACAGCAGGTGCACCAGTTTCGAGTGTGTAAATTACATCACGCCCGAAGGCCAGATGCCTCTCTACTACATCTTTTCCCGAGTTTAGCGAAATGTGGGACGACGCGAAGCTCCAAATCCAGTTTCCTCTGTTCCTGCGACACTTTGCTTCGACGCGCGACGCCGACGGAAGCACTGGCGCTCCGAAGAGCGCTGCCACACACTCGCATGTTCACGCTAAGAGTGGACCATGATTCATTTGCACGCTTCACGAGTTATTTTGCCGTTAGTACGAAGTAATCAAGAAATTTATGCAAAGCCAAAAGGCGCAACAGAATTCTGTGCGCTTATGCGCTCCAGCCGTGCCTTCTCCATGTAGCACTACAAAAAGTACTGTTTTTTAGTGCAGTGCAGATGGAAAATGTAGTGAAAGACGCGGTCGAACGCAGTTTCAATCTGTTCGTGTCACCGGCGCAACGCAGAGCAGACCGCTTGAGCGCTTGACAGCAACACTGCTGTTAGCTCGGAACGGAGCGGTTTTTCTTTTATAACTATAACATAGAAGCGCTCAGCAAGTTTCGTGCTCGCATTGATAAATGTCTCCATTATAGATACCAGAAAGCCGTTAAATTAATTGCGCACACTGGCATAGAAGCGCACCTCTAATGTCGATTTTCGGCACAACTTGCAGGGAGACAACCGCGTCGCCGCTCGCCGAAGCACGGGCCATTTTGTTCACAGTTGCTCAGTGCATACACTGCAACACTTTACAGGTCAAAATCATGCAAAAATCAACACTCGGGTGAGGCTGAACAGCGTGGCGAGTACTCGCTTCCTGTATTGCAGCGGCGTCCACCCAAGCCAACATGGCGGAGAAATCGGCCAGACGCAAGACGGCGCTGCTGTCGAAAGATGGCCGCGCGCACCTGAAAAAGGTCTATACCTCGAGCTCCGCCTCGACAAACGCCTTTACCCTCCCCCTCATCCATCACTCACAGTGCCGGAGGCTCGCCTTCTTCGGCACGTTCAAATGAATGCAGTCATCACCCCGTCTCGCCTCTTTCTCTATCGCTATAGATCGTACCCTTCCTGTCCCAACTGCCCCTGTATCTATGCGGACCTTGCCCATTGCCTCTTCTATTGCCCGGCTGCTCAGCAGTCGGGTTCCTACCCCCCACCTTCTTTATCCATCACCACCTGGCTCGACTGGCTTGGCGCTGAAGGGGAGGAAGAACAGCGACTTCTGGTCGCACAGGCGGTCGACATGCTCGGCCTGTAAATTTTGACCGAATAAACGTCTTCTACTACTACTACTATATAGTGTCGATCTATTTAGAGACTTGGCCCAGCCAGAGCGTCAGAACTCTTGGATACGTGGGCCCTGTCTTAGGTAAGAGAAAGAATGTCTATAGTTTTACCTTTCATTGTTGCTGTTTTTTGTGTTTTCTGCCTACGATGTATTCAGCAGTGAAGCATAAATCAACCAGAATACAGCTCGCATGTCAAGACAGATTGTGGTTCGTATTTGCAAAAAATGTTGTTTTGTTTTACGCGAAAGAGCGCTCAAAAATTTTTCTTGTTGACCCTGTGTTTCTTTGATATTGATCTCGATCGTGCTGGCTTACCAAAAGAAACATTGTTGCTTTACAAAAGAAACATTGTACGTGTATCGAAGCAAGCGTGGCCAATGCTGGGCAGGCATTTCCCCAGCAGTCGTCGTAACCTGGTCGGCAATGACAATGGCGTACACGTGACTCCAGAGCGCCTAGCTTTGCCGCATTTTTCTCTCTGAAGGTAGAGCTTCGTAGAGACACGAGTCCAGTTTGGAAGGAGCATACAGAATGAAACTTAGTTTAAACTCGTTTAGTTCAACTTTCCGAGTTACTTGAACTGCCGCTTTGAAGAAGATCGCCAATATTGCAGCTTTTTTTATTTTTTTAGAACTACAGCTGCAATGGCCATACACCCGCCGAGATCTCGTGGTCGTCCGCATGAAATGACGTCATCACATAACAAGGTACATGACCGATTAGGCCCGTGTGCTGTGCAATGTCAGTGCACGTTAAAAATCCCCAGGTGGTTGAAATTATTCCAGAGACATCCCCTACAGCACCTCTTTCTTCTTTCAATCCCTCCTCTATCCCTTACGATGCGGTTCGAGTGTCCATCGAGATAAGTGAGACAAGGGTATCAGGGCGTCATTCCCTTTCCTCAAAAAAAAAAAAGTTGGCAGTGGCTTAGCTCTGCTATGCCAGGATATACGTAGCGTGAGCAGTGACGTCACGTGGCTCTGCGCCGGCGGCAGCGGCGAGCGCGCGCGGCGAGTACGCCAAACGCGCGCGGCGAGGCGCGCCAGCTGTGCGCAATGACGTCACGCGCTCCTCGCGCATGCGCAGTATGGTCGATGGAGGGAGCACGCGAAACGGCGAGACTGTGGCCAATGTCTCATGCTACAAAAAAAATGACCGATTGGCATACTGTCATGCGACCCATCATTAAGCACGCGTAATACGTGACCATGACCCCCTAGAGCATGATACCCTGATACCTGACGTTGAAACCGTGTAAAAGTTTATTCTCCCCTGCAGCGGCCACCACCCTCGAAATGCTTGCAATACTGTCTTTGCCATCATTTGGAGCACTCTTCGGGCAGAATGGCGCACACGCATAGGGTATTGAAAAACCTATTGGTCTTACACGACCTCCTCGAGGGCCGTCTCCGAGGTTCTGGAAAAGAAGTAGAGCCAGATATCAGAGTATGTCATGCACAAGATGGTTCGTTTTTGACTGGAACACGCAGGCACATTGTAATATCACAGCTGGCCCTGCTAGATAGTTTGAGCTGTGAGTCACTTAAGCCCCAACCAAAAGTTATTTGGGGTTAAATAGTACCAAACGCGTCCGGTTTCCAACTGTCATAAAATTAGAGCCTGCTAACAATGTATATACTGTATAATGTTGGGCAGGAAAAAGTTTGGGCAGTTCAAACGAGTTCGTAAATGGAATATTTTCGTTATTCTCCTACCTCTCTCTATTCATTTTGATTTCATTCGATACCATTTTCTTCTCACATACGCCTTTCCTTCCTGACCAGTTCTTTCTTTTTTGCCATTACTGCAGTACTTATTTCAGGTGATGAAATGTACAAACGGCTTGCACCGACGTCACAGTGGTCGCTATGTCAGAGTGCCGTGAGTACCACAAAAATCTAGACACCAGTGACATCCACTTGTCGCCTCCTGCACCGTGGAATCTGGGTGAAGCAGTGCGTGGTACTCCATTATGGCGATTATGATGTCACGCGTAAGTCGTGCTGCGAGAACGTGTGTGAGGTGTAGCTGGAGGCTGGCTGGAGGTGCTGAGGCACATAGGTCACGTGACTCTATTGTTAGCGACCGAGTCAGCAAGGATGAAGTTGGTAGGTGGGTGGATCTCGGGAATATGGAACCGCGCAGGATGCTTTCAAAAGTGGCGTGAAGGGACATTGCAGAGCCCCCCCCCCCCCTCCCCTTGCCACAAATGTACATCAGAGAAGACAGTGGGATAACCTATTAAAGGATTCGCAAGGTAGTGCTTTGGAAAGGTCTGTCCTATACTAGACTGGCTCTTGATAATCCATGGTGCAGATGTGCAGGACTACTTCCATTGTCAGTCTCTGTTTCAAATATTGAAGTGCGATAAAATTTTCAGTATACTTACTGTACTTCCTGCCCAGGAAGCGCTAAGAAATAAAGAAAAAAAGATTTTCAGATACATGCGTGACAGGCTAGCCGAAACACGCGCAAAAATGCGTTCCCGTCCGATCGCCCACAGGCGCTTCTGCATTCTGTTGAGTATTTCTTCGTCTACTGCTTATTCCTCTGCTCCGCGTGACTGCTCTTCCATTATCACCTGGATTACATGAATAGCCTATCCCCCTGACCTTATATTGAAGCTTCACCCATCTTTCATTTCTTCCTGCCTTGCGCCGCTACACCGTGACGCAGTTTTCCTGTTCGCGATGGATGTCCGCCCCAGGCATGGCGCGGGAGCGTCAGTGTTCAGGTAGCTTTCCTATCGACGCCCTTCCGTTTCTTTTTTTTTTTGTCTGCTTAAGGAGTGCATTTTGAAGTCGGTGCGTCTGTACTAGGTCGTTCAATTCCATGCTCCGACTGATCCTCGCCATGTACAGTCTTTGTCGAAAGTAACCAGGCTGCATGGTTTGCTTCTAGCTCGTACAGTGAAGCCCTTACGGCTTCGCTGAATCTGAAATGGTCGTTAAAGGGAAGGACGGGGGTCTTCTTACATTCCAACACCTTTTGATCTTTAGGAAAGCCACAAGGGCTCCACAATACAAGCTAGAAGCAAACCATGCAGCCTGGTTGCTTTTGACAAAGACTGTACTATATCTACTTGCCGAGAGCATCGACCGACTGTGCGTCCTTGGCGGTGAGCTGGTTGTTGTGTCCATACATGCTTCTGAATATTATCCGCAAATAAAGGCAGCTAATTCCGGATATCCCGCAACGAATCAACTGTAGTGCGTTTTGTCTCTCCCGCAAATAGCGTACTACAGTCGGATACAACTCAAGAAAGAAGCGACTTTCCCGTCAAAAAATTCCCTTCCAGTCAATGACGTCGGCAGTTCTCGTGACCCTGCTATAACGTTACAATGTAGGAAGTGGCAAATGAAAGGGGAAGTCCCCTCCCTGCATAATGTCACGCAAGGAGCTTCACGAGAACCGGCCGACGCCATTCGCTGGAAGAAGACCCTTTGACGGCGAGAAGCCTCTTCGTTCTTGAGTTGTATTCGACTATAGTACAGGGCAGCAACCTCCGGACCATGTAATAGCGAGGGGAGTTGAGCTGTTCTACATGAATTACAGAGTTCAACGAGTGACCTCCTCTGGGAGGCAAAATAATCTCGACCTCTACAGCAGTTACAAGTGTTCCTAGAGTAGCTCCAGCATGGCATAGACCATGCGTTAAATCGCTACGTATATCTTACCTGCTCGGATAGCCGTTTCTTTCATGGCTCGAAGCTGCTCCAGTCCTGAGAAGTATGACCAAATGCCAACCTTCACCGAGTTGAACTCTTCCTCTTCTGCCTTGCTTGAACGTGCGTCCCGTGGTTCGTTCTTTTCCTCAGAACTGGCTTCGTTGAGGACGCTTTGCTTTCGCGTTTGTTTCAGCGGTATTTCACTTCAACAAGCACGAAGAACACACACTTCGTAGACTACAAACACTTTGACCACACCACAATTCCTCCATAAGTGGTACCCCACTGACTTCCCAACGGAATGCCTTCACTGCGGGGAAGACACAGACACGTCTATACCACGTGGTATGAGCTTGCCAAAGCAACACTTATATCCCCCGCATCCCAAACCTATCCAAAGGCCATTGGGAGGCCGCCCCGCCCGACTTTGACTCTCACCGCCTCAAGTGCTTGGTCGACCGGGCCAGGAGGGCAGCCCCGGCAAACAGCATCGTGAAACTGGGATCCGTCCGCCGAACAATTTCAATATAGAAATGTGCAGATAAATAAGTTGTTCCGTATAGAGCTCGTTATCAAATTGTTTACCAGCCACGATGTCGATGTCGCGCACAACGTTATGTTGCTGTTATCGACCTGCATATCAGCCGATTATGCTCCATTCCACTTGGCGGCTCAATAGTTACGCGTTAGGCCGCTGAGTCAGAAAAGGATCTCAAGTCCTGCCCGCGGACTCAAAAGGCATCGTGTGCTTATTCCGGAGCCCTGCACTACATCCCTTTCTTCTCTTTCACTCTCACCTCCACCCCTTTTCTCACGGAGCGATTCATCCAAAACCATTTTCCTTCCTCTATTATAGCGTCGTTTGAACTGTCCACGTTAAAGATCCTCAGGAGGTCGAAATTATTCCGGTGCCCTCCACTACGGCATCTCTTTCTCTCCTACTTCCTGCCTTCCCTCACTGCGCGGTTGAGGTGTCCACCGAGAAACGAGACAATTACTGCGCCATTTTCTTCCCTAAAAATGGCTTTGAGAGAAGGAAATGGCGCAGTAACTGTCTCATATATCTAGGCGGACACCCGAACCACGCCGTAAGGTAAGTGATAAAGGAGGGAGTGAAAGAAGACCCTAGCGGAGGTCTCTGCAATACGACCAGCATGTTTAAAGACGTAATGAACGCCATAATCGTTCGGTTGATGGGATAGAAACCGAAACAGCATGAGAGGAGAAATTCAATAATAAATTATTTGGTTTGTGGAGGTTTAATGTCCCAAAGTGACTCAGGCTATGAGGGACGCCGTAGTGGAGGGCTCCGGAAATTTCGACCACCTGGGGTTCTTCTAAACTATTTAGCGGTCGCAGGCAGATAACTCGTGGTGATGCATGTATTCTAATATCTGACGCATGATTTGAAAGAAGAAAACACGGAACTAAAATATATATATATAGAGAGAAAAGGACGGAAAGGCAGGGAGGTTGACCAGGCGATGCCCAGTTGGCTACCCTACACTTGGGGAGGGGAACAAAGGGGAAAAAAGGAAAAAGAGCGGCAAAGAAATGAGTTTTCTAAGTGTCCAGCGACCACTATGTCACAGGGACAGAGGGCGCGCACTGAAAACTTAAAGATTATAGGCGGGAATGCAACCACGAGTCCCTTACGAAATTCAGGAGCGCTTTCACCGCTTTCCGTTGTCTGGAAGGTTGTGTCCAAGGCCCCAGAACGTTAGACTCTGTTAAAGGACGCGAGTCCAAGCGGAGCAGAGAAGCACTTAGGAAACCGCGCTCTCGCTCAAAACGAGGGCAGTCACAGAGGAGGTGGCTGATCGTAACTAAAATATGGTGTCTCTAGTCCTTTAAAGCCGTTCCGAGTACGCGCCGCTGCTCACGTCAACTGAATACTTCCGGCGGTCCCAAAATTTACCAAATTTCACCAGAGCATCTGTGAAAGCAGTTATGTAGGTTGGAAGCTAGGAAGTCAATGTGCTATAAAGCACAGCACATTGAGGTTTGCCGGTCACTGAGCTAACAGATGGAGATACGCTAACATTTTCTGCAGACCTTGGAACCATCGCAAGCAAAATTTTGTCTACCATTTCGTACAAGTAAAAGGGCTGGTAAATTTGGCTAAGGCGAAGAGGTTAATTTTGGCGCATATTGGTGCAATTTCGGTCATATTTGTCAGGATGGCACAGTTGGCGTATGAGGAGAATGGTTATGATGGTTACGAGAAAGACGACGCGGACTCACGAAGAGGGCATGACTGCTGCTGTTCTACTCAGAAAAACAATATAGTTTTATCCGCACCGTACGGCAAACGTAGCTAGGCAAGTCTGGTAACGGTAGCAACGCGTTGCCGTACGGCTAAAGTCCCGGCCCCGTAACGCTGGGGGAGAAATGAGAAATGGCTCTGTTCTGCGAAGTTAGCCACCCTAGCGATGTTTCGGTGCCGTCCACTTTCCTCATTCCGTGGTTAAGGTTTCCAACGATAGTCGCTGCTCCTTCCCTTTCCTCACATCCAATTGTTTTGAGACTGACGACATGAGGAGGAGGAGGATGTAGAAGAGGAAAGGCAGGGAGGAACGACATGAGCTCTACCGCTTATTTTAGGAGGCTACTCTCCAGCCTGTTTCACATGCAAGCGAAAATGCTAGCGAATCCTGCCGCGGCGGCGGAAAAACCTGTTTTGAGTCATCGCTGCGATGAGCTTCCAAGTTTTAAATTTTCGCAGCGACGCGCCGCTCAATCGCCCATATGCCTGCAAGTACAGTGAACTAGAATACTGCAAGTGAACCAGCCTTCAGACTGTGCTCTTTGCAGCATGAGCGAAAAATCAACACGGATGCCGCGCCATCAACCCATTTCGAATGAGTTCCAGCGCGGTCACATATCAGACGATTTTTTTAAAGCGAAAAGTACTGCTTAGAGCACGAATACTACGGTAGCCGCTGTATCGGTACAGTCAGTGCACTTCCCACACTCCTCCACTCTACTGGAGTGCCTTATTGGTCTCGGACCAGCTCGTTCCCTCCTCGGCGACTAAAACGAAGTTGCCAAATTATGTGCAGTCTCGCACTCGACGAAAATGCTTTGGCAGAGCGTCTGTAGTCGGGTGCCAAATTAATCAGGCGTGTGCTGTGCTATGTCTGGGCTATTCAGAGAACAACAGGTGGTCGAAATTACTCTCTAGCTGTCTCTCGAAGACCACCAAATGCCATATGCCCATGTAATGTCGCTTCCAGCATTAGGTTAGGTCCCATACAATGGTCAGTGACAGCCTGAACATGAAAAACTTGTAAAAGTGACTGGGGTAACGGTAAGAGTGTGTTAGGGAACCAACGCAAATTCCGATAGCCCTACCGATATCAAAACGAAATTAACAATGCGGACAAGTGACCGATTAGGGTAAAACCTGCTTCTCATGCAAGGGAAAACGCTCGCGAATAGTAAAAATGAGGCGCTAAAACTGGTTGCTAGCTGCCAGACCGAACAGGTTCGAAATTTTTTGCCTCGCCGCTCAATAGCTAGCATGTGAAACAGGTTTCACAGAGTGGACTCCAAATGAAAGCACATTAAGGTCAGACCAAAGGGCGAGGCCATCGTCTAATGGACGTTGGGAGCTGCACTAGGGAGTAAAGTTGGGCTCCAGTCAGAGCACGACATCATTCCGTACTCAGGGCGCTTATGTATCGCATTAGACTCGCAGCCGCCACCCCCGGCGGCCTGTAGAGTTCAGCAATCGAATACACAGATCAGTGCGTTCAAATATGAGCCACAAGGCTCAAATTGAAACAGAAGCAGCTAACAAGAAGTCAGCCGTTTCTTCCCAATCGCTGCAACAAAAAGACAGCACATTCCAGACCACAGCCGGTCAGACAAGGCGACCATGCAGTCCGGCTGTATTCACGCTTGTAGGCCAAAAAAGAAAGACAAGGGCAGGGCGTAGAATACTTTATTTGGAGCAGATAACTCAACAACGCCATGTAATACTAGTTCTACTGCCGATGCTGCCTACTTACCAGAGTTTGGAACGTACGATACGAATAGCCCAACAGGGCAGTGACGAAAATGATGCGAGACTGCCGGAATCCCTCAGGGCAGACAGTCATTGGCCTTGATACCTGCGTGAGCAATGAAGAGCCATGCTGACCTCTCTTGTTTTCATTCAGCAATTTTGCAGTATGAAGCATTGCGTATCAGACTCATTAAATCAGTTATTTTTGCTTCCACGAGATTCAAGCAATATGGTACGTCATCACGTGATTCGCGATTGCCTGCGATTCGGCACTAGACCCGCGAGGTGGTAACGAACTGCTCTCACCTGTGAACGATGAATGCACCGCAGGGCGCCAGACCTAAAAAAAAAAAAAGAAAAAGCAACGGCCATGGATTATAAGTTCACAAGCGTCGCTGCAAGGCGCGGCACAATCGTGCGAAAACATCAGCCTCATTAAATCAGTTATTTACTCTCACTGATTGTTCAAGATTGCAATGTGTCATCACCATAGCTGCAAGAGCAAAAAAAGGTTTTTCCAAAAAAACGCACCCTTTGGGCACACCAGGAAACTTCGTCGCTGCAGAGTACGGCCACCTGAAACACGTGCACGAGCATATACAGAGTCACGACAACTAGAAACTACGACAATTCGGAATTGTAAGACAAAAAGGAACATCGTTATGCGAAAAAAAGAAAATGTGTTCAACAAATGCGCCCACATTCCGGAAGAACTAGCTAAAAGTTAGCACAACACGCCTAGGCTTAACTGGCCCAACCGCATGAACCAGATGCCGAGAAAAGCATGCGAACCAGACGGCTACAATAACAGTGCGATAAAATAACAAGCACAGAGAAGATTACTTACCCACATGCACAAGGCTCCCTTGTTCCAGCTTCCAATTTGCGTGAAAATGAGCGACGACCCGCACATCCGAACCTCCGAACCAGACTGTAGCACGACCTGGAGCGACTGAATCGACTGAACGGCGGTGTGCACAGATGGATAGAAGCAACACAAGACGTTTCTTGTAGTGTTGTAACGAGTAGCGCCATCTTTACTGTCTTTAATAATATAAAATTTTAACCTGATACTAAATTGTAACCAAACTAAAGCGCAAAAAAAAAAACGACTGAACAAAATTTTTTCGCCCTTTAATTCACATCAGTTATTTGCTGTTCTGCGTTTCCTTGCGATTGCTTGGTTCACGACAACGCCACTGGTTCATCCACACAGGGCTCCTTATCTATCCCCACCTACCCACATCGAAAACCATGGAGGAAGAAAAACTAGGAGGGACCATGACGTCACAATCTTGAAGCCTAGTCATAAAAAATATAATGAAAAGCATCATGGGAAATAGGCCCTCACGTGACAAGGCAGTGGTAGCTCTTAGCTGGATTTCGGTTTCGGTTTCGCTCTCTCGCTGTACGAGCAACTAGGCGACCATCTGCTTGCTTTCACTGACGGCTCCGTGGTGAGCGCAAACTGCTCGCTCGCCGCAGCGGCCACCATCCCCGAGCGACGCGTGCGCTGACTGCGGCGCAGTGGAGACACTTGGAGCACATGCTCCTTCGCTGTGCCGCTTCTGCAGTGCCGCGTCGCGAGATTCTCGCGGCCTGCAGGGCGCTGGGAATCATCCCGGACAGTCTCGAAGCGCTCCTGTGGCCCGCGGCACTGCGCGCACCCGTGATATTCTAGCCTCTATACCCGAGACAGAACAGTGGTGAGCCTCTGTGCGTTCATCGAACAGGCGGGCTTGACTTCCCGCTCGCTCTTCGCCAGGTAGTGCACGCGTGACACGAACCTCCTTGGGTGCTACCTCCGACGGTATACGCGGCCGGGCGCCCCACCCCGGCCGCTAGTGCAGTATGCCGCGCGCGCGATTAGTCCGAGACAGGACGCTACGAGCGCGCGGCTATGTATACATACAGTTTACTTCTTTTTGTAAGTGATTGTGCGCAGTGGCCGGGAGACCCCGCGCAGGGGCAGACGTAAAGCCGCCGGCACTCTCTCTCGACAGCGAGAGAGAGAGAAATACTTCACTGCTGAATTTCACGTCGGAACTGCCTATGTGCGCGCGCGTATTCGGCACGACTTGTGCCTTGAGAATAGCGGAGAACGGAGGGCCCATGGGCGGGCCGAAGTCCGCCTGCCCGAGAAATAGAATCTTGCGCAGCGCGCCGGAGCGCTCGTTCAACACGTCCGTCCGCCGTGAGCGCTCTGGAAGCCGCTGCGCCCTTTTTTAGAGGCTCGTTTCTTCGCCTACTCTCGAGTTCTCCGCTCATAGCATGCGCTGAAATAAACGCTCCGTATGTGTGTATAACGACGAAAGGAATTCCTCTCCATTCTCTTTATGAACCACAGTTGAACAGTGACGAGGTCGCGGCCGCACCCTTTGATGAAAAGTTTACCCGCAGTTTTCTACAGTGCACCCAAAAACTCAAGAGTGTAATCAACAGAGACGCGGAGCCTGCAGACAACCTCGAGCTCGGTACGCATTCCGCCAAAGCGCTGCGCTGCGCTACTTCGGAGCACGGACGTTCACTAAAAAGCACCGCTGGCTGGCAGTCTGGTAACTGTGGAGGAGGGCCTATTTCCCATGAGTCAGTGCGCAAAAGGGCCCTCGGCAGCGGCGTCAGAGGAGGATGGCTTGCAGAGGCTGAGCGCACTCCCTCCTAGTTTTTTTACCTCCATGATCGAAAACCTCCAAGTCTTCAACTGCCGATCACAACTGTTAAATCAAACCAGCTGCGAAATTTTGTTCCGAAAATCATTTTCTGCGGCTCAACGCGGAGAGGATGGGGGAACGGATGGTAGGAGCGTCCTTTTGAAATGTAGTGGTGGCAAGCGCCATTGAGCGGACTAATTTTTGAAGTTTTTGAAGCAAATTTACAAATAGTCTAAAAAATTCCTTTATTCTAAACAACTGAGTTCTGTTGAATTTTACGTTACCCAAATCTTAGATCCCGACCTTGTACGTTTACGTCACTGCCCTGCTTTCAAGTATCTTCTATTAGTATTTTACCAACGTCTACCGAAGATTTATTGGCATTACATTTTAGGGGTGTGCGAATACCAAATTTTTCGAATACGAATCGAATACGAATACTTGATTCCGAATATCGAATCGATTATCGAATAATCAAGGACAGATGCATTGAACCACTAGAAAACGTTATTTGGGCACCAAAGAACATAACAGTTCAACTATCAGTGATGAAATGAACACAAAAGGTGTGTCTGGCTGCACAAAAAGTATCAAAGTCTTGAACATTATTCTTAGAAGAGTTTAAATATCGGAGAAGATGGCTAGTACACAGCATTGATTAAGGCTAGCTTGCCATAAGCACAAAAGCGCGTTGCTGGGATGAACATAAAAGGTGGTCGTGAAGGAAAACCGGCTGCTCGGCATGGTCAGGCAGTAGTAGTTCCCTTCTAGCTGAAACGACTTCTCCAGCCACAGAAAATGCCCGCCCACTTGGCACTTTCGTGCACAGCTCTGACTATACCAGCTTCGCAGGTAGAGCCACAAAAAAGCTCACCAGCGCAGTTAGCTACTGCATGGCCCAACGTTACGCATTGCTCTGGGCGCCGCGATGTTATGTCTCTGTCGATAGGATCTGCGCACCGAAATGAACGCCGGTGCTCGCAATAGGATATTCGTCTAGATACGAATATTCGGATCTACACGAATACTTGAGTTTCGAATCGAATACTAAAGATATCATACTCGAATTATATTCGAAAACTTCGAATATTCGCACACCCCTATTACATTTGTTATCTCGAAACGCTGGGGAGGCTAGGGCCTCAGCCTTGTCACAGGGAACAATTTTGGGCATGTAGCGCACAGCTGAGGACAGCAGATAACACTTAACCGCAGTCCGTACTCTCTCCTCGGGTATCAAACTTGCATATTGGCCTCGGCGTCTTATCACCCCCTCCCCTTCCCCCCGTCCCAACTGCTTTTGAAAGCTGCAAGCTTTCCAGACTACAGGCAGCCTGCTTAGTGAAAGTACTTCGAACGCTCCTGTTCTGACCTTCAATAACGCCTCTCTCAAATCAATACACAGGCCCCAATGGCGCGAAGGCTTACTGCAATGAATGATTTTGTTGAAAGAGCCCGTGGGGCCAGTTTATGAGGAAGGGGGTTAAAAACGGATTCGGAGATATATTCTTGAGCACCTTTCGAGATTCATTAATTGATCCCCTTACGTTGCCAAACAGAGCTTGCACTGAAAAGCGACGCTCCTTTGGCTCGTGTTTCGACAGGTCCGTCTAAGGAAACGCCCAAGAACACATCGTACGACTTTACGACGACTGCAATGCGATGTTCAGTCATCAGGCGCACGAGTTTTTATACAGACAACAGCCTTAATGGGCTGAACTCACAAAACACTCTTTGCTTACAGCTCTGGTACACTTACCCCAGAGTAAGAGGTGCACTATTTTCACCAAATCAAAATAAATAGCAGTTATGCAGTTCGAATACAATGAAAATATAAGGTTTCTTTCATCCCTCCCAACCCCGAAAGTCACCCCCAATACTTACACATCTTCCAGGCATTGGTTTCAAGCTTGCAGTGCAAGGATGAACCTACAGTCACTTCATAATGCAATAATACCTCCCTCCGTGTCTGGAACTTCACTCTTCACAGCATTATATGCAAAGGCTCACACTTGTCATCCAGATCGTGTGAAATAACTGAAAATTTGACACATAAGACAGGTACTGGAAGGACCCTTTATTTGTTTTTAGATAAATTATACACTAGAAACTTCCCTAGCACTTACTCGTGTAATTATGAAAGCTCCAGATATTTACACTGAACTAGTTAACCAATTTCCTTGAACATAAAAAAAAAAGATAGAAAGCTGCTTGCACTGGTCACTCTTTGCCACAGCAGCCGCACCAAAGAAACACAGACAGGGCGGCAACACATCTATTTACACCCCAACATCACTTTTTTCTCTCTGCCGCCTGAGCCTCAGAACCGTTTCTCGCAAGAAACCGGGCAAACAAACAACAAGTCCAGTCTGTGCAGCAGCCTAAGAGGAAAATAAGGTGCGCTGTCTCATTAAAACAAAGAAGGGGGGGTGGTGGGACAAAAAAAAAAGTGAAATATGTCAACTCTTCTCACTGCCAACACTGGTACTGCACTTTTGCGTGAAATGCAGTTTTCCCCCTCCCTTCGGAAGAAAAAAAAAAAACTGCTTGCCCACTATTTACACGAGGAGGAGTTGTCCAGGAAAGAATGCAGCTTATATGTACAAGGCGGCTAACAGCAACCAACACATTTAAGTGGCGCAGTTCAACTCATACGTTAGGACCAAAATAAGAAGAAAAAAAACACAGGTTGGGGGAAGACAGAACAAAGCGGAAACGTAAAATGAACTGAACGGGACTCCTTGAGCTAAGTAACCACCTAACACAGTCACAGCTCCCTCTGGCCGGAAAAAAAAAAAGGGCGTCAGCCAACCGAGATGGAAGCTACGGGCAGCTTCCCTTGGTGCTTACTGTAATGAAGTACAGGCTCCTCCGAGCAAAAAAAGCTTGCACCCGCCCCTTACTGCACCACTACTCCTCGACAAATTTTTCTGAACCATTCGGCTGGGAGGGAACTGAACGAACAACTCAATACTGCTAGCCACGCAGCACCCTCGAACGGGGCAAACTGCTTTGCGGCAGCCAAGTCTCTTTCCTAATAAAACATTTGTGGTGATGACTTGTTCCCACCGTCTTGCCCTTCTCGAGAGAAGTGCTACGCTCAACGTCGACCCTGGCAGCACACAGGCCCTGATGAAGAGAAAGGAAGGCTACATGAAAAAAGCTACAGTGCTCGCGCACTGTTCGAGATGGGCAACAAAAACACACAAAAAAAAACGTGGAGCCGAATGCGTGCTTCGCCAGGAGCCAAAAGCAACAGAGCAAACAGTGTGCGGCATGCACGGTTCCTCCTTGGTGTCGACTTGGAAAAAAAAAAAAAAAAAGTGAGGCGATGAAGCGCACCCGAATGCTCTCGGTCGCGACGCGTTGGCGGGACAATTCTTGTAGTGACATAAGTAACGTCTATCAGGCGTGACGCGTGCCTGGCCGTGGTTTACTGTTTCCCCTCCCCACCCAATTCTTCCCACCCCTGTGTAGTGCACCCTCCCTACCATCGACAACAGAAGCAGACCAAGGAACCGCTCTCACCCACGCTTTCAAAATGTTGCAATTTTCAGGCTTCCTCTGAGGCTGCTCCGACAGCCAGACACTGGAGGGGGGGGGGGGGGGGGGGAAGTGGCGTGTTGTCCTTTGTGGAATCGTGCTCCCGTAACAGAGACCTCGTCTTTGATGAGCCTAGCGCAGTTGGAAATTGCTGTCCAGTTCGGTGGTGGTGTCACGGCCGAGTGAAACAAAAATGGAGGCTGAAGAAAAGCCGAAGAGGATGTGAAAATGGCCACATAATGGGGCTTCCCACAGCACCGTCAAGAGTGTCCAGCCCCACAACAATGTGGTGCACGTGTGTGTGTATGCGTGTGTGTTTGCAGAGAACCTAGGCAGACCACTGCTGAGCTCCTGTGACCGTGTGGCCCGGTGGTCTCTGTACGGCCAGTGTCCCGAGTGCGCGCGCAACGAATGAACGGTGAGGCTTCCAGCGGCAGGACTTCAGCGCAGAGAGGACAGCCAGAAACTGCTGCTACGCAATCACAAACAACACCCAGTCATGCACACATGCACTGCTGCTTTCTTATGTACACATGCATCCCAGAGGAATTAAAAAAAAATAAAAGAGCCTATGCAAGAAGAAAAAAAACTGCACATCCACGCACACACATCAGTCATGAGACATGCACACACTTATACACACATCCAGCCTTGAGTCTGTTAACGAAGGGAGACAGGGATGGGGGGCGGGGAGTAGGATACAGTTCAGTACTTTTCGCCACCGCGACACTTGACAAGGGAGGGTACGAGTGCAGGTGAGCCCTTGCTCGCCTCCTTCACAATTGGGGGAGGCACGGAAAAAAAAAAAAAGGGGATGCGTCTTCCCCACGGCACCCCAGAAAAGGGACGAACACTGCACCGCTTCGATTCATGCCTGGCCAAGGCAGCACGAGAGCTTGCGTCAAAGCTCCGGAAGGGACATCTGGGTTGCCACAGGCCACGGCGCACCTGCCGTAAACACCCGACAATTGCGGCACACACTAACCCGGCCTCGCCTCCCCACCCGAAACATCAGGGAGAGAAAATAGAAGCTATATGCATATTCCCTTCCTTGCAGGTGCAAATCAAAAATAGAAAAAAAAAAAAGAGTCAAGCAGGAACAGAGCCAGGCCAAGCCCCGCACAAAGTACACCTAGAAGACGCTGACGCCGTCGTCGCAGCGGATGTCTTGCCGCAGTTCCGCCGAGCGGCTGGGGTGGGGACAGGGGGCAATCCGAGTGCCACCGCGGTAAGCGAGCAGAGCCTTTGCCCAAGAAGCCAAATCATCGGCAGCAGTACACACTACCACGGGGAGGGACAGAGTCAGAGTTTGAGCTCGTTGGCCACCTTGGAGGCGATGTTCTTGAAGCCGATGGAGGTGCCCGAGATACGCTTGAATCGCACCCCGTTGAGCGACAGCCGTGGCAGCTTGCACACCTCAATCTCCCACTGGACCAGCGAGTCCGTGTTGGGGTCGCCGTGCACGCACAGCAGCAGGAACTTCTCACGCTGCTCGTAGTCGCAGTTGTTCTTGTCGAGGACCTTGCGGATCTCCTGCATTATCTCGGCGGGGTCCCGCGACGACGTCGTCTTCATGCTCCATGTGAAACGCAGCGACCGGGGCTTCACTTGCTCCTCGTTCATGGTCCTGCACAGAGGGGAGACAACGGGGGGCCGGCGCTCAGCAATGCTGAGAAGCCGGACCTCACTGCACCTTGAAGGCTTCCACATGACAGGATCGAGCAGAAAACAACATGAGACAGCGAAAAAAAAAAAAAAACCTCAGCTGTGACCTCTGCCTGCCCAGCGTCCTATCATCTCACTGCAATGACAGCTAAATGACGCCATGACTCCCACACCCCAGATAAGCGCATTTCGCAGGGCAACAGGTAAACCTAATTTAAAGCTAGGCAGCCCTTCAACAAATCAATATATCTAGCAAATCTTATCTACACTGCTCTCAAGAAATGCATACTCCTATGCTTGCTTGTTGCTAAGAATGCACTAAGGCTATGCTTTTGTAGACAGCACTACTACTCAACAATCAACTTTAAGGTTTTGCTTTCCCGAAGTGTGCGAAACAAGTCCAAATATAAATGAGTCAGTGAGATTAACCAATGACAGTTCCATGGTACTCTGCAGGCTCAAGATGTTAGAAAGTCGTACACTTAAATGCTTGCTTCTTAAATAGCTATGGGTTCCCAAGCAATTAAGGTTGCACTAAAAGAAGTTCAACCACAACACAATGTGCGCTCCGACTAAGTCTTGCCAAACTACACTCTGTGTAAAAGTATGTGCAATGCAGAGTGACATATCCCTAGTGAGGTTCATATCAAATACACAATGTTAAAGCACATCTCGCATGCGAACGCACAGCCTGCAAGTTTGGAAAGATGTATTCTTGAATTCCTTTTCTGCTGTGTTTTCAGCAACTAGGACTAAAGTAAATAAAGAATAAAATGGTCAGGATGCATTAATATTGCCAAGCGTCAGTTAGACTCTAGCTATACTGTGCTTCTGTTCTGAACTTTGCTAGGATAACTCTTGAACGGAGTACTAGTAGAGGTTAATGAGTTATGTGCAATCAATCAGGAGCTGAAGTGTGCACATGATGGGAAGTCCCAAAACGAGAGAGAAAGCTTTCATTACAGCCTGCAACTGCATTAATGCAGTCCACACCGGTATGTATACACCACTAGTAGTATGATACAACTCAAGAATACGACGACTCAGATTGACAGGCGGGTTGGTACGACATAAGGCTAAAAGTGCATCTGCACAAGGATGTCCTGTCTATCTCATCTTCCCTCACGCTTGTTGTGCAGGTACACTGTTACAGCCCTATCAAGACTGCAGCGGCGCATGTCCTTCAAAGGACGCCCTCTTGCCAAGGCGTCGACTGGTCCTCCAAAGGTCGTGGTTAATCCCCCCAGCATGCCCTGGTAACTGGCAAGTGCCTCTGTTAAATGGAATTAACCATGACACCGCGACAATCAGCTGGCGCCACCGGCTGGAGGGAATCCTTGGAAAAGCATTTGACACAGCATTGGCTTGCATCCTAGATAGCCTTCCTTGCGAGCAAAAGGCACTCCCTTAGGCACTTTTTCTGCGGCTTTCTAATGTTTGCGGGCTTTTGCTCCTGACTTCTCGCGTGCAAGAACTGCTCACCGCTCTGAGAGACGGGCAACTTTTGCCGGGCTCGCGCACAGCATATAGAGAAGCGGCTGGCCCGATTCTTACTGTCGACAACGCTGATGCAGGTGCTCGTAGAAGTGCTCCAAAATGTCGGTTAACGAATTACAGCCCAAGCAGCACAGGTAATCGGCCCGATATCGCAAATGGATGGATTCACAATGGCCCTTTGTCTGGCCGGCCTTTGCAATACTGGCCCAATATTGGCCCGATTACCAGTGCAGCTTGGGAGCCAGACTCTGATGGAGTCATGTTCCCGGAGCATATGCTCCAGAAGCGCTGTGGAGTGCAAAAAGGCAAGCGCATGCTGAAGTGAACATCTCCACGCCATGCTGCCCCGCCATGCTCAAGACCCTCGCCATGCACAAGCAGCAAGCTCGCCCACTGGCAAATAGAAATGGGGCTTGCGCGCAAGCCCAGAGAAACATGGCAAAAACAGGTGCAGGCAGTAGGAAGCGTAGCAAGTCAGACAAGGTAGTGTGGCAACATTAGACGATCAATGGGGATGTGGGGGTAGGGGGCATAGATGCATCGTCCCGACATCCAGCAGTGCACGCATTCCACACTTCAAACTGTTAATGCTGCTGCTGAATTCCATTGCTGCCACCAGAGATGCAATCTGCCACCAGTGCAAAAAAAAAAAAAAAGCCTCAACCAACCCAAGAAGGAGAAAAAAATGAGAAGACAGCCCCTTAGAAACGACGAACCAAAAGACAAAACAAACAAAGAGGGGATGCTTTGTTAAAGGCGGTTAACAAACAGGACAAGGAAGAGAAGGACTTCCCACGGCAACGCACGACTAGAAATGCAACCAAAACCACAGGGTTACAAAAAAAAAAAAGAAGAAAGAAAAGAACAGATATGATGGGCGTGAGGTGTATATACCTTGTCCTAAGCTCTCGTGGCAAAGGTGGTGGAGTAGCATTGTAGCTGGCAGCACTGAAGGGGGGACGGGACCAAAAGAGTGAAGGCATCAAAAATTCAGTACAGGATGTAAAAAGAAACAAAGGCAAGAATAACAAAAAAAATTTTCACACAAGTGGCAGGGGTGAGTGAGGGAAGATCAGGGCACTCTGAAATTGGCCAGGAGGAAAAAATACAGCAGTGAGTGTGAGAGCACGACAGAGCCTTGTGGAAGCCAGGGAGTGAGTCCAGAAAAACACACACTGGCCGTGAGAAAATGTGCATTCTTCAGCCAAAAAAAAGAAGGATGGGAGTGAATCAAAACAATAACAGATGTAAAAGACTGATTAACTGCAAAACCTGCAGCCAATGTACAGGGATGGAGACAATGTACGAATATGGTAATCACGGTTCAGGCTGGGAGATGCAAAAGGTGTGAGAACAGCACACGGGCAACTGAAGTAATATACTCTCAATATTCTCAAAAATTACACACCCACAGACAGGCACACCTTAAGGACCAGTCGTATTAGTGAATCTTCATGACAGGCATTGCGAGGTGCTTTCAGAATCCCGGAGATAAGGCAAAGCCTCGGCAAGCAGGGTTAAAACTGTGCACTTTTTGCTTTGTTATGAACTGGACACTGACGTATGGGGTATGTGCTTTGTAATAAGCATGTCAGAAGTGTAGTCAAACTTCGACGGATTAAATTGGGCCCTTCAATGAGATTAAACCGTACAGACGTGTTTACTCTTGTATTCTCCATGCCCGTAAACCAACCTCCAAACATCTCTCACAAATCAACCACACAAAAAAAAAGAAAATTTGGGACAGCGTGCAATGGTCAGCTAAAGATTAGCATCAGGTCGGCTCAATCCTTGTGATTGCTTTAATAAGGACTTAAGAAGTAAAAAATAACCTTTCGCTGGGCTAACAAAACTTGTCAGTAACAACTTGCTCAACACTGCAGCTTAAAAACGGGGAAAACGTAATCCCCGAGTCCTATTAAAGAGTGGAGAAGAAAGCTGTTTACACTTCAACCAAAATGAAACTCACAGGATCAGAATTCTCGAAATGTGATTGGCATTTGGGGGGGGTACTAGAGAGAGACCATCAAAACAGACATTTCGCCATTAAAGTCGGTGGTATGTACAGCATGCCCTGTACTGGCATGGGCAGTGTTATGCAGTTTGTTACGCAGTGCTTAGCAAGAGTGGTGTCGTCACCTTTTCTGCACACATCAATCCTTCTACCAATGCATAACCGGCAACTACGCGAGGAGCCAAAAACCTCTCAGTGGTCTTTAAAGGGAAACTGCACAGGTCTTAGAAATCATCGAGCTTAAGAGGGTCGAATGTGTGAAACTTGCAGGTAAAGCATGCTAAGTCTTTTTGTGCTAGCACTTGAAATAGTGAAGTAATCGCCGGTTAAAATCCGGACGCCCTTCAAGCTTCTCCGCAGCGCACAATGCCAAGTGGGGGGTGCATGACGATGTCATCGAAGGTATCGGTACTTTTCCAACGCACAAACGCCTGCGTTGAAGGAAAAAAAACCAACGTCACCGAAGGCAAACCCTGCAGAGAGCCGTTTGGCAGTGTGTGACAAGTCAGGGCAGGGTGTGGCTGACGACAGCGGTAATTTGAAATCATCCCTTCCGTGATGTCACGCTGAATTTCCCTGCCCTCCTCCGGTGCATTGAGGAGAAGCGCAAATTTCAATGGTCGATTACGTCCCTATTTTGAATGCTTGTGCAAAAACACTTTGCATGCTTTACCTGCAGCCTATATAGATTTGAATCTTTGAATATCGCGAAATTCTAAAAAGAGTGCTGCAGTTGCTCTTTAACACAAAGCCCACACGAGACAGGAGCCTTGCGGCCGCTTACATTCAAGATTAAACGCACGAGAGAGAGAGAGGAGGAGAACGGATGCCACACGCACCTCTTGCTAAACTTGGAGGAGAGCTTGCTGAAGAAGGACTGGCGCCCCGACACGCTGGACGTGTCCTGCGACTGCTGGGGCAGGCCCGGTCCCCCGGAGCCGGGCCCGTTGTAGGTGCGGCGCGTCTGGCCGCTGTGAAAGGTGCTGCGGTTCACAGTCCCCCTAGGGAAGGGCCGGTTCGTGTGCGACGGCAGTGGGGACGCCGCCAGACTGCCCTGCGCCCCGGCCCCGCTCTTGGCCCCTCCTCCGCCTCCACCCGCACTGCCCAGTCCAGAGGAGAAAAAGAGAAAGAAAGGGGGGGGGGGGGGGGGGGAGGTGCAGGGAAGTGCACTTCCAGTCAGACACCATCACACAATTCCTAGTCCACATTTCACAGCTGAGAGATAGAGAGAGGGAGAGAGAGAGAGAGTGAAACGACACTGCTGACAGTCCAAGTTTAACATGGGTGCTCGGATGACGATAGTTCATATATACAACAATGTGCGCCTGCCAGTTTAGTGAGTCCCTCACCCCACTTCCTCTATCAGCCATGCTTTGATGATGAGAAGAAAAAAAAAACGTATGTCCAAGAGCCTGACAGTGTGTTGTGCGCATCTCCCTGCAGCCAATATACAAGCCCAAAACAGCACTGCAAGGCACAAAAGCCAGTTTGCATGCCTCTACAGAACTTTCTAGTCTCCAAGGAAGTTGCAACACAAGATGCCAAAGAAAAAGGCATCAAAAGGCTTCGAGCACTACTTGAAAAATCTCACATGCCTTTTACGCGGTGTTTCACACATAGCATGCAATGTTGCAATGGCTATGCTTATGGCAAAAAAATAACCTGCCATACTTCTTAAGTGCAACTATCTTTCGTTGAGCAAAGCTCAAGTACCACGACAGGCAATGTCCCCACACTTTACCTCTGATCACACTTTCACCCAACCCCTCCCCGAGACCTCGAGAAGGTAGAGTGACATGCGGCGAATAGATATGCAGCGAAATGACACGTGGCTGGCATGCCTATTCACTTTGACTTCACCCGAGCTCATAAAGTGGTTCCCCATCAGTGCAAATTATAATCAGAGGGTTCAATAAAGAACACCTGACTGCTTTGTCCATAACCTGAAATGCCAAGCATGTTGTTTTGTACTGCTCCATGTTTTTGTTAAAGGCTTCGGGAAGTATGAGTGACATGCTTTTGCGGGCGTGCTACACGTGTAGCTTCCGTAATGTTGCACACTAGGCATGAAATGGAGTATATATAGAAGTTTTCAGAAAGACAGGCAATTGCACATGATGCCTTCCAGTACGAGAAAACCCTGACCAGAACACCTTGTTCATTCGTCTGCCGATTCTTTTCCTTCACTCAGAAGCAGCAGCATTGCATGGCTTCATCACTGAGCTTCGTCGACAAATTATGCCACTCAACAACAATGAAAAAAGCAGTGAGCTATTTAGTTTGCAACCGAAAAATCATTCAGACCAGTGGTCGAACTGGCGAATTCCTGAAACCCTGTCCTAAGGACCACTGCTCAAAGGCATTTTTCAGGCCGCAGCCGAAAGAACACAAAAAAGTCGACGGGGAGGAGTAGCTGACTGAAGCATGGGCCTCGCTACACGGTCATGCAAAAAGCTCTTGGCCTGTGCAAAAAGCACAAGGAAAAAGGACCTATTTCCAGAACTAGTACCCTCCGTTAATTCTTGTTCATGTCACGATGGAATTCTTTTCCAACAAGAGAATGGTATGGTATGTGGGGTTTAATGCTGCAAATTTGATCATGGGTGGCTATGAAGGACACCATAGCAGAGAGGTGCGAATTAATTCTGACCACCCAGGGTTCCTTAACGTGCGCCTCTGTCGAACAGCGTAAGAGCGTTTTTCGCATTCTGCCTCTCATCAAAATCAAGTGGAAGTCAAACTGTTCTCAGGTAAACAGTGTGCCAAGCTGACAAAATTAAACAGCTACTTCAGCACCTACTAGCACAACATACTTTAGCCTTCCCTTCTCTGGTGAAAGTCTGCCACTGGGTTGCAGTGTCAAAGTAGGAGCACATCTATGAATCCTGAAAACATGGAACCTTGCATACTGTCTCTCATGTAGAGACAAAATTTCTGTTGTAAAAGGATCGAACAGCACTGAGACACCTCGGCCACTGCGTGATCTCAAACACAATCCACCCAAAACAAACGTCTAAGTCCCTTGCACTATTACTGCAATAATAATAATAATAATGATGATGATGATAATAATAATAATAAGGATGCACATGAGTGACGGAGGAAGGAGGGGAGGGCAAGCTATGCACCATCTTGGTTAAAGAGTGGCAAACAGTATTGTTTCCAAAATTACACTGCAATTACAGACTGCAATTATTTCAACTGGCACTTTGCAGAAATGGCACATATGGTTACATCTCTCTCTCTCTCTCCTAGAAAAAAAAAAATAGAAGGAAAAAAAAACTTCGAACTAAAAACATTTTCTTGGCAGTCTTCTTTGAACGACGTCTCAGTAAGGTGCAGGCGCTTCTCAACACACGACACAAGGATGGAGACACCTTCCTACCGCAACTGTACTACGAATCAGGTACACTAAGAACAGAAAAAAATAAAAAGGCATGTAATCAACACCTGACAACATGCAAAAAAATTGAGCCCCTTTTTGCTACAAAACTTTGTGAAACTCCAACACACAATCTAAAGAAAAAATCTGCATAAATATCAGTGAAATGAAAACAAAACAGAGAGGATTAGAAGTTGCTAAAAGCTCTTCGAAACTCGTCCCCTGCCTCCTCCCCTCCCCCTATGCTCGTTGACTACAAAGAAAAAATTCAGAGACCTATCCGCAGCTCTTTCTTTTTCCCCAAGTGTGTTTGCTAGTCAATAGAGCTTTGGTCAACAGGATGCATAACACAATGGTGCAACCGCGCATTTTACTCGTGATTACATTTCTGCTCCAGGATCAATGTTTTGTACTTTATCTTTCCTTTTGAAGACGTCACTCCTAAAGCTCTTACAAGCTGTCAATGAACTCACTTCTATGCACTACAACAAACAAGAGTTCAAAGCACTCGATCGACCAAGTTCAAAAGCATGCAGCCAACATCCACACAATGCAGGCCCGCATGCAAGCATTTAGGCGAACAAATCCCCCGCGCAAAGAAAGCGCATAGGACTTGACACCGAATGCAATACGAGAGTTTCATTGAGCAAAAGTTTCACGAACATGCGCGATTAATACAGACTTGTCCCCAGTATTCTGCACAACACAACTTCACGCTCAACCCTCTGCACCTCAAGCTACTAAACGAGAAAGGATTTCTAGTTTCTTAGTGAGTGAAGTTGCAGCAAGTTACGAAAACCTTCACATCTTGGCTAGACCACTTCACACAGCCTGACAACACTGCTTAGAGGTGCACTGAAGAGGAATCTTAACTCGTCTTTTTGCCGCAGGAACTCGATCTGCACGGTCCGAGCATTCTTAGAAACTTCCGACTTATTGCCCCGTGTGGCCAATTTAACTAATTAAATCGAATTAACGTCCGGCTCCCGCCTTTATTTTTTGAATTCTCCCCGTACGGTGGGCGGAGTCGACAAACGTGTGGAGTGCCTTTCAGCCAGCTCCGTGGAGGCTTTGCTTTCGCTTTACTTTGTTTTTATGCAAAGCATATTACTCGCACAACCGAGCTCTTCCTTGCTGTGCCGCGCACGGCCGCGTAGCTACCACTTGACCTTCATCGGCGCACCACGTGATATGACGTCACAACAGCTGTGAAAGCTGGGGCCTCGTGCGCTCGCTTGCGGACGCGCAGCCTCCGCCGGCGGCCTAACTCCCGCTCCTACCGCTAGGAGATACTGACGTCACGCAAAAGGCGACGCACTCGTTGAGTCAGTTGAGCAGCGAGATGTCGGCCAGGCGGAGGGCGGCTCGCCAGACCGCAAAGCGCAAGTTGCAAAGAGCCACGGGAACGGGAGAAGAATGAGAAGTACGGCTTGCCAAGCGACGTGCACAGTATGCAGCTAGACGGCAGCGTTCGACAACCGATGCCGAGGTGAAGGATGAAGATTCGAGTACTTCTACTCGGTTCGAGCGGCGAAATGCTACCAAACGGAAAATGCGTGCTGAAGAAACTCCTGAACAGCGGGAACAGCGCCTTGTAAAGGAGTGTGCTTACCGGAAGAACAGCCATTACTTTACTGATCATCATAGTGTATTTATTGGTTTGAGAAAAATAAAGGAAGAAGCAGAGTAACACATGAGTTGTTCTTGTCTATAAAATGGCTAACCAGGTATAGCCAGGTAATGTCTTGTCTATGAATGGCTAACCAGGTATAGCCAGGTAATGTTTAATTTTTTAGGCTACTATGCTTCGCATCCTAGGCTTAACCATAAGCTAAGCCAGGCCATTTTTTTTGTTTCCGTGAATAAATAGTTTTGTTTGCAGATAACAGAGCTGCAAAATAAGCCCGCAGAAATAAAGCTACGTGCAGACTATTTGATTCCACGGATTACTACGTATTACTCCGCCGATGGCAGAGCGGCAAGCCGCCATGGGACTGGGTGAAAGGCACTCCACGCGTTGGTAGACTCCGCCCACCGTAAGGGGAGAATTAAAAAAAAAAAGGCGGGAGCCGGACGTTAATTCGATTTAATTAGGGAAATCGGCCACACAGGGCTATAATTCGAAGTTTCTAAGAATGCTCGGAACGTGTAGATTGAGCTCCCACGCCAAAAAGACGGGTTCAGATTCCTCTTCACTGCACCTTTAAGAGTGCCAAACAAATTGTGCAGCAAAAGAAAGCACACCAGTGGAAGCACACATAACACGGCTAGCCGTAGCTTCCAAACATGATGCTACAGTGGATGGACAATGAAGTCATGGCCTCAACTAAAGGTAGAACAGACCGCAGACCCTGCTGCTCATGGCAGCAGCGACGTAAGTAATGCAACACCATGTTTGGAAACACACAACACTGGCGTGCGCCCAAAACAAAAGTGCAAACCCCATGTGCTTTGCCACAACAGGAAAAGACAGCGACACAGAGCGGGTTTCAGGGTAGACCACAAGCACGACACATACGCGGGAGGGGGGGACAACACACAAACAGGACTACACAAACCAACACCATGCTGCACAGATACAGAGCCAGTGACGGGAAGCAGTGCAGCTGAGGGCCTCGCACAGCTACTGAGTGGCACCGAAAATCCCGGAATAAGAAGAATATAGTGGAAAACAAAAAATACATTCTCACAAAACTGCATGTGCACGAACAAGCACCTCCTGCTGTGGAGGCGAGCTGAAAGCAGCCTTTCGTGCTGTTCGTTACATGAAAAGCAGAATATGATGACAATGAAAACATTAAATACAAATCTTGATTTCCCTGGACAAGCAATCTGTATTCCAAACACCCAAAAGGTTTGGTTTATTGGGGTTTAACATCCCAAAGCAACTCAGGCTATGAGGGACGCCGTAGAGAAGGGCTTCGGAAATTTCGACCACCTGGGGCTCTTTTAACGTGCGCTGACATCGCACAGCACACGGGTCTCTAGAATTTCGCCTTCATCGAAATTCAGCCGCCGTAGCTGGGATCGAACCCACGTCTTTTGGGTCAGCAGCCAAGCACTGTAACCACTGAGCCACCGCGGCAGGGCCCGAAAGTCGAAGCTCGCAGCACGTTAAGTACTTAACTCATGTACTATCGCGCTCAATATGAGTTGCAACGCGCAGTCATCGACCGGGGCTCGTTCCGTGGTGTGCCTCCTCCAAACAGTCGCTCGGAATTCTGGGAGAAACTGCTGTTCCAGGAGACAACAGCACCCCCGTTCAGGAAAAAGTTTCTCCCAGAATTCCGAGCGACTGTTTGGAGGAGGCACACGACGGAACGAGCTCCGGTCGATGATCGCGCGTTGCAACTCATATTGAGCGCGATAGTACACTGCCTGCAAAATCAGTCAATAACCAAGAACAGGTGCAATACCTCTACGCGCTAGCAAGAAGCCTTCGTTAATTATCAAAATATGTAGCTGCTACACAAGGAATAGCTCACTTACACAAAGAATTCTGACAATGCGCAAGGCCTACAAACCAGGCAGCCATTGTTTTTGCCTCTCAGCACACTTTGCGACAACTGAGGCAAGAAATGCCAAAGTCACAGCTCTGCAGACTGTACAGAGGTCACATGGCAGCTAAGTGACGCTGTGATGGTGCGGTCTGCAGCTGAATTTTGTTTGTTTTCGCCTCTTAGCGCACTCTGTGACAACTGAGGCAAAAAAAATGCCCCACAAGAGCAGCAACAATAGTAGCAGTGAGAAAAAGTGCCAAAGACAGTCGCTGATCTGCGGCAGCTATCGCTGCAGAAAATGAATACTTCTGAAATGAAGTGCTCATTGATGCAAACTTTCAATTAAAAATACCAATGCAATATTAGGAGCATGTCGCGTTTTCAATAAATTATGCTATCCCTGGTGCCAAACCTGTCAGACCGCATGCATAACAACTGCAGGATCTGGACTACTGCAACAAAAATGTGCGGTGTTTTGTTTGGCGACACGCCTTCCCACTTGACGAGACTAGACTACACTGCCGGCATGCAAGATACAGAACTGTGTGACGGTGATTCAACACACGCTGGAATAGTTACGAGATGGCGCATGTAGCACATTCACACGCCTCGTCCTTGCCGGGCCGTGTACCACTACACGAGGGATGCACGCACAGAAGCACTTCCACACAGCAAGTGCAGCACTATTAAGCAGCGAAGGTGATTAGTTCAAGTCGAACGGGTGGGACTAAGCAGCACATTTGCCCGGACTCCAAGCTGGTCCCACTGTCAATGCCCTGGTCCACTTCGTATTCACACGGGCACGCGATAACACGTACTGACTGTCACGACACACTTAGCCCTTCATCAAGTGCGGGATCCTGATTTCAGTGGTACAGTAAAAGCTCGTTCATTCCACCCTCGTTAATTCAGAAATGCGGATAATTCGAACTGGAGGCTAGGCCCCGGCCAACACCCATATTAATCTATGATGTCAGACGCTCACTAATTTGGACCCTACGGGTCTCACGCCAAGCTCCCAAGAAGGCCACATCTGGATATGACAAACGCGGCAAGGAATCGTCGAAATAGCCTTACTTATACGAGATCTAAAATATATGCTGTGAAGAGTGCATAAACGTGCTCAATCACTGCATTCTCTCATCGCAGAGAACCCACAACCACGAACGAAATTTAGTCCTTTCCAGCGACTTTTCCATGCTCGCGCCCCCCCCCTCCGTTGCACGCTCCTGCATGTTTCTGTTCACAGATGACTACTGGTTATATCCTTTCAGACGTCACGCAGCTACTGTAGCCCCGACCAGTCGGCAGCGTCGCCAACTACCAGCGACCAACAGCATCAACCAGCCAACCCGACCCGGCTGAGCACCAGTTCGGACGCTGATTGGCGTGTTGCTGGTGTTTTCTTTCCCACATTTTTTCCCCCATTTGCCACTTCAGCATCACTGAACAGTTTCCTTCGCTTCCGTCCTTACTGTCCCGCACTCATCATGTGCCGTTGTTTGCACAGTAATGCCTCCAAACACGCGATGGCGACGCTTATCACGGGTGTGCCGTGATAGTGGTGGAACTCCACAGATTCCCATTGTGAAGGATGCAGGTGGCCCTCATGATTTTGGAGAAGCAGTTCTGCCCCACTGCTACTGACAGCATGCAAGCAATATAGCCGTTGTCATCTCAATATCACTCAGCCAATAAATTTACCGTGATGCGAGCAGTTCTCGAGTTTTTCGGGGTCATTCGATATTTCAACCTTTCGGATAATTTGAACATTTTTGCCAGTCCCTTGGAGTTCGAAGTGACGAGCTTTTACTGTTCGTTGAAATTATGACGACCATGTCCCCCGTCCTTAATTTTTATGCGAAAAAAAAAAAAAAAAAGCTTCAAGCCACAGTCTAGAAATCAGGTGATGAGAGAAGAGAAAAAAGCATGGACCTGTGCATTCCACATTTTCCCTCCGGGGGGGGGGGGGTCAATCGAAGACAGCCCAAAGAACCAGCAATGTTCAGAGGTACAGCCAGCCAAATCTTTAGCTGGCGTGCGTGACGGCCGCGTTTTCCGTGCTCCCGCAGCTTATGACCACGCAAAACTTGCTAAGATACCAAATTTAAGCAGATGCTCACTAAACCCCTGCTTAATATTTAGCTTTCCCCAAGTTTGCTTCGTCACAAAGCACAGGAGCGCGGAAAAAGTGGCCGTTGCGCACGCCAGCTAAAGATTTGGCCAGCTGTACAGCATGATCACCGTGCAGTCGAATTTACCGCGTAGCTACGATATGGTCGCAACCCACGCCTTCGCGAAGTACAGCGCAAACCTTCAACGGCTTGAACAGTGCAGGACAATGCGCATCTGCAAGAACCGAGGGACCAGCGGGGAGACCGGGCAAACGTGCGTCAAGAGCGTGCTCACCAGCTGCAAAGCCTGTGCAACGAGTTATGCCGCGGGCAGTGCGGTGCAGCAGGCGGTTGTTGCGCGTGGCACCCACGCAGCTGTGCGGCACGCGAGCCGAAGAACAGTGTCCTTCTATCTTTCTCTCAAACACAACGGAAGGGGGCAGTCACCACACAGCAGCGGCACAGACAGAGAGAGGCCTGTTACCTGGGCTTATTGACTGGCAAGCGAATCTTCCAATGGGACAACAACGAACCGGACCTGGTTTTTTGTCTAACCTCCTTTGTCTCTCTAAAACAAACAAACAAAAAAAAGAAAGTAAAGAGGAAGAAGAAAAAAAAAAAGAAGGAAAAAACCAGCAGATCGCACACAGGCACAGCACAATGCCAATATAAGAAAGCACAGAGAAGAATAATATATATATATATATATAAAGAAAAAGGCCTCCCGCACTGCCAGAAATAAGCACCATCACCACAACGACTGCCACCAGCGTCGGAGGGACAATCGGCGCGGCACGACGCTGAAGCAGCGCTGTTCACAATGCGGCACAGCTTACATACCGTCTTTACTCGCATACTAATAGGCGCAGTTTTTTTCCAGAAAATCCGGCTCAAAGTTCGGGGTGCGCCTATTATGCGGGGTAAAATTTCCGGAAATTTTTCAACTGGCAAAATTGAACATACCGCATAAACGCGCCTGTGTCTGGGCCGCACCCCGTTTTCCCGAAGGAAATATTAAAAAAAAAAAAGATCCGTGTAAGGGCCCCACCGAAACTTTCCATGACCCACGCAGGAATAGCCTTCGAAATGCACGCGCCGTGGCCTCCGCAATCAGCTCCGGCTGCGCGCAACGGGCGCTTGATCCCGGAGGCCACACACGCACACAGAAGCTTCCGGGCGGCGCCCGAGGCCAAGCTCATCATTATCATCAGCATTTTCCTCCGCCGCGAGCTTTTGATATCGATATCGCGATCAGCATCACCAGCTCGTTTTTTTTTTTGTGGTTGTCAAAGTGCCGGCGGTGCCGGGGTCTGTGGTAGCGTGTTAGTTCATCGTAGTTGTGGCTTTGCCGCCGAGCGTTGCTGTTTACGACGGGCAAGCACCTTAATAGCTACACGGCTGGGAGTTTGCTCTCGAACAAGGCAAGCGTGCGGCAGGACGGAAATTCGACGTGGCCGAGAAGTGCGGCAGTTGTGACTGCGGCGTGCTTAAATTTTCGTACGCTACTCCAAGCGCCAAGGTTTTCGTGGGCCTAAGTCGGGAACGTTTCCGGCTAGAGATGAAACTTTCCAAACAGACGTTTAACGTGAGCATCCCTGGAAACTGTGTGCGGCTGTTCCCCGCGATGTTGTTGTACGTGCTGTGGGTCCGCACCAGCTGCGACAGCAGCAGCACTAGTGAGGACTAGTAGTCAGTTCAGCAAAAACTGTTAAAATTAAGATTGGGGGGTGGGGGGGGCGAAGCATCGGCTTGCAATCGTGTAAATACAGTATTGATCACAGTACCAAGTTCGGGGTGCGCCTATTACGCGCGGAAATAAAAAAAATCTGATTTTTCGCTACCAAACTGGGGGTGCGCCTATTATGCGAGTAAATACGGTATAGCACTGACCCATTTCAACAGACTTTAAATTTCTGCAGCACAGATTCACAAAAAATGCCACTTGTAGGATACAAAACACTTCACAATTCACTCTTCACATTCTTTTCGCATTAGCAATTCTCACCAACACGGCTTAAGCCAGACGGGATGGACATGATCACACGGAGACTTTGTGTAACACGTATAAATGACGTCAAACAGTCTCTCAAAACTTGAACATGCGCTTTCTTTAACATAAACTTAAAAAAAAATAATTAAACCAGCTCAGCTACGCACACTCAGCACGAGCTTGCCACACTACCCAACAACACTTCCAAGTGCTACCCGGTTCAAACGCACAAATGGTTGTCTCCCACCGTTCACCCAGGAACCAGGATGGGGCAGTAGAAATGACGACCAACTTGCAACAATGGCAAGCTAGTCATCTGCAAAGTTGGAACACCTCAAAATGTGGGCCCGTGCAGACAAATGTAGATGGGGAATGGGTACCACAACGAACACCAAACAGCCAGGAAGCCCAAGCAGCAAGCGGGAAAAGCAGCATGCAAGCAGCCACGTGCAAAAACACACCCAGAGTGCGACAACAGTGAATGGGTTTCCCTTGTGGTCGTAATCCTTGTGTTGTGCAGCAGTCATGGACAATGAGAAGGGCACAGGACAGGTCGTGACGGTGGCCCCCAAGTGTGGCAACAGTTCAGCAGTGCCCTCATAAATCATGAAGATCGTACATAAAGATTAATAAAGATCATAAAGAACAAAGATTTTTCCAGCTGTGAAGAGGTCTTGTTATCTATAATGCAAATTTTTTCAGGTCCGTTCGAGACTGCTCTAGTGGTGCGGTGACCCAATGCAGATGGGCAGTCATGATCCCCATCACGGGCCTAACTACATCCACAGTACGACAAATGCCTCTCCCAATGATCCCGTTAACCCTGTTGCACGTCAGCTGTAGTCGCCCTATCTCATCCAACTTCCCATTACAAGGGCAGTAACCCATACTTCATTGAGGAATGGCCTTTGTTCTTGCCTTCAGATCCTTTCAACCCCTGAATAGTGCGCTTTTTAATGGCCCATTAAAAATATGCTGCACAAGGACACCTTCTGCCTGACCACATTATCATTATTACCGTTCACTTGAACATATTTGAACACACTGTACTCGGGAGAACTCTTGGTTGCACCTAAGGAGTTTTCAAGCTATTTGCAAAGCACCCCGTGGAAGCCTCCAAGGTGAACAGCTAGACCTGTACCCTACAGGTGTTGAGCATGGCCTGCTGGAGTGTTGCCACGTGTTGACACAAGAGGGGGACACCACTGGGATCACACCGGGGGCACACCAGGGGGACAAGTGGAAGGGGTGGGGGGCAGTGTACCGATTCGTGTGGTGTGTGGTATACCTTGGTGGCCTGAGCGGGTCGGAGGGGCAGAGAGGCACCAGGTCGGAGGAACGGCCGGTGCACGACACCGAGGCCGACTTGGTGTGGCCTCGGGCTCTCATCGGCGTCGCCCCGCCCCCGACCTCCTCCAGCAGCGAGCTGTTGCTGTGTTGGTGGCAGGCGCACACCGCGGCGGCCAGGGAGGGGTGGTGGGGCAGCAACGTCAGACAGGAACGAACACGCTTCTTCCGCAGCTCAGAGGCCGAACCCCCCCCCCTTCCCAACCCCTTTGCCGCAGGCCCCTTTTCCCATTCTCCGTTGCAACGCCGGCAGAACAGAAACAAACCCACCGCGGCGGCAAGCGACAAAAACTTGACGGAAAAGCGGTTGGCATCCACAACACGAAGAGCAAACAACAGCGCCATGTAAGGAGGGGCAGAACAGACAGACAGCAGCAACAGCCCAGTGGCCCCTAATTGGCCTTCACATAGCTGCTTTTGACGCTGGTTGCCACAAACTTAAAGGCCGTGTCCCAGAGACCTGGCACAACACGGGCATTTAGTTGCCAAAGCCATGCATGATAGATGGTCTAATGAATGGTCACTCAGACTCGTGTTGGCCACTTGTAGCTGCGCAAGTGAAATTAGGTGCAGCGCATGAGCTAAGCCCCTATTATTACAAAGTGCAGTTGCAGCTATGAGGGATGACAAAAAAGCCCTAAAAAGATTTCCCTGACAGCAGTCTTCTTATTTATTGAAGACGTCTGTTCGAGTGGTGGCTACGCGGGAACCACGATCTGCGTTCCACGTTGCAGAGTTTACCTTACATAGACGCATAACGTGTGGCCTGCTTCAGCTTCAGCCTCAACGCAACAGATAAAAAAAACCCGCCCGTTTCACTTCACGTCTGTTCTGCCCCGCCCTTGGACAGGACGGCAAGAAGCTGCTTATGACAGATGAGCCATTCAGAATAAAAAAAAAAAAAACAAGCGCTGAGCTATACAACGAACTTGTATTCCTTCAAAATAATGCAAAGCCTAAGGCATAACCTGCCCAGAAACTTTCCACACATTTCTGCAAACTCTATGCCAATAAAAAACTCACTGCCTGCCCAGAGTCTTGCACAGCAACTGCATGCTCTGTTCACCAAACACTACGTACTGCCTGCACTAACACTTTCATGTTGCTTCACTGAACAAAGAAAGTCTCTATGTCTCATGACAGTAGTTACAGGGCACCACTGTCACAAGAATAGCAATCAGCATTGTGGGTGAAACTTCTCCCTGAAACTAGCCGCTACCTCAAGCATCACCCCAAATGAGCATTTGCTAACCATTTCAAGCTTGGCCTAGTTATCACTCATGCTGTATAGTTAAATGTTTAAAAATGAGAACTACGATACCTTTCTATTCAAGGAAATAAGTAATGTTTAACGTTTAACAAAGAATACAGGCCTGCTTGAACTGCCAAAGCAGCAAAGAGCTTGCGTAACACAGTACCACAAAGCTAATTTACTCACTGCCGCTTCAAGAGCGCGCCACTGAAATGGCAAGCTGCTGCCCCTACACCCTTTATTTATGCACTACATAATGATGAGCAGGCAAAAGGCTACTGTGAAATAGTAGCCAAATGAAGCAACGCCGAATAAACTAAAGCAAACAAGCCTTGTCCACATAAAATACGCCATGCAATTTCTGGCTTTGCTCGACCCGTGCAAACGTGAAAAACCACACAAACAAATGGCACGGCCAGTTAGCAGCGAAACGCAAGTAAGTAGCTGCCGATATGCTTGGTCAGTGCTCAGGAACAAAATGCAACAGTGAAGTGAGAACGGTTAGTACGGTTAATGAAGTTAAATGAGCTCGGCATTCCGAGAGATGAGACATGCTCGTGTTTTCGAGCGTGAGTGCGCCTTAATGCAGTGGCCACAAAAATGTGATGTGCTACTGCCCCCTTGAAAGCCCACGGGGACGCATGTACTCTTCAGCATTTTTTTTCCAGTGCGGCAACCGCGCAACTGGCGCCGTGAGCCACAAGACAAGGACGGCAACTCGCACAATTGCCCTCTGCTAGAATTCCCTAAAACTTCCCTTCGTTTTGCCTCGAGTTGCGAGAAAACAAAAAACCAATACTGATAATGGAAATTAAGCTGGCAAAGTGACACTGGGGTGAAAACAAACCTCAGCGAGAAGCCGCCTTCATCGCCACAGATTACATTTGATAAGAAACTGCTATATCTAATGAACCCACCGAGTTGTCTGAAGAAAATGTCCAGAAATATTATACTGGCAAACAGTTCCATCACACTGAAGTGACTCATCACACTAAAATTTGCCAAGTAGCGCACGCTGCGGCCTGCCGAGCTATGCAGAATGCACAGCAAATGCTGTCGCAAGACACAGATGTCCAACCGTGCCAAGGCAGGCATGTAAAAGCCTGGGAAAACACGCAGCTAAATCTCAGCAACCTCGGTGCTTGGGCGATTTGATGCAGGTGGAACTGCAATAAGCCACAGCTCAACAAACCTAAGGGTCGGTTTCCTGAGATATCTTCACTCACCACTGGCACTGTTATCTCACAAAGTGCACACGAACCGGCTGGACCAGCACAGAGACATGGCAAAAAGGCTCCCTGCCAAATACGTCAGTAAAATGGCTGTTCTGAAGCTATGGAAGTGAGCTAGCTTGGGCATGAAGATCATAACACTAAATCCCACACTAATTTCTCAATGCGTTAAAAGTCCCCAGTGTAGCTTGTACTTGAAGCAGGAGACCTCTTATTTGCCGATATTCTGAAACTTTCCCTCTCTGTCATCTGTCTTCGTTGCATTCATTACCACTGCAGCCTCTCACCTTCACAAGTGATCCACTGTCCTGTTGAGAATGAATGAAACCCAGGTGCACACAGTCGATTGGGCACAATGTGCTTTGCACTGGCCATAATGCACTAACAAAGGATGAGGAATGCACCGTGCCGGAGGATGCTCCATAAGTGAGAGGCGGCACCACCAGAAGTGATCATCATCCCCCCTCCTCACCTGGCGGGAGCGTCGATGGTGGCAGGGCTGCCTGCCTTGGCCTCGGCGTAGTTGTAGGTGTTGCGCCGGGGGATGCCGCTCAGGTTGGCCTTGATGTAGTTGGGTGCCGAGTTGGGGGCCTTGCGCACGGCTACCGCCGCCGCTGCCTTGGAGGGACTGCTGGTCGCGTTGGTGGAGCTGCCCCCCAGCGGGGTGGTGGCGGTGCCCCCCGACCCGGCCTTCTTGAGCACCGCCTTGGGGGCCGCCCGCGGGGAGCCCGGGCTCTCCCGGGAGGGCTGCACGTCCACTGTGTTCTGCCGCTTGTAGGCGGCGCCCCCTCCTCCTCCGGCCGCCGGGGTGCCTACGAGCAGCAGCAGCACCACAATCACAAAGCCGCCATCCGACAGCCGTCATCCAACAGCGGTCGTACTACAGCAGTCGTACTACAACAGTCTTTGTACTACAACAGTCTTTGTACTACAACAGTCTTTGTACTACAACAGTCTTTGTACTACAACAGTCTCTGTACTCCAGCAGTCTCTGTACTCCAGCAGTCTCTGTACTCCAGCAGTCTCTGTACTCCAGCAGTCTCTGTACTCCAGCAGTCTCTGTACTCCAGCAGTCTCTGTACTCCAGCAGTCTCTGTACTCCAGCAGTCTCTGTACTCCAGCAGTCTCTGTACTCCAGCAGTCTCTGTACTACAGCAGTCTCTGTACTACAGCAGTCTTTGTACTACAGCAGTCTTTGTACTACAGCAGTCGTTCTACAGCAGTCATCCAACAGCAGTCATCCTACAGCAGTCATCCTACAGCAGTCATCCTACAGAACTGGCACAGTACACACCCTGAAGCTATGTGTGGGCTGAGAGGGATGCCACCGTGCAGGGTTCCAGATTCATTTCTATCACCCGGAGTTTCTTTTTTTAACATGCACAGACACTGCACAGCACATGGGCATTTTTTTTTCACTTCGACTCCATTAAAATGCTGCTGCCACAAGCCTCGATTCGATCCCCCCTTCATCACATGAAAGCCGCAGTCAGCAGGCTATCCAGTTTTAACAATTTTAATGGGAAGCAGCACAGCCTCTTGACCAGAACTCGTCAAAACTCATTCTGGCATGCACCAGTGTATTGTCCCACATAAGCCGGCATGGAAAACGACAGCCAGCAGGCACTGTCGATCACAACAAAAAAAAAAATCTCATCCAAACAAGGCTATGGCTTAGTTAAATGATTTGGCAAGAGCCATCATTCGTCACATCCAAGGCGGAGGCAGCGGCTGCTTAGAACTGATGCTTCCTACACTGAACTGCTGCATGGCCTTCTTAGCATGAACCTCATCCAAGAAGCCAGATCGAGGTCTGCCCCTTTGCTTTTTTGCTGTTCTGGCTGCTGCATAGTACACCTTGGTGATGCTCTCTGCGAGTCTCCCTTATATCTAGCTTTTAAAGTGAAAGCTTTGCTAGCCTCGTCAAGCTAAGGTCATCGGCGCGGTACATTTGACCTTCAAGTGGAGGAGAAGAGGTGTGTCAGCCACATGACGCTCTCGGATTCATATACACTGCCACCTCGTAGTTTCTCGCTATGGATGAAGCGAGTCGGCCAGGACAGTCTACGCAGTCAAGACGGCCGCATAAATGATGGGCTGAGTCTGATCATCCCGCTGACGTTGCCAATCATGCTAAGTATTTAGCGAGAGGTAGGGAAGTTAAACGTGCCAAGCTTGTGGCAGATACGGGCAAAGGATGGGAGCGTCGAATGGCTCAACGGCGGTTGAAGGATGCTGAAAGGCAGCAGCGAAGAGCTTTGGAGGCAGCCACAGCTGCTTGTGCCTCCGCCACTGGCTTCGGCGATGGACAAAGAGGTTGAGTCTTACCTGGCTTGGCAACACAGCATAACCACGCATAACAAAGCTTTCGCTAGCATCACTGGGCTTAGCCGAGCTAAGCCGCAGCCATTTTTATATTTTACTGCTTTTCCTGCAGCTTTGGAATGAATTCATCTTTATTGGATCAACCGTACAGCCTTCTTTTGGCAAAAAAAGCTGTGTGTACATGCACATCCGTAAGCACCCCCCTGTGCCTCCCCAATGTTTGGCGCAGTGCGATGCAACTGCAGCCAATTTTAATGCTTTTGGTGCAGCATGGCGCACAAAATCACGTCTGCACCACAAAGCTACAGTTGGCACAGCTGTCCTTCCCCTATACATAAGCACTTCCCTCTACAATGTCCCTCTCTTAGCGTTTTTGTGCGGTTCGTATTTCTTTCAAGATAACATCTAACCTGCCCAGCTTTCCACTAGCTACATGAGCCCTGTAGTTAGGAAACGCATGAAGAGGTAACAAAACATTAAAGCTGGCAAAAGGTGCCGGCAGTGGTGTTGCAACTTTTGAGATCCTGTTGTGCCGGCACCAGACCACGACAACTCCCACGAAATCCCCAGCTTAACCAAGAGCACACAATCAGCTGGGACTTCTCCAGAAGACAAGTGAAGAGTGGCCCTGCTGAGCGAAAGGGCTGCGAAGACTGACCGGCGCTGGGGGTTGCCGCCTGGGTAGCCCCCGTTTCCGTGGCGCCGTGGCTGAGCCTGCGGTGGGGCTTGTTGGCCGTGGCCGAGGCACTGCGCTGCACCTTGACGTGGGAGGGGGACTGGCTGGGCGCCGAAGGCACGGCCGCCGCTTCCACGCCGCTGGGCCTCAATGTCCGCAGGGATAAGCTGGAACTAGACCTCGAATCACAGCTCTCGTTCTGAAAGGACCACCGGGGACGTCGTAAGCACACACTACTACTACCCACCCCCGCTTTAAAAAAGGAGAAGGGGGCATGCCTCTTCCTCTCACCTCAGTGGTCCGCTTGCCCAGCAACAGGTAGTTGGCCATAATGTCGTCATATTTCCTGTTGCGTAGGGAATCCTCTATCTCATCCCGGCTGTATCCCATCGACATCAGGATCTCTGCGCGGGAAGACAGAGCTGCCGTTCCCGAAGGGGCATTCAAGGGGAGGAGGAGGAGACGATGGCAGCAGCAGCAGCAGCATGGCAGGGAGGGGAAGGAAGGGATGGAAGGAGGACGAAGCCACAGGTTAGTACAGCAGTGGTCCCAGATGGGACCCCAAAGCAAGGCAAAGGACACACACACACGGTCAGCCAGCATCACAATGAAGTCAGAAGGGGCGAGAAAAGACAGTTAATAAGGGCCGTCACATGGGTTGTCACAGGAAAACAGGCAGCATGCCACTCAAAACGCAGCAGTTTTGAAAATGACAGCGAATGACCTGGCCCATGTAAGGATGATAATGTTGAAATGCAATGGGACATGACAGCTGGCACAGTAAGCCGGCACACGTCCTGCCAGCTAGATGGCGAAACCATGAAGGTGAGTTGTTGGTTACCCACAGCAAAACTTCCCATAACGCTAACATGAAGAGACAAAATACATCAAATATTAAGTTGTCTACACTATCTTCCGCACAACAACATCATGCCTCAAAAGCTTTGTTCAGAAGTCAAGGTGAAGCAGTGATGGGTGACCAACCAGTAGCCTGACAATAAGCCGGGAACTTTAGTTCGGTGCTCAGTACCACCAATCATCATACAAAGAGGACAGCTGTGAGCATAATTTAGCTTGAACTCATGGAAGCGCTAGCCTTTCCACAGGAGCTCTGCTATCTACTGGCCAAGAAATATCAGCAAACAGAGCAGGTCACGAAACTTGACATGGCGAGGAGTTACACACACGACAGTGCACAAACAACTGCCCACAACACACGAGGTGGCATGCTCAAGGGTCAGAGTCGAGGAATACAGATTTACTCTGGGGGACATAACAGTGGGGAAGTGATAAACTGACACATGCAGGCCACTGGAGGTGCATTTTCAAAGCACCGACGTGACAAAAAGGCTGAACTTCCCACAAGGCAAGCAGACATCCAGATTTCTTTTTTTTTTTTTTATGAGGCATTCTCATTCCAAAAATCACTGATTGAGAAATTGGTGATGCATTTTAAGCACAATGACGGTACAGAGGATACGATGCCCAAATCTGCATGGGTGGAATTTTCAGGCACTGGCACACCAGTGAATGAACAGCTGGGTATCCCGAACAGTCGAGGCAAATGGTTTCGCAAGTGGGGAGTTAGTAGACGGTGGGCATGTGAGCAAAGGCCACCAGACGTCAGTGGGGCAGCACTTACCTATCCTTTTGGAGTCCCCAAAATCTGTTTCAGGCTCCAAGTAGGGCTTTAGCTCATCGTCTTCGTAACCTATGTTCATCCACTTGTCTTTCATTATCACCTACAAAATAAACAAACAGGGCAGGAAATTAGGAGTTGCGGTAAAACGAGCTCGCAGCTGTAGATGCTGGAAAAGCACAGAGGACTGCAGTAAAAAAAAAATTAAGCGATCAGTTCCGATCAATTCGATACGGCAAGTGCTTGGGGCAGCTCAGTTCTAGCCACATGAAGCCATCATCAAGCTAACAGTGTAGATCTCTTCGGGGCAAAGACACAGCATGGAGTCACAATACTCAAATATGCTGTCAGCTGCCTTTACCACAGGCATATTTGAGAGTGCGCAAACTTCCAGCAACAACTGCATGCAAGCAGAGCACACACCAGAAAAGCTGCATTTACCACGAGATGTTACAACTGGTACGAACCATAAAGAAATTGAAGTCTAGCTCATTACCATGTGTGCTCAATGAAGAGAGTAATCCTGGAAGCATGTCACCTTGCACCTCATTCGAAACATCATCAGAAGATTACATAAAAAGTCTACTACCCAAATTCACACTTTATGGGACACAACACTGAGCGGGCATGCTTGTAATGTCGCGAGTGAAGCCCTTCTGGACATCCTGCACTGTACACTCTCCCCAGTTTTAACAATAGATGGTTCTTGCACTTGGAACCCATTGATGCCTTTCGTACAAGTGCACAGTGGTTACTTGCTGACCTCCCCAAAAAGCTGCTGGGTGCAACGAAACTTCAATGCAACAACAATTCAGAAACTGTAAATGAGAAGTCTGCAACAGCACAGAAAAAAAAAAAAGCCTCGAAAGACAAAAAATGCCGTCGCACCCTCTGTAATTGCTTTTCCACACTGTTACCTTCACAGTTTACAAACCAACACCATGATCCACCTCACGCTCAACGTGCATGACACTAGCAGAACACTATTTTGTGAGCACACTTCCACATCACTTTCATGGCAGGCGCTGCACACTAAGTATTAACATGACAGCGTAAATGGTCCTGAGTCGCAGAACAGCCAGTGTCGTCGTCACTGGCCTCGAGCGATCCGCGAAAAAAAATCCCCAGGGAAGCAGCCCAGGCGGCAGGTAGGACCCAGGTCACATGACCTCGCGACATCATCACAACCTGCTCACCGGATTGTGAGCAAACTGCCCACAGTGGCAGGTGGCAGTTAAATTAATGACAGGTTGCGAGAGACTGCGCGGGAAGAGCAACCTGGGTCTCACAAGCTTCGGCAGTGGTAGCACCTGCCATTGCTGGGCAGTGGCGCATCGCTTGACCGCTATACAACTGTGCCAGGAGTGGTACAAGGACTCCCAGCAATCTATGAATGCAAAGTAGAGAATGACCAATTTTGCATAGATGGGCACTAACCCATTAAAACTGTTGCATTATACCTTTAAAGGGGTTCTGAAAGGGCTTTTAATGAAGTTATATGCCTGGGATGTTAAAGGAAGCCCATTCGCGAATTTCTCCAGCAAGAATTTTTTTTTTACCGCGCCTTGTAGAAGCCAAGTTATTTGTAGTCAGAATTTGAATTTCAGTGTCTCTGTGCCTTTCCCTCTCCTCTAGTCACTTTTTGCATGCTGGCAGGTCTGCGGTCCTCCGTTGGCCCCACTGCCAGGGGTGGAGCTTCCCAACCCTCTCTGAACTGGTATACACAGGAGCGGTGCGACGGAGCAGGGTGCGAGCATGAAAGTCTCAGGAAAGGGCTCGCCAACTTGCACGTGGGTTCTCTGCTGCTTGCAGAAGTGTATTATTTGGCTCAGGTGTTCATGACAACACAATGCAGTGACTGAGCGCGTGGATGCGCTCTCCTTGGGAGGTGTTGCAGAGCCCCTTAAAGGCAGGGCTTAAGTCTCCCTTCCAGTTTTTTCAGCTTGATGTTTCAGAACGACATTACACAAGGAACGAGCAAAGAAGCATAGATAACATGCGCGCTGCATCACCCTTCTTGGCTCGCCCCTTGCGCAACGTCGTGCTGGAACATCATTCTCGACAACTCCCAACTCTTGCCAATTCTTCGTACTGTTCCTCAACACAGAGTACGAAGAAAAGCACAGTCAAGAGCCCGAAAAGAGAGCCAGAACAAAGCACGAGGAAAGCGCCCCCACCTCGAGCGTGGCCCGCTTGGCAGGGTTCAGGACAAGGAATTTCTTGAGGAGGTTCTCGCAGTCCGTGGACATGTAGAAGGGGATGCGGTACTTGCCCCGCAGCACTCGCTCGCGCAGCTCCTTCAGGTTTGCCCCATCGAAGGGCAGCGAGCCGCTCACCAGAGTGTAGAGGATGACGCCCAGACTCCAGACGTCCACCTCGGGCCCATCGTACTTCTTGCCCTGAAAAAGCTCGGGGGCCGCATAGGGCGGGCTCCCACAAAATGTGTCCAGTTTCATGCCAGGCACAAACTCGTTGCTGAAACCAAAGTCCGCGATCTTGATGTTCATCTCGCCGTCCAGGAGGAGGTTCTCCGCCTTGAGGTCGCGGTGGATGATGCGCTTCTGGTGGCAGTACTGGACGGCCGACACAATCTGCCGGAACTTGGCGCGCGCCTCTTTCTCCTTCATGCGGCCGTGGGCCACCAGGTAGTCGAAGACCTCTCCACCACTGGCGTACTCCATGACCAGGTAGAGAGTCTTCTCCGTTTCGATCACCTGGTATAGCTTGACTATGTTGGGGTGGTCCAGCATCTTCATGATGCGCACCTGAAAGGCAGGCAAGGGAGCAATGAGAGAGTGTGAGCCACTGCTAAAGATCCTCCCACAGCATTTCAAAGGCAGCTCCGTTCCACATAGTCGGCCGGCCGGAAACGTAACAGTCCGGCATTCTCATTCTTGCCCAACACCTTCCAAGCACAGAGACGAAAATCCAAAAGCTGACAAGACCGCTGTATTTGAACAAAAATCTCGCTGTCCCCATTCCCAGCCTTTGTCCTAACCCATTCCCTACAACCATTTATCCCATCCATTTGTCCATCCCTTCCGCTACTTCCCAGGGGAGATCAGGGGAGTCTCCCCGGGCCCGCTCCCCTGGCTGTGGTAGTAGCTTTTCTCTTTTCTTTTTACTTTTCCACCTAGGGGTGGTGAAAATACAATTTGCCTACGGGCCTATTCTTTTATTTTCGAATTGGGTTAAGCCTGTTCTACGTATGTGGTGCAGGCAGGGGCTTATTTTTATTTCCTTTTCGGTTGCCCCAACCTATTCTTTGTTCTAACACCACAGGTCGTCCTCACAACTGTTTGGTCATTCTTTCCTGTGACCTCCTGGAAACGCTATAAACCAAATGGACCGACAAAAATGCATGCATACGAGCACCCATTACCAAATGGACTGACAAAAATGCTCACATACGAGCATCCATTTTTTTCTCAGCAATTCACCTGCAGTAGCTCTACAAGTAAGGGTGAGAGGGGCCACCCTACCTCTCGGAAGAGCTTCTGCAGGCTTGAAGGGTTCAGCTGTGTCTTGTCGATGATCTTGATGGCAACCTCCTTGCCTGTAGGCACATGCTTGGCCAGCTTCACCTTGGCAAAGTTGCCCTTGCCAATGGTCTTGAGCAGTCGGTAGCGGCCAATGTGTGGCTCCTCAGAGGTGCGGCCACGCGACGGCGCCGACGTCGTGCGTGGCGCTAGCACCGACACCTCCTCTCCCTGTGCGCAGTTAAAGGAAGCAGAGGAGGGGGGGGGGGTATTACTAAAGGCCCATTACTAAAGGCCCATTGCCCTTGGTGTGACTAGTGCACACGGGAAGAAAAGGACTGCATGACTTACGTTTCCCGCTGCCCACAGCTAGAAGAAAAGCACTCGGGTAACAAGACATACAAAGACCACGAGACACATCACAGAAAGATGAAAGGCACAGTTCTCGTCTCAGCAGCTCCCCTAAACTCCCTTCCACACTGTTCACTTCATAATGACAGCACAAACCTTGCAGTGCTGGTCAAGCAAACATTCCAAATATAAGTTAGCCCCAAAAGCCTGAGCACTGCCGACATGTTTGAGGAGCTTGTGAATTCTACGACCAACACAAGCGTAAAATGTTCAAGATAAAAAAAACACAAAGAAAGGTGCTCTCACAAGCACACCATCCCATGATCTCACAGTTAATGAATGCTGCCATAACAGCAGTCACGCAACCATCCAGTAAACTCTGCACTGACAACAACACTGGAATGCCTAGGCATGCAGCGCTTATGAAAGTAATGCTCACTGACTACCCTATGCGGGAGACAATGGCAATGCATCTGCGATAACTTGATCCACCTGCCATTTTTGTGTAGCAACAGACTCCGTTTGCAACGGCCTTGAAAAGGCTCTTCTGCACTTCTCTTTTTTGCAGTTGCAATTCCTCACAAGCCAAGTGCTCAGAACAGGAAGGAAATGCACGCAGTGTTTCAGCACTATTTTATGACACAAAGCTTTTAATTTTTCACTAACAGTATATTCATCTACACAGAATAAGTAATTACTTCCCAACTGTCATCAGCAGATAATTAGATATTTACATGCTGTCAAAAATCACTACTAATTTCTAACTAATCAGTGAGGTTTAGTCACATCGTAGTAGGCACATTAACAACTAGAAGACAAACGCCAGGAGAACCTCTATAATCAATGAGGTTTAGTCACATCATAGGAGGCCCATTAACAACTAGAAGACAAACGCCAGGAGAACCGTGAATGTTGCAAAGCAAAAAAAAAAAGGAGTAAGTTGCGAGTTTTAATGGAAGCGATACAAGGGTTAAATAGGGAGGCCGTAGAGGAGGGCTTTGAATGAATTTGAAACGCCTAGGGTCTTTCACCTAGCGTAAAACTGACGCGCTTGTTAAGACAAACTAGGCAGAAAGTTCTCAGCCTCCAAAGCCAGCAGTGCAAAGTGATCATGCTCCCAGTACATACAATGCATACGCAAGAAGCCCAGACTACATTCCTTCAAAGCTGTCGTTTTCCAGTCCCAGACTCCCCCCCCCCTCCCTCACGGTCGCTGGCAAGCTAAGAAGCAAAACGGCAGGCACACAGCCTCTTGTACAATGGTTCCAGTGCTCAGCCTGCCACCATCCCCTTGAACAACGCACTTGCTATCACACTGTTATCTGTTATGCTACAGGCAACTGGCAAGCTACACTTTTATTCTTTAGCGCAAAGGAAAGCGAGAGATTCAGTAAAAAACTAAAGTGAAACACCCAGAAACAAGACAAACAGCTTTACATGAACTACAGAGTCTGTGAATGCAAATGCAAGACAGCACTTGCACAGAATAAGCTTCGCTGCCCCAACCGTCACGAACCCCGTAACAGTCGCCAAGTGACACGAAAGGACGACCCGAAGGCAGCGAAACTAAAAGCATGGTTTTAGTACAAGCCCTTGTCCCGCACATGCGCACCCCACTTCCAGCTTTAATGCGAGCAAAGCAAGATGCACCCAACTACACTAAGCCGTTAGCAACACCAACACCCAGAGCCACCGCCACCAACACCACTGTTAAAGCTCCAAGGAGCACACTCACCGTAGGAGGTTTAGGAGACTTAAAAATGGGGCCCTGAAAACAACAGCAGTGGTTAGTTGGCATGCTGCGCCTTGTGCGGGTTAGGACAGACACTGTTACCCTGACCTGAGAAGCAATTATGCGTTAACACCGCCGCCAGACACCAATCACACGTTAGATGAAAGGAGGTCCGATGCGAACACACAACTGACCATGCTCATACCGTCAAAATTAGCCTGTCAGGGCATGAGTGTGCTGCTAGTGAGGAACAAACTTAACTGAGATGCCGGCCACACCAAGGACTGCAAAACTATGCGGAACATAATGATTTCACGTTTCCTGCATTTGACTCATCGTTAAAACACTGGTAAAGTATCTGGCATCGCCTGCTGTGGCAGACAGTCTATTTCAATTCTTTCCGACTTTCATTATTCCTGAAAAGCTTTCTCACTCATTTAAGTGGCCAGCACAGCCCGCATGTTCAGCAGTAAACTCCGTATTTCGGTTAGCCTGACTCCATCGTCTCAGAGACGATCAGCAAATAGGCACGACAAAAGCCCATTTTTTGGGTTGCTGGGAACAGGAGCAGAACACCAAGCTTCTTGAAATCATTATTTTTTTCCTGTATAATCAGCCACTTGCTTTCTTGCAAAGCTACCAGGTTTGTGTCAGGGAAAACTTAGTTTAGTAAAAGCCAAGGTGAAAACAAGCATAGCAGCAGTAGCTCGCCACAGCACTGGTCCGCTGCAGAAGCTCACCTGGTCGGTCGTGACCGACTCATGGACTGTCTGCAGAGGTGTCCGCACGCTGGACATGGCGACAGTGAGGGGGCGCAACTTTACTGTCCCTCTGTGGGCCTGCGCACAAAAGAGGGAAATCAGCGATGAGCCAAGCACGGTGCAAGATGACATTGCTCTTGCCCTTTGAACAGCAAGCACGTTTCGCAGAACTTTTTCACCTTTGTCACTTTGCTCACAACGCACTCCCACTGCAAGCAACACCGAATAGGGCAGAGCCCGATAAATTTAGCCCCATCTTCCATGATGAACATTTGCTAGACAATGGACCTTTACTGGTTTTGCGTCATCGACATACAGGGGGCACGCTTAGTGGGTGAAATTTAGTAACTGACAGTGATATGCTGCAAGTAGGTCAAGTGCGGCTATTAAACCGAGAAAAAAAAATGACACGAGGCACTGAAAAATGAACTTATTGGCGAGAGATGAGGGGGAACGCGAAGTCGAGAGACCAGTACGGATAAGACAACACCGTTTCAGACCACTAGGCTATACCCCTCTAAGTCATGTTTGCAGAAGGGATTGGGGAGAGGTCCACTCAATGTAATACAGATGGCAGCGACAACCAATGCTCACAATTTTTTTTTATACACTTGCCAGAAGCTGGTTAGAAAACAAAAAAAGATCACACCTGTATTGCCGTTATCCGTATAACCTTCCCCATGCAACGGAGAAAGTTCTTGCTCTTGCACATATGTCCGGTATGTAACACCAGCACAAAACTGGTGCAACCCACAACTTGAAGCCTCAAGCACTTTGTTAATACAGCTCGCTCTCACTCCCTGGAGCTCCGCTCACTGCATAATAAATTGAGCTCACGCGCCCCCTTCTCAACAGCTTTATAGGACAGGTTAAGAACTGCACTCATACAGCGCATCTGATGCTGTCACATGGCACAGTGGAAATGTCTCCCAATTCTCGGAGACTCAGTGCTACGAAGCCAGGCAGTTCACAGAAAAAAATTCGTTTTGCAAGCTCTGACGTGGGCGAGACGTCAAGCGAAATGGCCGAGAACAAAGCCTCGCCACACTCTTACATCGCTTTCAACACAGGGCGACCCTGGTCACACAATCTCTACTATCAACAAGGTGAATGGAAACTTGGAACCACTCCCTGGCCTGCCAGTCTTTACTACATGGGACAACGAAGTAAGCTTAGCGCGGACCCCACCTAATGCCCAGCACTCGCCCCTTGGCAGCATCCATGTATTTGTGTGTGCGTTAGCTAGAGAGCATTAGGCTCGGCTCGAAAGAACAAATAACAGAGCGAAGCAAAGGCACAAGATCGCAAGTGTCAAGAGGCCTCGGGGGGGCTTCCCGGGGCTTTCGAGTGAAATGCAAGGCAGTTCAAAGAACGCAGGGCCTGGCGACGCATTCATCTCCCGGTCCCTGCCAGACCTGCGGGAGCCACGTTTATTTATAGAATGCGCGGCAGGCACGGAAGGCCCCCACGGCCAGTGGAACGACAGGGGTGGCTGCGAACGGCGGCCTAGTCACCTTGGTGCCCAATGGCCCGATTCACGCGCAGTGACTCTCTTTTTCGTGCCTAACAAGTAAAACCTGGCAGATGAGTTTTTTCTTGACACCCCACAGAAAACAGCAGCCGAAAGGGTGCTAATGGAGACCCTGCTCTCTTTGCGAACAAAAACGGCCGTCGCGTTTTTCTCAAATGAGCCCGAGACGGCAAAAAACTTTGGATAACAACGGTCATGACAGGGGTGTGCGGGGCGGCAGAGAGAGAGACGACGCTCATTGAAAGCAAGCGTGCAAGGTACTGCACAAGACAAAGAAAAGAGCAGTCAGTACAATATACATGGCCGAGGCAAGAAGTTTTCTTTTAAACAAAATCTAGAAAGATCCAGAAATCTTGAGCACCTTTTTTTTTTTTAATGTGTTCAGTTTCAATATGCACCACAAAATGACACAGCACTGATCTAATGTTTGTCCTTGTTCTGCCTCCCACCTCTCCCCAAAATGTGCTCAGCCTAGTATACGTACAGTAAATCTGCCCCGATTTTTTTTAGCCCGCCTTCGATATATATCTATATATACAGGGCTGCTGCTACTAATATACACTATACTGTAAGCTACTACTATACAGAACTACAAAGCAGCCTGTGCGTAATCGAAGTACAAATACATATCAATTCAACTTTTATTTAGACTACCACTCAAGAACAAGATCAACAGTAAGCTTCGAGCAATTCCTACCTATCTCTGCCAATCAATGCCCACAAATATATTAAAAGGTTTCTGCCAACAAATAAGAATAATGCTGGTATCTGTGCAGAATTCCTGTCATCCAAAGTAGCAGGCAAGATTATGATGCAATGTAGCAATAGTGTAGGCAGTACAACATGCCTGTTCAAACACTGCTACCATAAAATATTACGCAAAGTCCTAAATAACCTGGAGCAATCATGCTACCCCATACTTCCAAGACAACCCCACAACTGCATGAAAATAAAAAATAATTGCAATTTATACAAAAATTGATAAGCGGCTTGCACACAAAGCCAACCAGCCACAAGTGCTATACTTGGCGGCAGCTTTTCTTGGCAACGAAGGTGGAGGGGCAGAGCATTCATAACAGTGCCACTCCACCGAATAGCTCCACTGCACAATGGTGCACCTAGCTGCCTGGTGAGCTGCTCCGTGCGTGCTAGCTTCACTGTTTCTGGTGCAGTTGGCACCATGGAAGCTTCTGTAACAACACGTGCCTAACGAATTCATTGTAATAGAAAAAAACTGTTTTCCTTGACTTTCTAACGTTGAAAATCGGCAACTCTCTTTGAAATATGCCTTAGGTGACGACAATAAACTGTAAGCGTTGACTATATTTCGCAGTGTAGAAAGGCAGGGCGTGTTTCAGCTTAGTAGCTTCCGCTCCACTGCCGGAAACCTTACGTCGTGTAGTATAATTCACATGTTTGTGCTAGGGAGGCTATAACAAAAAAAGTTCCTTTCACAACACATGCCACATACAAATATTGGGATCCATGTAACCAAAAGGGCAGCTAAACTGAAAGCAGCAAAGGCGAATGCTTGTGCGAGCTAAGTGGGCTAAACTAAGCCAATGTTGTTTCACTGTGCCGTGTAAGCAAAGAAAACACAAGTAAACTATGTCAGTGGTCTGACTCGAAAAGGAGACAGAAGGGCAGTGATCTGTGGCTGCTGAAGAAATCGCAAATTTAATGCAACCTTCGTCGAGCTCTGCCATCACCAAAGCCTTCATAGATTCAATCAACCTTAAGCCTTTCATCCTGCTCAACAAAACTGTCACCAGGTTGAAGAAAAAAATATATCCAATGGCCAGTAGGCTCAAAATCGCATTTCAAAATTAGAGTTTCGAAAGTGCCTTTCACCAGACAATCCACTCACGCTAAGGATCCCCACAAACACAATGCACCGATCAGAGAAAAGATAGCGGACCAGAGAGATGGCGGCCACAAGCTGCGGAGCAGCAGGAGAGAGAGAGAAAAGCCTGCGCATCAAAATGGGTCGGCTAAGAGAAGAGCACGTGCGATAGCACTCGTAGATATAAGTGCTTAGCTGCCCCTTTTCCATCGCGCGGAGGACCCATCGCCGGCTGTCTCGATACTTCTAGGCAGGAAACTAGATAAGGCGCCTGGTTCAATAAGCTTGCCTCTATGCAAAAACGGAGCCAATGAGTCGAATACGCCAACCTACGCCGGCAGAGCTAAGAATAATTTCGGAGGCCTACAGTACTCAACATGATCGTGGAAAAAACAAAATGCATCAGCACTCCCCTTTCGGTCATATCAAGAAAACAATGCTGAGCAATGTCTGCAGGCTGTGTGCATGACGCAAGCTAGCTGCCCATGATGTATAAGTCTTGCCCTAGTTTGCACCCCCGCATCTTCTTATGTTCCTTTTCACTGAGTAAAGAACAACTGGACGTCAAACGATTGTCTAATCTGCTAGTCTTCTTGGTGCAGTCTTTTACATGGCACAAGTCTGACAAGTCGGACCACCAGCTAGCCCACCTCTCTGCTTTACAAAGCCACTGAAAGCATGCAATCTGTCGAGAATGAAGTGTACAGCCTGTTTCACACTTAGAGGGAAACTGGGAGTGCGTGGCCACCATGCTTTGAGAAGCGCTGCCACTGATAGTCACGGAGAACCGGCATCAAAGGCACAAGTACAGTAAGCACGGCCGGTTGCTCTTTCCGCGCACGTGCCCGGAGCCGCCCATTCTCACCGGTGGTTCGGTAAGCACAGTGGCCACGCACTCCCAGTTTGCCTCCAAGTATGAAACAGGCTGCACATCGTTTGAGGTGGTGGGCGTACACATTTGCTTTAAGGCTTGAAAGAAAAAGGGTCGCAAAAGCTCATGTGAGACTTCCACACTTGCTTCCACCCCACGAGAAACTCTCAATTGTCAAATTCAGCACGTCCGAACTGTGGGGCCATTAGAAACGGCCGTCTCTTCCAATACTGTCAGCATGCCTCCAAAAGCATGTGTGGCACACAGCAAGCAAGGACTACTGATGCTGCAGCTTTGTCAACTTTGCACCATCCACTGCAGAAGTGCCAATGACCAGGGAGGACATAGCATCCTGAAATGGTTTGGTTTGGTTTGGTTTCATGGGGTTTAACGTCCCAAAGCGACCCAGGCTATGAGAGACGCCGTAGTGAAGGGCTCCGGAAATTTCGACCACCTGGGGTTCTTTGACGTGCACTGGCATCGCACAGCACACGGGCCTCTAGAATTTCTCCTCCAAAGAAATTCTAGCCGCCGCGGCCGGGATCGAACCCGCGTCTTTTGGGTCAGCAGCCGAGCACCATAACCGCTGAGCCACCGCGGCGGCGTCCTGAAATGGTGAAATGACCCCCATCACTCAATGGTTTTGTGATTAAACCCAGAGGATGTATCGCACTACTGCTGTCGATCCTATGCGAACAGATTACCGCAGTTGTCAAACTCTGGCAACAGGTATACTTGCCTCGGGACTTTAGTAGCAAATAGTGCTTATAACAGAATGACGCTACACACAATTCTTTGCACCCTCGAATCAAAACGAAAACTGAGTAATACATGCATTACCGTTTCTCTTCCTATTTTATGTCTACCTAACGACATGATCGGTCCCCACATCAGTGTCTACATTGCAAGGACTGGCCTATGCACGATATGGCCCTACTTTAGTGTTGCCAACTGTTTCCTGGATTTTGCAGGATTGCCATAATGCAGCGTGAGGAGTCCAGAGTCACGGCATTAGCCCCAGATTCACGTCAAGCGAGACTCGCGTGCGCTCATGATGCACCGCATGTGCCTGCATTTGGTCACCTTTGCTGCAATGGATATTCCGGTAGCAAGGTCCTTTAGCCAGTTTAGAACACGAGTTGTGAAGTGCCAAGAGCACGAAGAAAAGTTATGGTTTTGATTGAGGGAGAATAAAACGAATTCGACGACCTCATTGGTCTTGTTATTTCCATTTCTTCTGTCTAGACCACACCAAGCCCGTTGTGCTCTAAGCGGTGCGGGCCGGGCGCTATTATTTTTCTTTGCTTTTACACGCCCACCCTAATTTTTGCCTAGCCCACACCCAACCCAACTTGATGGCAACCTCAAGGGAGACATGACTAACCACCACCTCGGCTACTTGCCCGTAGTGGCTTGCGGACAGCATGCTAGGAGTGGCAGTCACTCACAGACTTCGGAAAAGGGGTTCCAACCAAGGGTATTTACTGCCAATCTGGCCGATAGTTTCTTTGCACACTCCAGAGTAAAAATTTTATCATAGAATACATAGATCACAGGCATTTATAACCAAGGTGGTTGGCACTTAACTTGCTCAGCAGTACAAACCTCCTCAAGAAAATTTCGTGCCGCTTCTTAGTCACATCTTACTCAGAAAATGAAACAGTCGGCTACAACGCCTCATGAACTGCCAAAGTCACCGGGATGCAACACAGAGGCAAAAGGATTAATGAGCTGTCAAATCCTGCTCTGCATGCAGACGACAATGGAAAAAAAAAAAAATTCAGGCCTGTCGAGGAAAGTTGCATCGTGAGGATGAAGTAACTACTTGCAAAACGGCATGTATAAGCAGCAGCTACTCGAAGACTAGACAAGAGCAACCCCGCGTGAGGCTAACCGGAGAACAAAGAGCTACGCTGCAACACGAGCGCTTACACCATAAGATGCAAAGATTGCACAGCGAATCCTTCTGTCAGCCCACTCCTGAAATCAAAGAGCTAGCCACACACAGCTTCCATTCCTTACAAGGAAGTGATGTTTTGTTCAGTGCGTTACGTTTAGTGAACGAGGCAAAAGTTCTTGACCTCCTCCTCTCTGACCGTTTTCTTCTACTCCCGCTCTCTCAAGGTGTCAACAATGCTAAGTTTTCGGTTTAGCGCACATACGACCGGAACAGCCTGGTCGATACCGACACTACCTCAGGCCAGCCGCTCGATTACCGGCGACGGATACACTTCCGCGGCGGCACCGCGCCCATTCCCCCGGTGTACAGGGAGAGAATCCGCGCACGGGCACCGATAATAAAGTCACCGGGGAGCTCACGGAAGTGGCGATACTGTTCGCCGCGCAGTGTTTGCGACGGGCACCGCGCAAGACGACCTTGGCGGTGAGCAGCTCTGCCGGCGAGACCAGTTCATCGCGGCAGACATCCGGACACTGCTGCGCTCGGGTTAGCGCGAAGGCCGCGGCAGCGGTACAACTCTCGATAGAGCAGCGGCACGAATAAGAAACGGAGAAAACTTCGTCCTACGCAGACGCACTGGCGACAGGCAACGCGCGATAGGCAAGGCGCTCTCTTCACGCAACGCGTTACATCACTGCTGGATGGAGCAAGGGCGCGGCGACGGCGAGCCCGTTCCCGACCCGAGCAGGGCTTCCCAGAAGACGGCGTCATTTTTGCGTGAAAAATGAAATACGCGTTCAATAGCACCCGGGCAGGCCTGTCTAATGCGGTTAAGACTCAACTCTCTTAAAGCAAAGGCTGATACTACTACTACACCGCCGCATCTATCAACAAGAGCGCTTCGCCGCTGGGCTAGAAGACAGCACTCAAACCGCAAGCGTCGGGGCTGTCTGCCGTTCGGAAACCCCCACGGGGATCGATGCAGTTTGCGGAATCGCGACTATCAGCGGCTGACACACGGATTTGTAAGGCGGAGACCACTCGTCTCGAAGTCTAGGCCTACCTGCTCACACCCGCGGCGGCAGCGACTCGCGACGGTAACCCGCTCTTTCTCTCGCCCCGCCGCCAGCTGTGCCGAGCACGGCTTCGCGAACGGCGACCGACCCGGCGGCACGAAGTTCGTTCGCTGCGTTGCGGGACGACAAAGCGGCTGAACCTGTCGCATGCACACAGACGCTCGCACACGCGCGGCACTGTTGACGTTCACTTCAGTGCGTGTCACTATGCGAACCGCGGCACAAGTAGAAACACCGAAGAATACGGGCACACACAAACCACCCATGCGCCGTGAACGTCACAGGGTGCGACAGGGTCTTTTTATTACGTTCTCCGATGCAAGCGCACGATTAGTGCCGCGCCCGGTCGGGTTAAGTTTCTGCTAGGACTCGCAACCGCCCAAAAAAACCGACAAACTTCAGGAATTTACCCACACAGGTGCCGCAACTAACGAGCGCACAAACAAAAGCGGCGCACATATACACACACACCCGGAGCTACGCGCCGGGGAAGCTGCCTCGCAGAACAAGACCGACTGCGCCTTCTCCGAGCTTCGAACTTCAAACCTCAGGCACACAAAGCAAAGGACGCCTTTTCACGTCGGCTTCAGGCGAAAATCCTAGGCCTGTTCGTCACTGCGAGCCCTAACGCAGCCGGTGGGTTCCCTCGGCGTAAAATGGCGAGACGTCGGGCGTTACTAAAGCGTAATCTAGCGCGCTTCGCAGCCAAATCCCACGAAAACACAGGTCGGGAGCGGCGCAGAGGCAGCGGAAACAGCATCTTCCGCAGGAACTGCGAACTCGAAAGGCTTTCAACGAAGCGAACGCGGCGCGGACAGAGGACCGACGCCGGAACCCAGCCCCTCCACCTTGACAAGCAGTTTCATTTTACTTTTTTTTGCTTCCACTCTTGTTCCTCACCCGCGGTTATCGCGGTCGCAGCCAGGGATAGCATAGTACAGCCCCGAAAAGAAAACCGAGGCCCGGGCGGCGACCTACCTAGGCAGCGCGGCCGGCACGGCGAATCTTCACGGTCGCCCTCCAGGTCGTTGCAAACCGGTGCGATCCAGCGGAGGCTCGCGAGCGAGCATTATCCACCAAGGCGTGTGCCTCTTCGGCGGCCTCGGGGTCGTCATCCAGGTTTGAAACAATGTCTGGCGGCTCCCGGAGCGGCGGGCCGGACACCGGAACGGCTCACATGCACACACCGACGACGAATCCCGTGCGAACGGCGACCACGGAGCCGGCGCGGTCAGACGGTGGCAACTTTTCCGGTCCGGGGCAACACGCTAGGCCTAGCGCCGCCGCCGCTGCTGCTGCCGCCTCGCAACCCATTACGGGGCTATCCACGAGGGGAAATTCGGAGGACGCCGCCGGCCAGCACAGTTTCTCGCATCGGGGATCGCGATCGAGTCTAAAACGGAGCGCACAGCTCGGAAAAATAAAAACAAAAACCTTCACACGGGCGACGGATCCGAAGAAACAGAAAAAAAACGGAGGGGTCCGAGCTCCCGCACAACGATCACATTGATGCTGCCATGTCGCACAATATGGCGGCCATCCAACCGACCGCGCGAAAAAAAAGAAGAAAAGAAGGCCGCCATAAAGAAAAAAAAGGGGAGAAGGAGCGAGAACGGGAGCTGGCTCGTTGCTGCGCGCCGTGCGCAGATTGGCAGGCCCGGATTGTCGGCTGCGCGCTGCGTTGATTGGTCACTTGCCGTGACTCAGCGCTCTCACGTGACTCAAACACGCCGCCGCCGGCAGCCATCGCAGGGCAACAAAAGGCGGCTCAATGAAAATATCAGCAGTGCGGCAGCTACAAAGGACGAGCAGTGAAGTGAGGTGCTGCTCGCCGCGGGAGAAGTTTTGCGTGCGCTCGGCTTGAGCTGCGCCGTTCGCCTTCCTTGCACACCGGCTGCAACAGGTGACCGGGAGCTGGGGCGAAAGGGCTGGGAGGGCGGAACGATAGCGTCGCACGCCGCATATCTCTCTGCCACCGACGAATGCTACTAGCCGTCCCTTCCTTTCTTTATCGCAATTTTTACTCCAACTTTAGCTTTGATTCCGACCGCACAAGTTGCGCCAACAGCACTACGCATTTGGGTAGTAACTGGTAAGTTTAAATTCGGAGTGTTTGAAACTTTCGTGCAAAACGTGCATTTTTTTCGTGCATGTTTCACAACGAATAGCGCGTCCGCTTCGTTTTCTGAGTGCCTGAAGTTGGCATTGCGTTGTTAAGCAACTTATGCTGGGCCCTCAACGTCTGCGCTACTTGCGTTCTCGAGCATGCTTAGTTTCATTCTTCTGTTATCGTCCCTCACCTCAAGGCCCTTGGCTTCGGTTATCCGTGGCGCTAAATAAACTTTGTTTATTGCAAAGCGCACTTTGACGTTCGCTGTGACGTTCTCAACTTCGTGAGGGGCTCGTAAAAACACAATGTTGAGCAACAGAACCGTTTCGCAGCGCGTGGGCTGTTGCTAACTGTTATTGCTCCATCGCCACCGTGTGCTGAGAGGTGAAGGGGGACGCGATGGGAGACGCATAGTCGAGTCGGCCCAGTGCGACCACTCATGCGGAAGCGAAAGAAAATGCGGCTTCTTGGAACTGTGCCGCCCTCTGTCGCCCATTACGAAAAGCATTCTAAGGCCTCCGAGATTGCTTCCCACAACGGCAAATCTCGGAGGCTCCGAGGCGTCCCTCCCATGCCACGACCAAAACGCTGTTTATAGTTGCTGCGGGTGGCCTAAGCTGCTAAATCCGGACAAGTGCCTTTCAACTGCCCGCCCCGTCACGGGTGTCAAGTCGTTAAAGCGATAATATGCGCCCCATAGCTGATAACAGCTGCGGTAGGAGACCGTAAAACAGCAAGAGGGAAGGAGTCTTTACTCGGAAGGTCCGGCGGAAAGTTACTAAAACTCAGCGCAAGAACTCCCTCGCGCTCTAATGCAGACCTGGCACACTTGGTTAAACACACCAGCTGATCGAGCTCGATTTTGCGAGCCCGTAGGCTGCGCAAACCAGATTACGCATTGCTCCGATCGCAGCCAGTCAATCCCTACGTACGAGAGGGCAAGGTTGAATTTGCACCGCTATTGGCTACGTTTCTGAAATCTTAATCATCATTAGCGGGCAGTTTACGCCCTCTGTTCTAATGCTCTCATTTGTTCCTGTATCTCCACATGACGTTTCAGGAGCTTAAATTTTAACATGCCCAAGAACCAAATATCGGGTCGGGAAGAACGAAGACAGCATGACCCCGATTCGCTCGAGTTTCGCCTTCTACCTTTGCGCGGGAAAATATCGCTTATTGAGCTCATCGAGCCATTGCATTCACCATTCTTTCTTCCTTCCCGCGGTCACAAAATCAATAGACGGGGCACAATACGCCAGGTACCGAATCGATTCGAACTGCAGAAATACGAAGCAGTGTGTGAAGGAGAAAAAATAAGGGGGCGGGGAGGGGGGGGGGGGGGGGGGGGGAGGATACGCACGCGAAAGTAAGGCGCATCGGTCACGTCCGCGATCAAAAAATAGCCGCACTGAAAGTGCATTGCACGCCAGAACCGGCGTTCACGACACAGACGAAGCGGCGCTGGCCAAAGAGGTAATAACGACGTAGGCCCGGACTTGGAACGACGACGGCTCGCCCTAGTGCACGCCTACACTGGCTGAGCATTGGCCGCACTCGATATGTGTCTAACGAACGGTCTGCGGGTTGCCTAGCGACGCGAAGCAAAGGACCCGCGTTTAGTTTTGTTTTGTGTGTGTTTTTTTTTTCGTACTTTTTACTCTACCTCCTAGGGCGAGGTGGAGGGACCTCTGCCGACTGATATCCCCCCCCCCCCCCCTCCACCCGCCATTTTCCCGTTCCGAAAGCCACGTGGGGTGGTGAACGGACGTGGGGACACGCCCACAAAGCCTTTGCCCCGTTCGTCCGGCTTTTTCGGCTACGACGGTTTTATACAGACGTGCGTAGTTGACGACGGATGTCGCAGTACGTGGTATGGCAGCCGCGCGGGCTGACCTGTACTTGTTTATTTGTTTATAGCCGCCGCGGTGGCCCAGTGGTTATGGTGCTCGGCTGCTGACCCGAAAGGCGCGGGTTCGATCCTGGCCGCGGCGGTTGAATTTCTTTGGAGGAGAAATTCTAGAGGCCCGTGTACTGTGCGATGTCAGTGCACGTTAAATAACACCAAGTGGTCGAAATTTCCGGAGCCCTCCACTACGGCGTCTCTCATAGCCTTAGTCGCTCTGGGACGTTAAACCCGATAAACCAACCAAACCTATTTGTTTATATTTACAATTACCGTCAAGAGTTTACGGAGCGCGGCTCTGCCGAAGAAATTTTATAGCGAAATGTGAAAGCATTTACAGGAGTACCGCACATGTCGGCATCCAAGAATGAACTGACAAGGAGGGACGAAATTTCTTGTCTAGACGTTTTTTTTTTCTTTGTCTTTTCTGGTGTCATCAACTCGTCCACAACTTGTTCAGATATGTTCCTATCACGTGACTAGCTGGGTCCCGTCACGTGACTAGTTGATGACGTCACTATTAATAACTATTGCTACCACTAACTATTATGTCACTAAGTATTGCTGCCACTATAGTAGGATACAAACAAAAAAAGAACAGCAGTTGTTAGCACTGGGCCACGGTCCGCGGCGTCCTATATTACTCCAATAGCCAATCACAACAGTAAGAGAAACCATCGTTTTAATCTTTTACTTTATTAAAAAAGCCAGGCATCAAATTTCTAGCCCTCTTAATTTTTTTCTTGTGATTTTAGCTTCTTGTTTAGGTAACAAAAAGTTTTAACAGCGGACTACTTTTTTGTCGAGGGGGAATTCTGTGCAGCGGTCCTGAACGTGGGAGTACATTCACTGCAGACTTAAGTTGTATCCGATTATAACTATTACTATCACTAACTATTATTACTGTCACGATTTTTATTATTAATTACCTGTTTTATTTTATTTAATTATTACCTATTAATTACCTGGTTATCGTTACTTAACATCGTTCTTATCGTCGTTATCTCGTGTACTCATCTCGTGGTCACGCCATCCATGAGGCACGAACTGCTATCGCATGAAAACAGTGGACCTCCAGCGCCCGTGCATACACTGCTCTGCAGCCAGTAGGTGAGAAATTCTACTCCAGCAAAATTCTCATTACAGACAGAGAGGAAAAAAAGAAGCGCTAAAACAAGGTAAGCAAATAACAGTTGCATACGTTACTGAAATATGCCGTCAGAAACACCGCTCGGTAGAAGCACGTTTGGTTTATTGGGGTTTATACCGTCCCAAGGCAACTCAGGCTATGAGGGACGCCGTAGTGGAGGGCTCCGGAAATTTCGACCACCTGGGGTTCTTTAACGTGCACTGACATCGCACAGTACACGGGCCTCAGAAGCACGTTTGTTGATATACTATTCGTTACAGCTAACTGTATCTGTTCGTTAAATGTATAAGCTCACTCTTATCAAACTACCACGCGCAGGGCGAACAGCCACAACGTCTGTATATCATATCTGCGATATGCAGAAAACAGGGATCGTTCAGGAGGTCAGCTCTTCTGACACTCCCCGTTAATGGGCCTCCTGACAACGAAGACAAAACGTCATGAACCGAAATTAACTCCCCCTTTCCCCCTCTTCACACGCTGTTCTGCAATCATACAAGCGCTTCGCGTTGCAAAATCCCCATACGCGATCGTCACGCAATGCGCGTTGCCTGCATAGCAGATAACGACTTTTAGTCGCTAGTGCTGTTACGACACGAAATCGTAATCGACACCGTCACTGTGGCGTAAAGAGAGTGAGTGACTCCACACACGCGAATCCGGTCGAAGCATGTCGCTTGCCCAGCATAGCGTGAACACTGTTGCGTTGCACTGCTACAACGTTGCGCTGCAATAGTGCAATCCCTTTTCTTTTCTTCATTTAAGTTTGTTTCGCGCCTTTTCACTTTTTTTTTTAGCTTCCCACAACCGCTTTCCTTTTCTGCCTTCATTTCGTTCCTTCTTTCCGTTTCTTTCGGCATTCCGTTGTTTCCTTAGTCCTTACCCTCGTCATTCATATCCTTTATTAATGCGAAATCATTATAGGCGTGCCAGCAAAAAGTTTCCGCAAAACGTGTCCGCAAATTTTGTCCGCACGATTACGTCGTTCTACGAATACAAACGTGTGAAAGTGTGGTTGTGACCGATAGTGTGCGATAAAACGTTGCTGTCGGAAAAAAATTGGTTGATGAGGTGTAATTAGTTAATTAAACGCGAAAAATACACTTAGACGTCAAAATAGCCATGAACGTCGATATAGTACACGGACGTTCGAACAGCCACGGACGTCGATATAGCATGTGGACATTTTGCTTTCGCATTGCTCAAATGCGGGTCGCCGCGGTGATCTCGTTTTTTTTTTTCGCCGTTCTCTTCTTTACTTCACGTTTTCTATTTTCATTTCCTTCGTTCTTTCCTCTTTTTTTTTTCTACTGCCATAGCAAAATGCGTCGTTGGTCATAAAACTCGCCCACTGGTTGGAAGGAAGTGACGCCCATCCGGCAAAGGCACACTCTTTTTTTTTTTGCCAATGCAGCAGAGGCTAGCCAGGAAAGGAAGAAATACGAGTCTTGTCCGTATAGCGTGGGGGTGGGGTTTTCGGTGAATCGCATACAACTCAAGAACCCAGGGGCTTTTCCCTGTCAAAGGACCCGCTTCCAGACAATGGCGTCGACCCTGCTAACGTGACAATGCTCAGGGAGCGGCTCCACAATGGAGAGAGGGGTCTATCCCGGACCACAGAGGGAATGGATTATCCCCTTTCATCTACCACTGCCTCCTTTGTCACACCAGCAGGGTCATGAATTTGGCCGACGCCACTGGCTAGAAGGGGGGTCCTTTGACGAGAAAAAGCCGCTGGGTTCTTGAGTTGTATCTGACTACAGTGGTGCGCGGGGTGAAATGGTGAAAGGGGGGCAAGACCGGCCCTACACAGGACGGGAGTGGAACTATCCATTTGCAATATTGGGCCAATTACATGAGCTGCTCACGGGGACAAAGGTCAGACTCCTTCCCTTTCCTGCCTAGCTTCTGCTGCACTGCCACAGCAAAGTTGTCCCCGAGCACAGCGGCGTTGCATTACCAACACACAATGAAATTGGTTTATTGGTTTATTAGTGTTTAACGTCCCAAAGCAACTCAGGCTACGAGGGACGCCGTAGTGAAGGGCTTCGGAAATTTCGACCACCCGGGGTTCTTTAACGCGCACTGACACAGCACAGTACACGGGCTTCTAGAATTTCGCCTCCATCGAAGTTCAGCCGTCGCGGCCGGGATCGAACCGCGCTGAGCTCCGTAACCACTGAGCCACCGCGGCGGGGCCACAATGAAATTAGGTGCGCCTGCGAATTCCACCGGGGCGCGAAACGAAAATTTAATGTCTCCACCTCTTTCAATTTTGTACCCTTTCCTTTTAAACCTGTCTCCGTGCGCGCGGCCTGCGACGAAGGATTTTCACCGGCGTGGTGAAAGAAAAAGAAAAAAAGAAACAAGAAAGGCTCCCCTTTGTCGCCGGGCACGACACGGGTTGTCTGGAGACAAAAGATGGAACGACGAAAGAACAGAAAAGTGGCCAGGTTGCTGCGTCGCCTCCGTCGCGCCGCGGTGATTGCAAATGCGCGCGCGCTGACGCATGCATGGATATTCTGGCGCAACGAGAGAGAGAGAGAGAGAGAAAAAGGAAAGAATAACCTGAAAGAAAGACCACCTGCGCTATTCGTCAGTCTCGGACGACGCGTCTAGCGAGCTGTGTGGGCCATAAAGAATGCTGTTGCTATGCAAGCATGCCCAAGAGTACTGCAATACGTGTCTCTGCGTATATACGAGCATAATAAATGCAATGTCTCAGTTTTGAGCCGTACTACAAACAATACGACTCGCATCACGAATGAGATCAAGACGGATAGACGGGCTTTCGGCGTACGCTTGATTCCTCCTGCTATATGCTTGCCCTCTCACCACTCCGTTACCATTAAGTGACCACAGACACATTTGCCTGGTTTCTTCTTTCACGATGCGTTAGGCATAAAGGTATGATTTGTTCACTCACAATTTAGGGAGGTAACGTCAATGTTTTGAAATCTTGTTTTATTATTGCAGCCTTTTGTGCACGTATTTTTAATGGTGGCTGCATTACACTGTCTGTGGTAAAACTGTGGTCTGTGCTTCTATGCCTGCAAATGTAGCAGGAAATGTTTTTAGTCCTGTATAGCCATATATCAATTTCGCCGTTAGATGTTCTTCAGTGTGCAAAATATTGGTGATTAAGTATTAGTATTCGTCTTATTGAATCCATGTCTATCAGCTACATTGAACCAGTATTATTACTTTTTACTAATATGCAGCATTTTTGTTTGGAATTACTATGTATATTATGTATTTTGTGTTTACTATATATTTTGTGTTTACAGTTTCTATGTATACTACATGCTCTTATCTTCGTACAATTTTCATCGCAGCTTTGTATTATTTCTGCTGTTATCCGTTGCCAAGAGAAAACAAGGGGTAAGAACCGTTGTCAAGCTGCTCGAGAAGCAGCTTTTTGTTCTTATCCTTGCATTTATTTCTGTATCGAAAGAAATGCTAAATAAATTGATTTGATTTGATTTTGATTTGATTTCGATCGTATCTTCATCAAAGTTTGTCGAAGTTTTCGATCGATTACACCAGCTACCTTGACCAAATGTTGAGGGGAATCCCCCAAGGTGGAGTAGATTTGTAATAAGGGAGTAATTACTGACTGACATCCACCCGAGCGCAGCCATACTGCTACAACGGAAAGCTGTACAGCTTTCTCAGAAACTTCGCAGTTAAAGAAAAATTCGTCCTGGTCCGGGGTTCGAACCCGGGACCACCACTTTCCTTTGCAGCCGCACGGCTGCGCTTGGGTGGACGTCAATGGGTAATTACTCCCTTACACCAGCTATACCTTCGGCGATATGCGAGCTGTGATACAGACGCTTTCTTTTTTCTTTTTTTATGCACTGATAATGTGCCCTTCGATGCTGCGACATCCCCGGATACTCGGTGTGGCCACCAAGTCGACGTCAAGACGTTTTTCGTTTCCTCTAATCGGCCTCGTTTAAAACGTGAACAAGCGGACGCCGTTCGCCTCTTCCCTTTTAAAAATGGTCTATAGACAGCCTATAGACTTCTTATAGACTCTACTGCCTTTCTATAGATATTTCTTTTTTGTCTGTTCATAATCTATACACTGTCTATAGACAAAAGTCTACTAAAAGTGAATGGCCATAAATCTATAGATTGTATATAGACTGTCAACAGGATTTGTATTGCCCATATATACTACTCTGTAGACTTTATAGACAGAAATGTATAGGCGGTCTATAGACTGTCTAAAAAACTTTTTGTAAGGGGAATTCAAGTGCCAGATGAGCTTTCTCTCGCATAACTCAGGACTTCATTTGTCGGTCTCTATACTTGACAAAGCAACACAATGAATTCGCAGGCGCATCGCAGTGGGAATATCCGCGGATTCATTTATTCGACCACCTCCGGGCTTCAACGCGCACCGACGACCTCGCACCTCCTTAAATCTACAGCAGCGCATGATGACGTCACTTACGACGTCGACAACGCTGACAGAGGACACCGCCGTGCCGGAAAGAGAGCGCACGCACGAATCAATACGATGCTCGCACCGTGCGGAGGTGGAATATTCGGAGGAAGGGATACAGCAAAAACAAATTCACGCGTGTTCATTGCCACTAATGCGGAGGGGAATGCGTTAGCATGTTGGCTCCGATTTGGTGAGCGAATTGCGCCATGGACGAACTGAATTCATTCACGGCAATGGCAACTTAAGTTTCACTTCAACAAATTTTTTTTCTTCGCATGTTTTTTCAATTATCTGACTACAATTACAATTTTTCCAGTTCTATTTCAGATTACAATTTGAACTCCATTTTCAATGCCAAATTTCAATTCTTCCAATTCTAATTTTTTAAACTGGAAATCAAATTCGAATTCCCCTTTCAATTTTTCTGTTCTTTATATGCTCTCTGACTCCTCCTCCCGCTCAGCCGAATCGCAACTGTGCGCTCTGAATGCGTTTCCTCCTTGATGACGTCACGACAGCTCCACCTTCTTGCTCTTCTCCTCCACTCCACTGCCCGTACGGACAGGCGGACGCCAGGTTTTGTAGCGAAAGCTACATTGGCCACGAACTTGCGATTTCGCTGTGGCGGTGCTCCGAGGAGGCCCAGAGAGCGACCTTGAGCCGTTGCCTAGCAACCGCTGCAGCTGGCGGACGCCGCGCGCTCGCCGCGCCATCTGTCATGACGTCACACCGCGCGCCTCGCCGCCGCCGTTTGGTATGACGTCACACCGCGCGCCTCGTCGTTGCGCTCGCCTCCATTCGCTCCATTCGCCTCGCCCCTAACAAGATGGCCGACTTCGCTATAAAGGAACTACATGGGCTTCCGTACAGGCGCTAAAGGTGTGGATAGAATGTAAGAAACGTATTTTGGAAGAATCAAACAAAAAACCAGTCTTGCTTTGTTTCAGCTGGAAACGCATGGTCCGCCATCTTGTTGAGGGCAACGTTGTTATGCGGGAAAGCGCACTTGCGGAATTTTGAATATCACTATTTCTAGTTCGTGTGGCCGTTCTAATGTTTACGCACTGAAACCGCCGCGACAGGGACACCCCTTTTTACAACAACCGTCGCGTACGAGTCACTCCTTCGGTCGGCCGTTGGACAGTACACACTGACACGATCCTGCATTGCACACGCGTACGACACACGACGGCTGCCAGCGTTGCCCCAACGCAGCGGTTACAGCGAACGCTGTTCGCGAGACAATGCGCATCCTGACAGACAGGCGCAGAGGCGAAGCAGCAGCAATGTCACTCTGTGCGCCGTGTATTTGCGGACAGACGTGGCCTCTACACGTCATGTGGTGATCGTCCCGCGTGTGTCGTCAGCTCCCCGACGCTGCTTTAACCCTAACGCTAATTCGCGTTCGCCCGTGTCAACGGCAGGCTCGAGACAAGAATTGCCGCCAGAGCCTGTATAGATAACGTGGAAGGGTATACACACTGACCCCAATGAGCGCTGCTTATACGGCTGACTCTGCAACGACGAAGACGTCTAGATGGGGTTTTTTGCGCGCTGTCGCACACCGAGGGTACGAATGAAGAAAGGCTAAAAATGGCGGAGCTAAAAAAGAGCACTTAGAGCGATAGCCGGCTCTGGTGGAGTCAACGCTCTGTAAAAGAGCTACTTCGTTGAAATATGTAGGTTGGCGGTGTTACTTCAGCGCAACGTTTCGTTGCTTATCTAGTCCGTGGCTGCTTTAATGCTCTTATCCAAGTTCGTCGATAACGGCGGCTATAGAACGCGTGCCTGTGTCGTTTAAATGCTTGTTTATTGCCTTTATTCGTTTTTTTTTTAACTTCTTGTTTGCGCTTATGCTCTCCGGCGTAGAGCACCGCTTCTGTTTTGCTATTCCTCGGCGCTTTTTCTCGATGCAAATTTCCGAAGAATATATCTTTTATGATCATGTCATGAGCCTAAGAAGACATCACTGAATATATCTGCAGCATTAGGTCACATGTCGCAACGCTCGTTCCATCCTCTAAGTCCACAGAACGTAACTTTTATATATATATATATATATATATAGATAGATAGATAGATAGATAGATAGATGGATAGATGAAGTACATTTGCCAATGCCAATGAGCAGTTACTCCCTTATTATACCTTGTCGCCGGTGGGGTCCGACGTTCTGGTGGCCGGCCGGGAGGACAGGTCTCCGTCCTTGATCTTCATGATGGGGCCGCTCTATGAGGCCAGCCCTGTTGCCTGCACAGAGAGGATGGGAAGGGCAATCAGAACCCTGAATGCATTCGGAAAGAGGACGCAAAATACACTGCATGGCGACTATAGGGAGCGCGAGAGCGGCTACAATCCGGGACACAGCGAGGAAGACGCTATACACGACACCGCTGCCTCTGAACATCCATGTAATAATAGCAATAGCAATGTAAAGTGCCAGACATTCTACTTGTGAGGTCGGGAGAGACAAAACGGTAGTTGCGACCTGCGACCCACTCCATCCTCTGCCCCCATGGGTGATGCACCTGGGCGCACCTAAACTCTGAACAGAATGGAGTAAAAAGGAAGTAAACTGTCCTTTAGCCCACTCCCTTTAAGCTCTAAGCAGAAAGGAGTAAAAAGTGGGGAAGATGTCCTTAGTGCACTCCCTTTAAAGGGAGTGGACTGAGAACATATTACTCCCTTTTTACACCTTTCTCTTTACAGTGCAGGTGCGCCCAGGTGCATGACCTATGGAGGCAGAAATGGAGTGTGCTGCAACTACCGATTTGTCCCCCCCCCCCCCCCCACACACACACACAAAGGAGTAAAAAGAGAGTGTACGATCCTCTACCGCACTTCCTTTTATAAGGTAGGAGGTAGTACCTCGATTACCCTCGATGCGCGCGCAGCGCCAATGCGCAGGAGCGGAGGCGACCGGAACTGAGGTGCTGGTGGAAGTGACGTCAGCGTGATGCCAACGCCGCTAGCACTTGAGGAAGCCGTCCGCGAAGCGCCCAGAGACGCGATATGATTAAAAGCAGCCTTCAAGTTGCGGATTAAAAGCATCCCTCGCGCTCCCAGTACAACGTAATTATTACAATTACACATACCAGCTTATTTTTCAAGGTTGCGAAACACGTTGGAATTCGTTCAGAGGTACAGCCATCATAGTCACTTATTTCTACGTACATTGAGGGCAGAAAGCCAAACAGCATTTTCCGGCATTCATTCCCATAGCACGACCGGAAAACTCTGCGACAAGCCTTCAACGAATTTTCTCCAGACAGCCGATTGAAAGTCGTGACGAAATTTCTCAGAAGACCCAGTAGCACAGCAGAATTAGGTCTCAAAAACACGACGCAACGAAAACAGGAGCCAGGAGATGAGTGCGGGAGAGAGAACGGGGGGTTGAATAACGGTCTCAAAGCACAAGTTAAGCTCGACGCTGTGAAGCGTCGATAGACAATGGGGCGAGGAGAAGACCGTCGTCAGAGCCAGCGACGCGGCAAAATAGCAATGCCATATGCCAGGGGGCGACAACTGCCGCAACTATAAGCATGCGGGCACGGGAGTTCCCACTCGGTCTGCCGACTGGTGCGCTTCGCTCCAAGATGATGACGTCACGGTAGCTCGCCGGGTGACGTCATAGAGCGAGGGAAAAGAGTAGCACGGGAGGACTAAATAGGCTAGCAGGCAAAGGGGGGGGGGGGGGGGGAGACCTTCGCCATTGACCTCGTTAAAAAAGACGCCCAGCTCCTCTTCTTCCTTGCTTTTCGCATGCATGCCCGTACAGTGTGACGCAGGCGCCCTGTGGATCATGACGACGATGCAGCACTGAGAGAGCTTGGCAGCTATAGGGTCGACTCGGGTGTCAGCCGCACTCCCCTCGGAGAAAGAAGAGATGTACCGCATCTTTCCTATGCGTAACCCGCAGCAATTAAGCGACCGCCAGGAAGTAAACTGACGAAGTAAGAGAGGCGAAGAAAATTTCGCCACATATATCACTGTCACGAGAAACTACACACACGGGAATTGCTTAAGTTGGTACACGAATGTGTAAGTCCTGTATAAGCCGTCGGAAGAAAGATGACCTCCTCTTCCATGTTTGTTGAAGTCGGCTTCTCGGCGATGCACTCTTCGGCTTTCCTTCAAAGACAGGAGGTTACGAAAGGATACCGATTACGCGTGGCAGCTAGCATGCGCTTGACAGGTGTACGTGGAGAGTCGTTGATTGATTGATTGAATGAATGAATGAATGAATGAATGAATGAATGAATGAATGAATGAATGAATGAATGAATGAATGAATGAAAAGCGACTCAGACTATGAGGGACGCCGTAGTGAAGGGCTCCGGATATTTCGACCACCTGGGGTTCTTTAACGTGCAGTACACAAGCCTCTAGAATTTCGCCGCCATCAAAATTCGGTCGCCGCGGTCGGGATCGCACCCGCGTCTTTCGGGTCAGCAGCCGAGCGCCTTAACCACTGAGCCACCACGGCAATGAATGAATGAATGAATGAATGAATGAATGAATGAATGAATGAATGAATGAATGAATGAATGAATGAATGAATGAATGAATGAATGAATGATAAACAAACCCGAGAGCTGTTGTCATACAGCCCGCACGCAGCTCTATAGTTTGCCTGGCAACAAGATGCACGACCGCACAGCTCCCTGCGAGGCGACTATACGCGCGAAAATGCGGTATTGTGTACAACCCCATCTCTCGACGGGTCGCCCGATGACGATGGATGCGCCGCATACGTCACGGGGCTGCGTTAAACAGCCGCTGTGGTTCCCTTCCGCACCCTCTTTAGCCTCCGATGGTTCCGAGCGAGGGGGGGGGGACTTTGCAAGTGGCAGATATTACGCACGCCAATTTATCGCCATCGACTACCAACGCGACCCGCACTTCTCTCACAACGGTCACTGCCGCGCGTGTCACGGTAATAATTTGTTTTTTGAGAACAGAGGATTGAAGAAAAAAAAGATAGCAAAAAAGAAAAGAGATAGACAAAGAACGAGAGAGAATCAGAAGGAAAAATGAACAAAGAAAAGCTGGAACAGAGGAAAGATAGCAGCATTAAAAGAACTGAAGACAGAAAGTAGCGAAAGAACCGATGAAAACAAAAACGAATAAATTAATTAAGAGCAGGTGCAGTTGGCTAGTCATTTCTGCACAATATTTAAAATATATATGAAACCGCGCAAACAGTATTCGGATATTTTTTATGCACTAGCAGAAAACAAAGTTGATTATTAGCACGATTAGGTGCTAGTAGCTATTCGCATTTTGCTTGTTAAGTTAAATTCCTTGTTCATTAATAAAAACCCAATGCATGCTCTCTAAGCCTAGCACTAATTTGCAGTTTCTAATTTTTGTTTCATATGCGTAGTTTAGACCACAAATAGTGCCTTTTTGGTGCTACCCCCCCATTCCAATTCCGGCCGTGCTACTACTTGCCTGCCTGTGTGTGTGCTTTCGACTGTACGAGTATACGTACTGCAGGCGCGGTTGTGCCTGTTTTCGACGTGTGGGGTGGCAGGGCTTCTCTTGGGCCGGAGAGAGATAAGCAACGGCCTTGCCTTGTCTGTGTGTGCCCACACAGGTCAGTCTGGAGGCGGCCCACAGATAAGCCCCGATTCCCCGAACCACGGGTTCGTTCGAGTTCGTCCCCGATAACCACAGAACACCCACGAGCAAACAGAACGGCAAGCGGTTTCCTGGTGGGCATGCACTGGGAGATGAGTGCTGGTCATGCTCAGGGGAAAAAAATAAAAAAAATGCGAGGACACTTTGGCAACTAAAGTGTTGAGAGGCGAAAGCCGAGGACACTATGCCATGACGGCTTCCGGTGGATATGACGCCACACCATTCCCGTGGCTATATCGATACCCAAATTGTACATCTTTCGGGGATCTCAAGTGTTAATTACGCTTAATTACACGATTTCCCGTCTAATCTGACACAAATCCGACGTCTTTCCGACCATTCTGTGACAATTGTCACTATGCCGCGACGACTTCCGGTGGACGCGACGCCACACCATTCCCGTGGCTATATCAATACTCAAATTGCACATCTTTCGGTGATCTCAAGTGTTAATTACGCTTAATTACACATTTTTCCGTCTAATTTGACACAAATCCGACGTTTTTCCGACCAATCTGTGACAATTTTCACTATGCCGTGACGACTTCCTGTGGATGTGACGCTGCGCCGTTCCCGTCGCTATATCGAAGTCCGCTCAATTTCGACGCAATTTCGACATTTCTGCCTATAATTAATTAACTAATTAATCTACAGTCATCAAACTTGGCTTCTAGGTTCATTATTTCCTCCTCTATCTGAACCAGCCATTGGTTTTCTCCTAACGTTTTTAGTTCCTGAGCTGACACGAGTTAAACGCTGCGAAAGGTGTGACACCCTCTGCTAACGGACGTCAGTATGAGCCATTAAAAGCTTTCGCATTAAAACAGAAACTAGAGCAACAAAACCCGATGGCCCGCAGTTGGTGTATTACTCTGCAAACCAAATACAGCCGTTAGCGAAATCTACATTCCAATATGTCGCATACTATATTAAATGAAGGCATTAAAATCCTTTCTCTTATAATACTGGCTCGTGATCATAGCTTTCACAGCGCAGGTGTTCACTCTTTATGTTGTGTTGGGTTTTATGGCACATAGGCAACTAAGGCCATCATGAGCGAAGCTCATTAATTTCAACTGCTTAATGCTTTTGCCACTTTGAGTGGTATTCTCGGGCTTTTGGAAATTCGAAATTTCTCCTTTTCTTGATTTCTGTTATGACTGACGTATTCAATTTTACTATTTTGCAATGTTAGTTCATTATTGTTACCCTTGACACGTTCATTGTTGTATTCTCTGTATTACTTTTGTTACTCTTGCCCCTCCAGCCAGGGCTCGCCTGGGGACTTGCAGTATTCTGCAAATAAAAAAAAAATAATCCTTTATGTGTACCCTACCCATTTAGTGTGGGTTACCGGTGAACCACAGATATTGCACGCTATTTCAGTGCTATACCAATGAACTTTCCGACTTGTTGCGCTATCAGTTATGTGGTACAACAAATAAACTTTCAGATTCGAAGTATAGATTTTACCTCTTTGAACAGTACTTTTAATGTATTCCCACTGCCTTTCTAAAGGTCATTATCTTCATGTGCGTTTGCGCCTATTACTAAGTATTTATACTCTATTTTCTCTGTTTGTTGCTGTTTATATTGTAGCGTGCAACGCCAACTAACTTCTTCCTCTTCTAGCGCATGCGCTACTTCTGTCTCTTCTTCAAATGCGTGTATCAATATTGTATTTTCGACATATCCCCACTCCCCTCTTTAATGCCATCGGGCCCCGAGTGTACAATAAATAAATAAATAAATTGCAGCTCTACGAAGCCGTGAATTTTGGAGCGGGACTGATATACGGACGGTCTTACAAAGCACACCGGTTTTGTCGTCTTTTTTTTTCTAAAGCTAGCAGTAGCAGTGAACCTGAAAATGTCAGACAGATATCAGATAGACAGTCAGACAGACAGATAGATGTCAGATAGACAGTCAGATAGACAGTCTGATAGACAGTCTGATAGACAGTCTGATAGACAGTCTGATAGACAGTCGGAGAGACAGTCAGAGAGACAGTCAGAGAGACAGTCAGAGAGACAGTCAGAGAGACAGTCTGATAGACAGTCTGATAGACAGTCTGATAGACAGTCAGATAGATGTCAGACCGCGGACCATTATTTTTCGCCTGCTACCGATGTACAAATTTTTTTCTTTGTATGTGCCACCTAAGATGTAATAGGGGTATTCGGAGTACTACGGCGGCTACTTGTCGTCTACCTACATTATGTTCCCTAGAGTTGGTAGCGCCATCCTTTTAGATACAGCCGTTCTGGCCGAAAAAAAACCCTGCTTCCCGCATGGCGTTGTGCGGTGAAGCCAATGGTCGCCATGCGGTGAAGTAGACAGGTGACGAGACGTAACGTTGTTAACGCGCTCTTCTTCTCGACAGCGGCACTGTGACTTCAGCACACGCAAAATAAGAACGTCTGAATGCTAATCATGAGCAGGCAACCTCGAAATAAATCCGATGACCCATAAAACGGCAGAGGAGGGTCGTGCAATGCCTCCTCCGTTTCCAAGGACATCGTCTTAATGCTATCACTGCATCTCTACTGGAGTATAATGCCAGCTTGTTTCCCGCTCTTTTCTCTTATCGGGTTAATGCCCACAAGTAATTTTACTGGCCTTCTGTGCTTGTTGGATGTCTGTACCCGTATTTAATTAAACACTGAGGAGCTCCTCCGCGCTGTCACAAGGGAGACTCGGTTAGTGAAGGTTTTCTTTCATAGTAGAAAACATTATTGGGATGCAAGTCTATTTTTATGCGTAACACCTTTAGTCAGTTTAATTCGAACCATTTTTGTGCTCAAGATACATACTCGTAATAGGCAATTTTTTTTCCTTTCATTAGGATTTCTTTTCAAGTGTCGCTGTCATCTTAACTGCATTTTACCATTTTTCAAGTTTGTCTTGTTGATTGCAATCCCACATTTACTCTTTTAATGACGATCATTCAGAAAAAAAAAAAAGAAACATTGATGCTAGCAGGTGTTCTTTTGCTTTCCAGCTTCTTTCAGTGAAAATATTTGGAGGAAAAAGCACTTTTGTAACACCTCCGAAAAATATCTGCTCGCTATGGAAAGCAAGCATTCTCCCGTCTCTTGTCAGTCATTTCGTCTGCCCAACCCGCGTTCCCGATCACTCCAGTGAGCTTGAGACGTACAGCCGCCGTCAAAAGTTGATGAGCCAGCATTTAGGTGATTAAATTTACGCATATTTTTTGTCTGCATGCGCGGCGCGCTACTTCGGATTTAATGCTCGACTACGTGACCCGAAAGCTCCGAAATTAGCTCGAATTAGGCTATACTCCTTCCATGCTGCGTGCCTAAACGGCTACAATTTTTTTTCTTTTTCGCCGCAAACAATGCGTTCCATACACATCGCAAAAAACCATCCCCTGCCTCTCCCGCGTCAGGCTTCTCGGCACAGCGCCCAAGCACTGCCGTGAAGCGGCACTTCTCTTCGCTTTTTTTTTTTTTCGCGGTGATTCCTCCTGGATCTCTCAAGAAGTGAGTCAAGCATCTCTCTCTCTCTTCCCCTCCCCTCTAGCTTTCTCCTTCTCTCCTCGAGGTACGGCGGCGGCCTGGTTGCGCGTGCGAGGGGCAAGGTCGCGCTGCGGTCGACCCCGTCCCCCTTTCCCACCCACGACCGGCCGGCCAGCTCTTCCTCGAGAGGGGCTTCACCTACCTGCAGGAAGAGGAGGAGGATGAGGAGGAGGAGGAGGAGGAGGAGGGGGGAGGAGGTGCAGGAAGAAGGGGCGTGGCCGCCGGCCGCGCACGCCACTTCTTTCCCTGGCCCGTAGTAATCAGAGCGGGCCTAAGAACGTTCGCTGCTCTCGCCGCCTCGCTCACGACGTGCCGGGCGCGTTCAGCTAAGGAAATCGCCTGCGCTTCTTTCATGTGTGGCTGCGCACCTGAGGTCACTTGAGGCACAGGAAGCTTTAACGCGAAGGGGAACAGCAAGTCCGTACACAAGAACTAGTTTTGTTGTTACTTCTACACCGGAGTTAGTAATGTCTATTGGGTATTATCAGACCCGGGGTAAACTACTAACTAGAACGAAGGGAAATTAGTGCTTTTTACAGATGCTTACACACCAAAATTTCGTTAGACAGTATACAGACTGTCCATATACTGCTGTCTATAAAGTTTATAGACTCTCTATAGACAAATGCTAGATAACAGTCTGTAGACAATACAAATGCTATACACAGTCATAGGTAATCTATAGATTTATGGCCATACACTTTTAGTCGACTTTGTCTATAGGCAGTCTATAGACTATGCATAAACAAAATTATCTATAGGAAGGCAAAAGAGTCTATAAGAAGTCTACAGACTGTCTACAGACCATTTTTTTTATGAAAGACCACTTGCCTAAGCCATGAAATGCAAAGTTTTTTTTTCCCCCTTTGTTACTCATGTTAGGTATAGCTACAAAGGACAGAACACAAAAACAGGCACCGCGCGCTGGAAGCTCAGTGTTGAGAGAGGGCGCTTGGAAAGCACAGTGTTCACATCGGAGGGTCAAGACCATTTCAAGCAACCAAAGTGTCATACCTATAGCTGAGCACGAGACATAGGAAACATAGGCCTCCCCGGACACGCAATTAGCGAACTATGGGAACAGAGGCGCCCTCTATGCCAACGACCAGCGCATTTCACTATGCCAAAGTGTTAAAGGACACACAAAACAGAAAGTAGTAAAAAGGGAGTAATTTGTCATCTACACTCCTAAAAAAATTTAGGACAAAGGTAGTAAGTGCAGCAGTTACTAACTCTGACTTCGTTTTACTAATTTTTATCAGCTATTTACTACCCTCTTCAAGGTATAGTTAGTAAAAGTAGCCCTTGCTACCTTTTTACTAACTATGGTCGCTAGTTACTACCTAATTAGTAACAGTTCCTTTAACCCTAAAATAAAGTCAAATAATATAACTGACAGAGACTGTCGTGCCAATAAATTGGTTTTGTAATTAAACATCTCTGCAGGGGCATGTGGTTAGGTAGATTAAGCTGTTTCTACAATCTCACGTCATAATTAACGCTGGTATCTTAACTCAAACGGTAAGAACCACTAATGAGAGTCTGATTTACGAAGTATATAAAACTGAGAAAGATTTCCCTACATGTGCACGCGCAGTGCGCGAGTGTGACTCTTTCTGATTTGTGCTTTTCCTGCATTCTGAATCTTTGTGTGCGCACGGTAAGATTGTTGATACCATCACCTTGCATGTGATAGCTCTGTCTGGATTCGGGAGTTAGTGAAATTGACTATGAAGCTTCTTTTTTATTATTTTTCGATTACGCATAAATTTGGCAAGCCACGCCAGCACACCGTACGATGAATCTAGCAACATAAGCGAGTTTCTGTACATTTTCTTAATAAGTACCACTAGCTTCCCGTTACCAACTGCGGGCAGCAGCCTTTACTAACTCAATGAGTTAGGAACTGTTACTAACCTTCCCGTTACTAATTGCAGTTACTAACAGGGTAGTAACATATGTGACAACCAGTTACAACCACAAAGTTATGTAGTATTACTACCTTTTTTCTAAGAGTGTAGGGGCACTCCCTTTTACGAAAGGGAGTGCGGGGAAGGTGTGGTATATGGGACCAGCGCCTAATAACAAAGCTATCAGTGCCTGCCACGCATCCTGCGGACTTGTTCCGCGCAGTGCATCAGGACTGGTACTAGAATATGATCATGAAGAGCATGGACTTTCCAGTGAAAAGATTTTACGTAAAACTACTATCAGCAAACCAACCAGGAAGCAACGCTTCACTGGTCTGATCACACTAATTATACCGAGCAGCAAACTGCGTTTCTTTATACGACCCCAAAGCTCTCGTTGTCCCATATACACGTACCCTATTGCTATGCGCAAATTATTCCAACTTCTACCGGGAACACTGTGCCGGATGAACTGAAAGTAAGCCTTTATAAAATTGGTCTATAGATAGTCTATGGACTTGCAGACTATTGCCTTCCTTTAGGTATTTCTTTTCGTCTATTCATACTCTATTGACTGTCTATAGACCAAAGTTTTAAAAGTGTGTGGCCATAAATCTATAGGTTCTCTCTACACTGTCTATAGCAGTTGTACTGCCTACAGACTGTTCTCTATAGGATGTCTATAGAAAGTCTATAGACTTTATAGACCTTTGCAATAAAGGCTCCCTGGGCGCTGACTTATTGTGCGCTGGACTCGTGAGCACCTCGTGCTAGCACGGCGGAAGCGGCGGTGGAACCGGTTTCCGACAGTTCAGAGAGGAGGCGTTTCAACTCCCTCGCCCGATGCAAAGTCTACGGACAATCTACAGACTGTCTAAAAATGTTTTTTGTAAGGGAAAGCTGGCAGAACGGCTGTACCTGTCGACGATTCCGGCAGCGCGGAATCTCTGCGCTGAAGGAGCCATACAAAATCCCGTCGCTAGCTCCGGGTTCAGGAGACGGCGCCGCGAATTTTGACACGGGCCACGCTCCCTGCGCAAACGAGAGATCTCTCTCGATGGCGTCACTTGCAGGCGTGTATACAATCTCTAAAAGGCATGACCAGGCGTAATCTGTGACGGAACGCAGGTACGGGCCTTCACGCGTCTAATGTGGAAGCCGAGCGAATTTTGGCCCGCCGAGCGCGGCTGTTTAGAATAGTGCACTGCACGGGCTCGGGCCGGCCCAAAAGCCCGGGCCCGGCCCGGCCCGCGGGCCGGGCCATGACATGATTTCTTTTGCCGGGCCTGGGCCGGGCCCGGGCCTGAAGTTGCGGGCCCGGGCCGGGCTCGGGCTTAAAGCTGCGGACCCGAGCCGGCCAGAGACGGCTGGTGTCCGACTATTAACTCACTATTGCAGAGTGAAGTACACAACTGCGGCACTGAAGCAGCGACACGGATGAGCTATGGGTTATAGTACACGCTGAGAAAAACACTAAGCTTTATTCATTGACTTATTTCCCTATTTCCACGCCACGGTGGCTTAATTGTCAAGTTTCTTGACAATTGAGATGGGGAGCCAGGGTTTGCTCCTATAGCCTCGGCGGCCGCATTTCTCTATCGACGGCACGCATGACAGCCATGTACTTTGTAGTATCATTGCTCGTTGAAGAAACCGAGGCGGTCGGAATGATCTTCGATGTCTCTCACAGCCTGACTCCCCTTGGGCCCTCAAGCCTGAAAAACATAGCTTTTATTTTATAGCCATATTTTTCTCATGAGAAAATTCAGAAACTAAAGCGCGTTTGGTTTTCTTTTTGATCAGCTGACCGGAACATCTTGTAAATGAAATAGCCACAAAAGCTCGCGAGAGTTTGTAAATCTCATCTCATAACTACATCTATCCCCCCTCGCTTCTTCAGCCTGGTTGTCATGACAAGTGTTCGTGGTTCGCGCGTTATCTTGTGCTCCACCAGTAACAGTAAATTTCAACCAGCCTTAATTGGCCATTGCTCGTTCGTCATCCCAAAACATACCTATACACTATTAGAAATGCATTCGGGAAGAACATATAAGCTTAGGACGCTTATAGTCTTCAAACACACATCGTGAAATGCACAAGCCTTTTAGCTTTTCGTTTCTGCTGAAAGGCGACCAGTTCGGCTATCAGTTCACCCTGAGAGATCGCGTTCACTAAAAAAATGTCATCCGACTGCTTGCTAGGCATCTTTAATGTTTATAATTCGCGGGCGGCAAAATATAATGATTAAAATCATGGGGGATTGAAAAGTAGCCTATTACGCTCGTATGCAGCGCTTTTTATTAGGCTCTCGGAACTTCCGAATTTATCTTTGCGCACCTACACGAGATCGCTGTCCAAAAGACGGGCCTGGCGAGCACTACTCTTAATCACTTCCTTCTGGGTTAAAAAGAACCAACTTTCTGCAAGCCAAACTGTGGTTTCAGAACCTTTGTCGGCCAGTTCCTTACCGGTCTAGCAGCAGTCTACTTGCTCAGAGTGAGCAGTATACATCAAGCGTTACTGTGAAACGGGCCGGGCCGGGCCTGGGCCGGGCCTCACTACGGGATTCACGGGCCGGGCTGGCTAAAGCGATAATTTAGCGGGCCTGGGCCGGGCCCGGGCTTGCAGCCGCGGGCCTGGGCCGGGCTCGGGCTTCAGGTATCAAGCCCGGGCCGGGCTTGGGCCTCAGATTTAGGCCCGTGCAGTGCTCTAGTTTAGAACAGGCTGTATACAGCAGCGGAAAGGAGCGGGAAAGAACGAGTGTGTGTGTATATGTATATATATATATATATATATACATATTAGTCTGTATACCCTGACGAAGGACGATCCTCCGTCAGAAACTGTTAGTAATAAAGATAATCGGACTGTTGTGAACCCTTGATTCTACAAATCTTCCTGGCCCACCGAACGATGACACCTGCTACTACATTATATATATATATATATATATATATATATATATATATATATATATATATATATATATATATATATATATATATATATATATATACACGTGCACAAAGTATACATCTGCACGCAAGCGCGATGTTGGAACTTGACCGGGTTTAGCCATTTCTTCCTTTCTTTCTTTCTTTCTTTCTTTCTTTCAAACACTCAAACACACACACGCATAAGCACATACGACGCTTCCATAAGCCGCGTTTACATGAATGCGACAGAGGTCGCTCTAGTTCACATTTTTGGAGGGAAAGTGAAAAAAAAAACGTCGAGGAAGAGAGTAAAGGACGAGGTACGCCTTTCCTTCTCAAAACTTGCACTTTCCCTGAAAAAAGTGGACTGGAGCCGACTTCTGTCGCATGCATGTAGACGCCGTTATAGAGCAAGAACGATCGGTTCGAAAGACAAAAAGAAAACGTATACAACCGCACAATAGCTCGCGCACCAACACTAGCCGCGTTTACATGAATGTGACAGTATAGAACATCGCATTTCCTGTAGCGTATCTCGCCGATACGCTGCTGTTTACATATACCGCATCAAGTCAGGTGGGACGGTGGTCTCTCGCCAGACCTGATGACTGTCTCGACCAATCAGCGAATTTTGTGGAAGACCACAGCGCCGGGTACTTTCCGTGCTGACGCTTGCAATGCAATCACATTAAAACATGTTCACGCAATACTCTTGTTTGGGCGAGTTGGTTCATCTTTGAGCGGGTACGTACTTGCGCGAAAAAGACGGGACACAACAAGGGAACACACACGACATGTACGGATTTTGTAGATGACTAACTGTGAAACTTCTTAAAGAGATTAATGTTTTCAACAACACTAAAATCAAATCTGCATTTCGACACAGTCCTGCTTTCCGATATTCTGTTTTAAATAAAGCTAAAAACTGAATCGCGTTAAGGGTCGACCTGAAACACGTGTACACAAATCGCGGTTCACACTTCCTTTTTCCTTCGCTACGCTTTTGCCAAACGGCTCGAAGGCAGTTTTTTTTTTTTTCTTTCCTCAAAAAGACGCTGGTTTTGGCACGCGCCCGGAACGATACAGTTACCCAGCGTTTCGTTTCTTCAGAAACCATACCTAACCTTATCAAAAGGAGGAAATAACGTCGTTGGAAGTATGCCAAGACGCGTACAACTTTACCCCGACAAAAGCGAGAAATAATCGCGCCGCGCCGGTTCTGACGCCAAAGGGGGAAGCCACCCGCAGCGAGATTTCTGGAACGAGGCTCGGGTTTCGTGCGATACATCTCGGTCATGCACGCGTCTTGTTTTCACGGGTCTCGCGCCGAAGCGACATGCAGCGGTGTTTTGTTCTTCATTACTTGTCACCGGCAGTCCCTGTTTTCGCACAAGGACGTACTTCTTTCTTTTTTTTGCAGCGAAAGCTACACTCCTACAGCTGGGACGCAATTCGCAGCGAGCCACCGAATGACTTTGAAATGACCTTGAGATAAGCCATGGCTAGAGTTGCTATGCACATACACCGTAACTGTGTTTGCCCTTTTCTTCCCTTGGTCCTGTGCCGTTGCGCTGCTTCACTAGATATGTCAGACCAACTCGCCCACAGTTCATGTTGTACCCTAACTGTGTGCGGTCCACTTAGTGGACCACCACTGACCTTGAACTTTCACCTTCAACTTTGACCTTGACATTTGACCGTGAACTCTGATATTGAATTTTCACCTTTGCTGGATGACGCACGCGCCATCCAGCTCCTTGTAACAATTCATAAGAACAGTTTTAAAAACGCGAGGACTGCGCCGGCGAGGCCCGAAAAACTTGATCGCAGTGGATGCATGGAAGATAGGACTGCCCTCTTTGAAACAGGAGGGGGAGGGGGAGGGGGAGGGGGGGGGGGGGGGGCAGTTGGACCAAGCTCAGCTTTTTTCTTTTTATTTCTTTAACGGTGTTATAAGTCGGTTTATAAATTCGCCATTTGCTTTAAATATATTTTTAATCCTGCACTTCTAACCGTTATGCCACCAATCTTCCAATCGCTTCTCGCTAACTTCCACCGCAGATTTAGTTACATGACCACCGTCATCTCTAAACCTCAGGGAGAGTGACTGTGCCTGCATCGACAACCGGATGGATACCATCGCATTTAAGTATGAGATGTTCAATTGTTTCAATTCAAATATTCAATATATTTTTCTTATTCTGCACTGTTCAATGGTGTATGTGTTTAATGGATATATAACTGAAATGGATCGGGAAGCTTTATGAAGACGCACCCGAGAGGAGTGATCGACTGATCGAATGCATTAAAAAAAAAGTTCGCGTACCCATACTATGCCAGGCCGAGAGTTATGTATGTACACCCGTCCAAACAAACACGCATCTATAGCTTCTACCACGGCCGCAGCTTGGTCCGAGGCAACGTTGCTGCAAGAGTGGCCCTTTCGGGTTTGTCCGAATTTATTTTGTAGACGCGCAAAGATAGCCAGGGTTGTTTGTCAGTTCACTACGCGCGATGTTTTCCCCGACCAACTGCTCCCCACTTGCGGAGAGAAAGGGTAAGCCACCGCATACCACGCGTATCTCCAACGGTCCGCGGAAAGTTTGGGAGTATACACAAGCGCCCTGCCTGTGGCGCAATCTGTGAATAGACAGAGGCGGCTTGAATAGCGAGAAGAGCTCGAAGGAAAGCAAAATAAATAATACAGTGACATCCGCTACTGACCGAAGCTATTCTAAAAGTTCAGCTGTCGGCAGCGGCTAAAGCCGAAGCACTGTCGCATCACATCTGAATACGGAACGAGCCAATGAGAAATGGTCCGTAATACTGTCTCGGTGCCTTTCCACGAGCAGACTCATGCTCGACAGGACAATAGCCGCTCACTGCATGAAGCTAAAGCGCCAGGTGTGCTTCGGGTTTCCGACAAGCAACGCCAAGAATCAGCTCTCTCTCTTTCTGCGTTAAACTACATACCAAGGGAATGTTTATTTTGTCATGAACTTTTGACATGCGCTCGTTACAGGAACAACAATGCAGGAACAGAGACATTCGGTGTGCTGACGAGTGCTTACAAGCCAACCGTACATAGGGGGCCGCAGCGAGAAATACAGTGCCTCTTCCCGAACAAGACGACGGACGGGGTGCGTAACACAACACCCTTCGTTTACGTCCTGGTCTTACCCCAGAAGTGGCTATAGGACTTCGGAGTTCGCAGAGAACGGCACATTGTCTTTGCCGGCGTCTCCAAATGAGACATTTACAGGAATCAGGAACACAGTGGCAAACGCGCCGGCAGTGCCGCTTGCAGAGTGAACCGTTACACCCTATACAGGGTGCCAGCAATTACACCCAATTAGGTGTACTTCCGGTTTGGTTTGGTTTATTGGGGTTTAACGTCCCAAAGCGACTGAGGCTATGAGAGACGCCGTAGTGAAGGGCTCCGGTTACACCCTTTCAGAGTGTCATTACTTGCACCCCGCCCCGCCGCGGTGGCTCAGTGGTTACGGCGCTCGGCTGCTGACCCGAAAGACGCGGGTTCGATCCCGGCCGCGGCGGCTGAATTTCGATGAATGCGAAACTCCAGAGGACCGTGTGCTGTGCGATGTCAGTGCACGTTAAAAAACCCCAGGTGGTCAAAATTTCCGGAGCCCTTCACTACGGCGTTCCTCAAAGCCTGAGTTGCTTCGGGACGTTAAACCCCAATAAACCTAAACAAAGTACTTGCACCCAATTAGGTGTACTTCCGTTACACCCTTAAAGGGTGCCAATACTTGCACCCAATTAGGTGTAAGTACTGCACCGTGGTGGGAGAAGAAACAAAAGCATAAAAGTAGCACCCCATGCACATAATATAACAAACTTCCTCGCTGTCTATTCGGCGAGGTCAGATCCGCCTGCGCAGTCGACACTGATGAATAACAATAGCAGCGCCACTTAAGACTAATTGCGCATATTGCGTTTCCGGCACCACGGTATACGCCACACCGGATGTGCTGCCCTCCGTTATTTTGCTGGCGCGCACGAAACTCCTTAGAGCAAACACGGCGTACGGACAGGTCACCGCTTGTCCACGTCGTCGTTGTCCCAATTCAACCGGCCGTTCTTCGCGTCCAAGGTGACCAATCAACCTGACCAACTGGTTGTTGCCTCGTATGTCCAAACACGGTTCAGGCTAGCATGGAGACGACAAAAAAAAAAAAAAATCAGCGTCGCAGAATAGACGGGTAAGGTAAGAAGCACTCTGCTTCAAGGGGGGCGTCCTTTCCAAACGCGACGTGTCTTCCACCCGGGGCACTTTCCTCGAGCGATAAGGTAAGGCGAAGAAGGGGGGCGTCAAAGAACAGCACTCGGTCGTCGCGGGACGAGCAAGGAGAAGACTGCGATAAGAAAATCCCCGGAGGCGCCTGAGAAGACACGCGTCGAAGCGGGCTCCAAGAAAACTTGGTCGGTCCCCGTTAGAAGGCGACACGTCCTACAAGCGTATACTCACCAACGGAGCATCCAAGAGCACGTGTCAGCTCCTAGAAGACAGAGATAAGGGGGCGACCGGAGAGAGGCAAATTCAGGTCAGCGAAAATACGCCGGCATGCACTCGCCGGGCACGTGTAGAGGAGTCGCCACTACAGGACGCACGCGTCTATCATTCAGGAGAACCTGCCCAGAGGGTTGTACTACACATGGTCAGGAAAGACCCGTTGGTGGGTTAGTCGGTTTGGTTTGGTTTGGTTTGGTTTGGTTTTGGGGTTTAACGTCCCAAAGCGACTAAGGCTATGAGAGACGCCGTAGTGGAGGGCTCCGGAAATTTCGACCACCTGGGGTTCTTTAACGTGCACTGACATCGCACAGTACACGGGCCTCGAATTTCTCCTCCAAAGAAATTCAACCGCCGCGGCCGGGATTGTTCTCAGCGAAACATGGGCATGAACAGAGTTCGTGACCCAGTGGCTTTTATAGTCGGGTGCAATTCAAGAACGAAGCGGATTTTCCCCCGTCAAAGGACCCATTTCCAGCCAATGGCGTCGGCCGACTCTCATCCATGGATCTGCTAGAGTGACAATGCAGGGAGGCGACTGTCCCGTTTCATCTGCCACTCCCTGCATTGTCACTCTAGCAGAGCCATGAGAGTCGGCCGACGCCATTGGCTGGAAAGGGCTCCTTGGACGGAGAAAAGCGGCTTTTTTCTTGACTTGTATTCGACTAAAGAAGTATATACCGTTGATGGTTTACACGATGTGATGTCTCGACGATGTCCTGCAGAAATAAATTAGCTACATCCCTTGGTTCTCTTTACAACCTAACGCTTCCGAAGTAGTCTCCGTGGAGGGTCCTTGCAAAAAGAACCCGTCGAAGACCTAACAGTGCTGTCGTCGTATTTTTGTTGTTTATGTTGTTATGCTCTCGCGGTAAACACTACAGCAGTAACAACGAAGCAAGCGCGGTGCCAAATAATGTACATCGACAACAGTTTCCATTCCAATGACACACATGGTTTGGGAGGCATGTCGACGACCCAAAGCACACGACGTGGGGTGTCCTGCAGCCGTAGACCCGGTGCAACAGAACAAAAGCTAAGCCACGCCTGGCGTTCACGGCACCCAGAATATTGCGAAAGCAATACTACGCTCATAAACGGCCTTTCGCGTAGCGGCGGCCAGTAGCCACGTTTGACCTTTAGAGTGACCTCTGACGTCATACCAGGGTGAGAGATGGGCTACCAAGTCGAGTCGTCGAGCAGCGGCGGCCAGTAGCCACGCGTGACATTTAGACGCGGCGCGCCGCGTTCCTTCCGTTAGAGGCGCTGCGCTCGCTTTCGCAACCTACCAGACTTAACCAAAGCTAAGCCCCCGCCAATTTTTCGAAGTGCGCATTCATATGCAAATTAGGATACACCGCTTTACCGCATTTTTAGCGACGATGACGAGGGCAGTACTGTGGTGCTCTTAATATCTGTGTTGCTTTCTTACCTTGTGGAACGCTGCCGCCTGTCTATATTTTATTCCATTATGTATAATCACCTCAGTTACCATGGAAACCACTGGATTACGATTTGCGTCGTAACGCATACTGAAACGCGAGAAGTAGAGCTAACGCTCTCAAATGTCTTGCTCGTGAAAATGGCAGCTTGCGCGATATCTGCATTCAGTTGGCCGGCCTTTTCTATACGGCTTTAAATAAGCTCAATTTGCCGTGATATTAGCATCTTTGTCATTAGAACGCGGTAGTATATAGATACCGGCCAGCTGTAATCTATCCTCAATACCTTTTTAAAGTCACCCGGAAGTTGTCGAACCAAGCGGCTTCACGGTGCAGCGGAGATGAGAATCCCTTGCGAGCAGGCCGCACGCCACGGCAACCGAGGGGAGCGATTCGCGTCGGGTACCTCACAGGACACATGACGTCATCCCACCACGACGCACAATCGTTGCTACACCCACGCTCCTCCCCTCCCTACTTGTACGCGCTTGAGTGAGCACGTTTACCTGGTACTATACAGGCACGCGGTTCGTATTTGGAAAGAGACCGGCACCGCTCGGCTGGCCGCACGTCGATCCGCCAATCGATCACCTACGCACCGCCCCGTCGGTCGATTAGCTTCCAACGCTGTCGCCGCGAACGCGGTATACCTTCTTTGAAAGAGGCGCGCCTGTCACATTGCGGTCGATCGCGGGGTACACGTACGGGAAGACACCGCACCATTGAAACACACAGATACACCCGGAGAGGGTGACGGTGATGATGAGCGAAGAGACACGTGGAGGAAGACGTCAACGGCCGGCCCTTGCTCTTTCGGCGGAGGACCAAAAACGACCATCGCAGGGCGAGTTGAGTTCAGTTTCAGTTCAGCTCAGCTTAGCTGAGTTCAGTTGAGCTCATTTCAGTTCAGCTCGGTTCGGTTCAGTTCAGCTCAGCTCAGTTCAGCTGAGCTCGGTTCAGTTGAGCTCATTTCAGTTTAGATCAGTTCAGTTTAGACCAGTTCAGTTTAGTTCAGTTGAGCTCATTTCAGTTCAGCTCGGTTCAGTTGAGTTCAGTTCAGCTCAGCTCTGCTCAGTTCAGCTCGGTTCAGTTGAGTTCAGTTGAGCTCTGTTCAGCTGAGCTCGGTTCAGTTAAGTTCAGTTGAGCTCTGTTCAGTTAAGCTCGGTTCAGTTGAGTTGAGTTCAGTTCAGCTCTGCTCAGTTCAACTCGGTTCAGTTGAGTTCAGTTGAGCTCTGTTCAGTTGAGTTCAGCTCAGCTCAGTTCAGCTCGGTTCAGTTGAGTTAAGTTCAGTTGAGCTCATTTCAGTTCAGATCGGTTCAGTTCAGTTGAGTTCAGTTGAGCTCTGTTCAGTTCAGTTCATTACACTTTAATCGAAAAGCTGCACCAAGCAAAGAAAGCGACGAGGGGGACGGGGGGTGATGAACCAGACTGGGGGCTCTGAACGCCGAGCTCCGAAATCACGCCGCCAGCCCACTGGCCACGCCCCCCTCCGTCGACCGGCCGATGACGTCGCACGTCGAACCTGGCCTCCGTCACCTCTTTCAACCAACACGCTTTCAACCCTTCCCTCTCGCCGATCAGAGCGGCAAGAAAGGAAGACGACGACGAGAGGTGGGCGTAGAGCGAAGGAAAGAAAATACAGGATGAAGAAAAAAAAAGAAAAGAAAAACCAAGGAGCAGAGAGAGAGAGGAGGGTGGAAGGGGAACAACCGTGAAGGTGGCGACACCCGCGACTTGCGTGCGTGAGCGGCGGCGGCGGCTTTGCGCGTGTAATTATAGTAGAGGGCCGAAGAAGAAGCCGCGTGGGTCACGACGCGTCGCGTGACACGATGCAGCGCACTGACGCGCGCGAACTGCTGCTGCACTGCCGCCGTTTCGTATAGCGCACGGCGAGGACGTCGGGCCAAGGTCGGCGTAAGGTCGGCGGACGCAACGGCTGACGTTACCAAAGGCCCGCAGAAACAGCACTGCGCCGAATGCCCTCCAGAGGCTAGCCTGCCTGCCCGCCTGTCATTTCGCTGTGCCGTGCACTTTTTTTTTCCTCCTATACCGCTGTGGTTTTACCAACCTCGACATACCTTACGCACGGCTACACCTCGTGACGCACGATACCCTCTCCTTTTTTCCGCGCCCATCGCGTCATTACCATTGTCATCACTCATCAGTGGTGCGCGCACGTGTCTCGTCGTTGGGGCTATTCCCAAGGTCGCCCGTTCGACTCCCGTCGGCGGAAGAAAAGGGGGGGGGGGGGGAGGTGTTGCCAAGAGAGGGACAAAAGCTAGCCTCTTAAAAAGCCTGGTTCCTAGCGTGGAAGCGAGGTTCTAAGGGAACCTACGTTACCTTGGAAACACTGATTAAAGCTCCGAGGTTCCTGGGTTCAACTCTAGATTCGGGGCAAGCTCGTACTGGGTCAGTTGGCAGCAGAAGAGACGCTACAGGACTACCAACTAGCCCAGAGGGTATTGTACAGCTCGGTGTAGGGCTATGTCCCGTCAATGTAAAAAAACAAAGCTAAGAAAAGGTAATAACAGACGCACAATAAAAGTGAGGTCGCTATCTATATACGGCTAGAGCAACCAAACGATTGCTCTCGTGTCACGAAAGACCAGAGCAACAAAACGATCGAAAATGCCACTTCTACAATATAATACGATTTCGTTAGAACGAACGCGCCTACTACGTGCGCAGACACCTGCCTGAGTTACTCCACATCGCGGCAAGCACGGAGACAAGATGCACGGTCGACTTGCTTCAAAACCCCACCCAATCTGACGTGGCTCACACGAGCCATAATTTTCTTCGGAGAAGAATGGAGGAATGAATGAAGTTGCTCTACAAAAAGGAACGAACAAAGAATAAAGAAAGAAAAATGAGCGTAATGAAATAAAGGAGCTCGAATATTCAGGGGCGTAGTGCCATCGTCCGCTGGGCGGCGCGCTCTTCTCCGCCACACCCCGTGGCAACAGCGGCAGGGTCTTCTTCCCGCGCCTCTCTCCGCATGCTGCGTGTACGCGTATATACGCGGCATAGTATCGCGCATGCGCACAAGAGTCGTACGCGCGTGTGCATATAATGCTCGCACACAGAGAGCGAAAGCACATTTATGTGACATCAGCGCCGAGGCACGCGGTGATGACGACGACGAGGAGCACGCCCTGACAATTAGTACACATCCGCCACGTCTCATTAAAACCGTGCAGCAGCGCGGAAACTACGGGGCTTTTGGGTTCGGACTATCTTTGGCGCTGTTTGACCGGCGATATTGTCTTAGGACAGCGATTTAGACAGGAAACGACGGGATAGAGGCTAGGAAGGCTGTCTTAACTTTTCGCCCCGAGGTCATGACAGACCGGTGGTCTGTTCTTCATGTTGTGCATTTCCCAAAACGACACGATAGCATGTTAAAAGAACCCTGGCTGGTCGAAATTCCCGGAGCCCTTCACTACGGCTTCATTCATAACCTTAGTCGCTTCGGGACGTTAAACCCCCCTAAATCAAATCAAAGACGAGGGTTCGATCCCGGCCACGGCGGCCGAATTTTGATGGAGGTGATATTCTAGAGGCCCGTGTACTGTGCGATGTCAGTGCACGTGAAAGAACCCCAGGTGGTAGAAATTCCCGGAGCTCTTCACTACGGCGTCCCTCATAGCCTGAGTCGCTTCGGGACGTTAAATCCCCATAAATCAAATCAAACTTAAAACATCACGATATATATAAGGTCGTGGGTTCGGATCCCACCGGCGGCAGTGGTTGTTTTTTCTTCTGCTTTTCTAATCAATTAGCTTTAAGCGATAACATGTTCAGTAATATTCTAAATTGATCAACACCACAAAATATATAAACTGATTAAAATCCCCTGTGCCCCTTCGTTTCTGTGGCTGTTGGCTTCTTTCATATAATATATATATATATATTTTCATAGGGGATGTTTAATTTGTAGTGTTCAACAATGGGAAGTTAAAATGCAATTATTTGTAAAAAGCTAATTGATTAGAAAGCAGAATCTACAATCAAGCCAACTGTCTCCAGTGTAGCAGAAAGGCTCTCTGAATAATGCCTCGGGCAACACCTTTAGCTAGCTTATATAATTTCAGCGTCCAGATTAACTAGTATACATGGACATTCTAAAAAATTAGCGACTTGCTCGCTGTACGAATACGGCTTCTCGCTAATTGGTAAGCACCTCGACTGACACATATCACTTCTCTGCAGCGACTGCTTAGTATGCGCGGAAGTTAGACCAATATCACGAACCGTTTTTACCCGCGAAAGGCCTCGGGAAATCCTTCCCTTAATTCCCTTTTTTTCTTCTTAGCTCAATTGAGGCGCCAGAACTGCCCGGCACCTTTCACTCCGCTGCACGGATTTAGAGCGAGGCACCTTCGGCGAGTCAAAGCCATCCGCTGCCCGATGCAATGTTAACGAACCTGGGGCCCTGCGCGGGCATACGTTGGGGCATATGCCCTCGTTTGCGGGCCGCGCCGAGCTCATTTCCACGAAAAGGGAAAGAGCGCGTGGGAAAGGGTGTCCGTTCGGCTTCTCCTCCTCTCCCTTTTTTTCCCTCTATCTGTTTCTTTTTCTTTCTTCTCCATTCCCTCCTTCTCATCCGCCGCGCGCTCTTTCAGTGTCGTGTGTATAGCATATAGCGCGGTACGTAATGGGGTCGCCCGTCACGTTCAAGGCGCGAAAGAGGAATAGGCTGTACGCACGACACGCGGCGACGGGATCCAGTTAATAGAGAGTTTTAGCTGAGCGGGTTTACTGTCCGCTCCGCTCGCAGTTCCCAGCGGAGCCACAGCGGAGCGTCGCGCAAGAGTAGAATTTTAGAGCAGCGTCTTCCCCGTCCGCTCAAGCGAGGCGACTCGTTGCGCCTCCCAGTGGTGGTAACTGGACTTGCCAGAAAATGGTTATAAGTAAGCCTCTCTGATATATGCGTGAATAAATAAATGATAGCTGTTCACGTTTGCTGTATGCTTTCTGGTAGCAACAGTGATTTGGTTTTAGCAGTGAAGCTTTCGTATTACAAAAAAAAATTAAATGTCTGCCACTGCGAGAGCCAAGCCAAGACCACGCAAGTCACCCCTCGCAACGTGCGCGTGTACGCATTTGTAGCGTTGTCTAGCGTGTGCATTCATCCTCTGCGCGTGCGAGCGTCGATCGTGATCGAGTTACGTTCGCAAGTTATCCGACACCGCCTGCAATCTGTTCGCCCTGCCAAAAAGTATCCGGCAAGACCAGCGCTGGCGGCCGCCATGTTGAATGTTTACGTTTGGTTCGGCTAGCGCGAGCCCAGAAGGCTTTGCGCGAGGCCCGCTCGTCGGCCCGCTCCGGACTCCGCTTGGCTCGCGCGGGAGCGGGGCGGAGGAGCCGTTCCGCTCGCGCGCTCCCGTCTGAGCGCTTCGCGCATGCGCAGTAGCGCTCCCGCTAGCTCGCTGAGCGGAGCGAGCGCACAAACACGCTCAGCTAAAACTCTCTAATGGCCGCGCACGTGTACACGACCACGAACACTGCGCACGTGGATGAAGGCGGACACACTAGAGGGCGCTTCGAGTCTGTACAACATGCATGGGCGCACACAGAGGCGGTAATTATAGCGTCGTTTTCCGGCGAATTTCGCCGCTTGATTCGCGCAAAGGCCACACGCGCCGCGACGGTCGTCGACCAGCGCCGATCTGCGTAGCGGTTTTTCGTCGTCCACGTGCTCCCATCGCGGGCACGTACAGAGGGGGAGACAGCGCGTTTGTGTGTGAACCGGGCATTGGCAATGGAGGGCACGTGGAAGCCATTTATGGGCCGCCCTCTGCAGAAAGGAGTAATGTCTCAACAAAAAAGGAGTAAAAAGGGATTAAGCTGTGCGCTGCAGTCAGCCTACTCCGTTTTTACTCCTATAGAAGCTTATTCATGTTTGAGTGTACTACACGCACCAGCAGCGATGACAAATGCGTAATGGTGGCCAGCGTAAGGTAGTGGGTTCGGTTCGGTGTTTCCACGGAAGTCGAAACTATACGGACACCAAGGGGGCGAGGTTGAGAGATAAAATACGAAAGCAATGTACAACCTTGGACGAGAGTACGCATGGTACGTTTCCTTTTCAGACGCAGTGGGGCAGTTATACCCATGCCACACGTGCACAAGAAATGGCAGTAAGTGCTTAAGGCCTTACGTTTGTTAATGCCATTATTTTCGGAGTGGGTGCTACACGTCCACATTTAATGCAATTATCGAAAGTGACGACGACGATAACGCTTGTAAGGTAGTCAAAAGTTTCATCTGAATATAAATATTCCTAATGAGCACAATATATCGGGAATGGTGTTCAAATGTAATGTAAAAACGCTTTCCCAGAAAATGTGGCTGTTCCTGCTTCACAAGTCGAAAAAGTAGCCATAAACTCGCATGTCAGCACATAAGTTGAGAGTACCTGTCTATAAGGCTGGTTAAAATCAATGCCTCATCTGACTGAAAGTTAAGAATTAACCATTTCCTACTGGTTAGGAAGTTGTTACTAACAAAACGGCATGCTTTGCTGCGTGTGGAATGGGAACGAGAGTACACATTGCACGGGCGAATGAGTTGTGGCGAACTCAGTAGATCGCGAATGGCAGTAAGGCTAATGCCATTAAATTTATGCGTGTGGCCCCGCACGAATGCCATTAAAACTTAAGGCAGTAAGCACTTAATGGCATTAAATCTGTCCGTTTGGCACGGGTATTAGAGTATTCCCGAAACTCATTTTTAGGGTGAGGAGAGCCCTATATCCTCACCTTTTGTATAGACTGTTCGGCTTAGAAACAAACAACGTGGCCCGAAAACTTTTCTGACAAAGGGTGGTGCACACTTAGAGAATCGCAGAACTTTCGGCAGCGCCGTGCCCAGTGCGCTGAGCCCTGTCCCGTGGCTTTTAAAGCACTACGCGATTATGGTAAGACACGGTGCATACAGATGAACATTTAGCGCATACAGGTATACGTGCAAAAAAAAAAAAAATTCAGGGGGCACTTTGACGATGTAAAGTGCGCGAGCTGAAAGCCTTTCCACGCAAATTTGGCTGCTGCTTTGACTTGGATTGGCTAGTAATGACTAACTAGTCATGACTAATTAGTTGATAACTAGCTAGTCATGACTAGTTAGTTATCACCGAATTAGTCATGGCTAGTTAGTCATTACTAGGTAGTTATCAACTAATTAGTCATGACTAGTTATTCTAACCAATAATGACTAACTAGTCATGTCTAATCAGTCATAACCAATCATGACTAGTTGGCCATGAACCAGTCATGATTAGTCAGTCATTAACTGGTCATGACTAGATGCGATGACACGCTCGATGTGTCGAGGAATCATCCATCGAAAAAAAAAACCTCTTCGAAGCGTCTACCGACCGTCTTAAAACGCTACAAACTCCCGCCTATGCAGACGCTCCGACTATAGACTGTCTCACTTAACCCTACTGAAAAATCCGGTATGAATTTTAAACCGGAACCGCATACCGGGTTATTGCACAGGATTTGCGATACCGGATTACCGGAATATCCTGTATAAAACAGGACAGTCCTGTATAATACAGGACTCTCCTGTTTTGTACAGGATACTCAGGTAATCCGGTATCGCAAATCCTGTACAATAACCCGGTATGCGGTTCCGGTTTAAAATTCATACCGGCATACAGGACAGTCCTGTATTCTACAGGCTACGCCCGTATTATACAGGAGGGCCCTGTATCACAGGAAAAAGGCAGGAATAAAATGCTTCAAATATATCCCACTTGGACTAAATCTGCCCAAAAACTGGGGCCATAAGTGTACATGCCAAATGCTGCAATATACAGAGCCTCAGAAACTGGTAATCTGCGATTATCAGCGACTCGTGTTGCAGTCGATGTGCAATTGTGTTATTTGCTCCCAGCTTTTACCAAGTATTGGTAGCTTGGTGAGTATTATAATGCATCAAAAACTCCAAAAGATGTTTATTTTTTTCGCATGTCTTGAACCAGCTCACTGAGGTAATAATTTAACTCTTTGCGAAGATCTACCGGCGCTGGGGTCTCTACAGGGTGCTGGCCAATGAAGTAGTCAAAAGCACCTGCTGAAAAGTAAATATGATTGGTAGTACATAATGCCCCCAGCTTATCATTTAATTGGGCACTGACACACAACATAATGCATTGAGAACTGTGACATGCAACTTGCGGCCATTATTACTTTATTCATTGCGCAAATGCATAGAATCGCTTCAATTACCTAAATATATTGAGCATTCTTTAGCCAAAACACTACGCACACTAAATATAGTCGAAACGTTGAATCAAGATGCAAGAATATATCTCGTTAGTGTATGTATGCTCTCTGCAAAATTCGATGATATTCATAGGCATATTTATTTAACCATGACATGAACGCCCGCCCTGAACTTGAAAATTTGTATCTTTCAACCACACAAGAACACTGCCTGATACATAAGAGAAAAAGATATATTTACAGATACCAGCAGTCTAGGGCAAACATCGCGTCCCATGAATTTTAGAACCGCACCTTGTCCATATTTTAGCACCGTGATAAATTATTAGACTTCAACGATTGCTTCGATGCGCAGACACAACGTACAGTACCTTAGAATCTCGCACAGCCCGTATGTCGACGTCGTTGCGGCGAACAGCACGCTCCCACGTAATCCTACGTGAGTCTTTTGGGAACGAAAACACAAGCACTTTTGGTCCGTTGTCATAGTTTACTCTACAGTTGGGCACGCAGCAGCGACCCATTGCTTCAACAGCAGGTCACGACACGCAAAGATTTAGGTATCACGATGACAAGCAATTTCCTAGCCAGCACTCACGAACGCAACAGCAATAAAACGCAGCAGCGCACGCTGACATGTCCGGCTACACGACTACGGAAGGGTGCAGAACTGGTTGAGGGAAGAAAGGAGACGTCTCAGTGTCGGAGGAATGCGGAGGGGTCAACGGCCAAAGTGGCTGACGTCAGAGCGGGGGGAAAGGAAAGCGCGCAGGCCTTGAGAATTCTCAGACCCAGGAAAAAGAGAAGGCAGTGATGAGAGAAAAAAAAACCTTTAAAAAAAAATTGCGAAGAGACGGGTTACTCGTGTAAGGTTTCTACAGGTGGTTTTTGTTTTTATTTTGTTCTCTCGAGCGCTGTATCTTTTAGCTAGCACGAAGCGTCGCCCTTAAAGGGCCACTGCCCAGGGTCCGGACATTTTTGAAAAACAAGCCCACTGCATAGATGAGGCATCGAAGATAACCTCTGCAAAATACTAGAGCCATGCGCGCCCCGAAAAGCTGCGAAAATTCAAATCAAAGCCCGTTCGTTCTTTCCTTCCTTCAAAAACGGGCCCGGCCCACTACTCTGCACCCCGCTGACGTCAAGGGGGGCTACTTTCGCTAAAGGCACTCCATTGGTGCATCGTTCTGACTGACGGGAGAAGGTTGGGCGTAGCCTTGGCGTCGCGTCGTCTGCACAACGCTTTCCGCAGCGCCTTCTGTTCTGGCTCATGCCTACAAACCCGCATGAAGGAACAAAAAAAAACTGCGGAGGGAGCGTGCGGCGACAGCCTTGAACCCTAGCCATAAAAAGTAAAAAAATAGTAAAACTGAGGGAGTTGGTTCGCCCCCCCCCCCCTCCCCCCCCCGCCGTGATCACGTCACGAGACGCTCTGCGTGCGCACTCCCTTCTCAGTTTCTTTTCTTCTATGCGAGCCCGCCAAAACAAGGTTTTAATTAGTAGTGCAGCAGAGCCTTTCCCTCGCTCGCCCACTTCACCGCTCCGCACACACACCGCTTATCTTTCGAGCATCTTGCGTACGCCTGGACTCCAATGAATGACATATGCTTTGGAGCGGAGAAAAGACACAAACACACAGAACACAAACACGCATGGAGAAAAGCAAACGGGCGGTTGCCGGGTCCGCGCTTCGCCGTGTGTTTCGAACACAACCGACTTCCGCCCCTCCGCTCGTGAAACGGTGGGGAGGCCTAAAAGAAAATGAAAAGGTGGCTCGTTAACTGGGAATGACAAACAGATGTATGAAAGGATGCGCTCGCTAACAAGTCTAGGTGGTCGAGCCGATCGCGCCACTCGATCGTTCAGTGTGCGGAGAAAATGCAAAAAGCAAGAAAAGAATTCTATTGAAGGCGGGGCCATGACGTCGCCCTGTGACGCACTCCACAGACACCACGCCTCCGGCTTACACCGGAGAACGAAGGGGTGATTTTGCCTTCCCGAGCCTACTCGACGAGGAGCGGGAGAGAAGAATTTCGAGGAGGGAATGGAAGGAGAGGAGGCTCGCTCAAAGAGAGGTAGAGAGTGTCTGCTGCGCTGGGGTGGGCACGGGGCCTTTAAGGGAACACCCAAGCTGCCGGCTCCGTTTAATTAACCTTTTCTTCGTCGATAGAAATGTTCTGGGCGATTTGTGATTAGTATGTCTTCCTGATGGAGTGAAGGGTGGGGCCACTCGCGATTGCGCTTGGACAAGTTGCGTTATCAATGGACTATCACTTGATGAAGAAGAAGTGCAAAGAATTCCTGCACGAAAACCAAGAATTTTATTTCTTCACCGATGCGTCGCTACAGACTGCCGCTAGCGAACATTAAGAAAGCTGCTGCAATGAACGCGACAGTAACAAACCTTTTGGAGCCTCTGGCGCAGTCACCGGAGGCTCGCCATGTTTATCAGCCAGTCGTGAAGTTCTGCACTGTGAAACCCAGAGTAATCTGCGCAGGACTTACGAAGACTGCTGGCGGATGTATACTAGCCGTTTGCCCGCACACAGCAGCCCTGGCTTTGTCAGGGTGCTGCACGGGAAGCCAATATGGCGGTTGCGCTCCATTCACTTTCATGCAGCCCCCGCCTTTCATACACAAACTGCATGTTTTGCCACGCTTAGCCCTTTTCTTTTCCTAACCCTTTCAACAAAACCGTGTATGTGTTGATTATCGCACTTATGCGCACGCTTACCCCCCCTTTCCCCTTAAAAATATCTGCTGGCGTACAACAGTCAATCTGCAGACCAAGCACCAAAACCGCAGCACATATCGCTCTGAATACAGGCTGGTATGTCCGGTTTGAGCTCCGTACCGGACTAGTCTGTCCGGTTTGAGCTCCGTACCGGACTGGTCTGTCCGGTTTGAGCTTCGAACCGGGAATGGACTGTCCGGTATGAGCTCCGTACCGGAGCGGTCTGTGCGGTTTGGGATCAATACCGGACCGGTATGAACCGGTATAGCGATCAAACCGGACGGGTCTCGCCGGTATGAGAGTGATACCGGACCGGTATGAAACCGATATGTTCCGGTAAAATCCGGTTTGCCGCGATACCGGATTTTTCAATAGGGAATGGACGCTACTTACGCTCGATATAAAGTCTACGCAGTGACTTTATCGACTGGCTTTGCAGACTCTACAGGCCTATAGACTCTGTTTATGACGGACTCTGCTGGCATTTTTCTGAGGAGTTGCAGCACACCTCCAGCGCGACGGTACAAACTACGACAGGGCAGCTTTCGTCTCGAAAACACACGCACACGCTGGACTAACCCACCCATCCGACAGCAACAATGCGCGCTCACGAACTTACGTAACGCGACTTGACCGGATCCCATCTCGCAATACCCGCACTCACGCAGAGATGCTACGAATCGTTACGCCACCGCGGCGATCTTGCGCCTGTCTGAACGATCGATGAGGGGACGCCATCTCCGCCCCCCATAAGCGTCAGCAGCGCAAGAGCAAAAGCATCGGCAGTGTCGGGAAACGCCGACGTCGTGCGTGTTCGTACATACTACGCACAACTACGCTCGCGAGCGCCCAGCCTCAACCTGCATATCTGTCTCGCGGGTCAGCGCGCGTCAGCTCTGGGGATAACAAGAAGAAACGACGAAAGAAGGAAATAAAGGGAGAAACGAAGAAAAGAAAGAAAGAAAGAAAGAAAGAAAGGAAGAAAGAAAGAAAGAAAGAAAGAAAAACTGGTGGGGGGGGGGGGGGGGGGGTGCAACGGCCACCTTTCCTGCTGCAGGGGGGAAGACGCAGTCGTTCGTTCTGCGCGACCAGCGACGCTAGTGCACCGAGACAGGCAAAAGGCAGGGCCGGTGGGTCGCCCGCGCACGGGCCGCCGCGTTTTGCGGGCAAATAAATAAAACCAAAACAAACAAACTGAAGACAGAGAGAGAGAGAGAGAGACTCCGAGAGGAGTGGCGAGAAACATAAAAATAGCAAAAAAAAAAAGAAGCTGTGCAGCGCTGAGTCCCTCCTTTCGAGCTCGAGAGTCGTCAAAAACTGGGTCACCGAGCAGCGCGCTCTGCGCAAAGGAATGAGAGAAAGAGAAGGGGTTTAGAGAAAGAAGAAAGGAAGGAGGGGGGGTGAGAAGCGTGCCGCAACGCTGGCTCTGCCCGTGCACGGACGGACGGACGGACGGACGGATGGGTGTCAGTTGACCGACATCTGGGCCACGCGCGAGCGGCCTTCCCCTGAGAAACCTCCCCCCCCTTCAACTGCCCTTACCGCCAATCTGCGCCGCAACGCTCATGCATGACCAGTTTTCAGCGTCGTCGTCTTCCTATTATTTCTTTCTTCATCTGCTCACTCGTTCCTTCCTCTTCCACATGCTGCAGAGCGGCCGAAAGTGACTCCTCCTTCGCACAGCTTCTTTCATTCTTATTGTTCGAAAAAAAAGGCGGTGCTCAGCAGGCTATGACCGCGAAGATACTCGTTTTTTGTTTATTTATTCAGTTTTCTTCCCTGCGACGCCGAGAGATTGCGTGGCGCTCTCTCAAACCGCAATTCAGCTATTGAACAGCGCTGAGAAAGAGAGACAGAGCGAAATCGAGGGGGGGGGGGGGGGGGGGGGGGAGAATGGAACGGTACCGGTGAGTTCTAGTAAACGGCAAAAAAAAAAAAGAAGAAGCTTCTGTGTGAGACGCCGCTGGGTATTTAAGGGGGAGGAGGACGGAGGGCGGCGCAAAGAGAGGACGATACACCACAGGTGAGCGCACCAACATCTTCCAGAGAAAGGCTGCATCCCGTGGCCCCGGAACGAGGCCGCCTATAGACATGGGTAAACAATGGCCGACGGGGGAGATGACGTTTTTAGCCAGACGCTATAGTTTCGTATCTACGAGCGCACTCTGCTTTCTAGTTTAGCACCTTGCAGCGTAAAGTGCACAGAAGGGGCTGAATCGCGCTCCCCTTAAGTGCAGAGCCACAGATAACAACAGAGAGCTCAGGTTGAATTTCCCGCACATGGGGGGCGCTCGTTTGACTCCTATTGTTCTTTTTTTTTTAGACAAAATAAATACGATGTATGACACAAAACCTTCTTAACCCGCCTCACTTTCCTCATATACTCTCAACGGTTCCATATGACGGCGTCCTTCAGCTTGAAAACAGCTGCAGCTTGAAAACAGCTTGAAAATAGCTTGAAAACAGCTAGAAAACAGCTGCAGCGTCAAACAGTACCCCTGCGCTTGATCCCTGACATCACAACGGTCGTCACTTTGTTGTCTGTGGAGAACTGCGAAAAGCTGCGAGCGTGTATAATGGGATTATCGCCTCCTGATCCGGCCTGCACTGCTGAAGCTACACGCTGGACAGCAAAATGGCTCCCGTGACGTCACGTGACCCCTATATGGCGAGAAACGTCCCTCATGTGAGGCCAATTTTGATAGCTTCGGGGAAAACAAGCAAACGGCCGAACAAACCAAATGCGCTGGTTAAATCCGCGTTAATGCGGCACACAGGCCATGCCCCCACGACAGCATGCAGGGCAGCGACGACACGCACTGCCCATCGAATCCCGCACACGCTGCAGAGGCTTATCTCCGTTACGGGGGGACCTGAACTTCTCGTCTTCACGACCAAGACACGGGCGCGCACAGTGACGGCACCTTTCCACACTCTCGGACAGGGCGGACGACGATGACGACACTGACGATAATGTCTCCACTGAGCTCCTTCTCAAGATGGACTGACCGCATTACCATGGAAGACAAAAAAAAAGGTCTCGCGCTCACGCATATCGTGCGTGACACAAACGACAGGATGGAAAGGGGGATAGAATAGGAAGGACAGTCGATCAGGAAAAGGGGAGGGGGGGTACCGGTCATCGGGGACGCACGACTCACGAATATGAAAGGAGAGGAAAGAAGGGGGGGGGGGGGGGGGGGGTTTCTGGCGGTAATCAGAGCGGGCGCCAGAAGAATCGCTGCGCGCAGGGTGTGCCGCGGTTGTGACGAAAGTTCTGAACGGACCAGCACGCTTTCAGCAGCTCCTTACCTACTCCACCCGAGCGCCATTTGGCAGAACACCAGGCGAGCGCCTAGAGCTGTGTGTGGTGTGTTGCTCGCGATGTAGACGGGTATTCTTTGCAATTAAAAAAAATTCATGTGCTCTCTCTCTCTCTCTCTCTGTGAAGCGAAGGGCATGGCGTCATGTTGAGGTAGCGGAAATATGAAAGGTTGGTTTGGTTTGGTTTATTGGGGTTTAACGTCCCAAAGCGACTCAGGCTATGAGAGACGCCGTAGAGGAGGGCTCCGGAAATTTCGACCACGTGGGGATCCTTAACGTGCACTGACATCGCACAGCACACGGTAGTGAAGGGCTCCGGAAATTTCGACCACCTGGGGTTCTTTAACGTGCACTCACATCGCACAGCCCGTGTGCTGTGCGATGTGAGTGCACGTTAAACATCCCCACGTGGTCGAAATTTCCGGAGCCCTCCACTACGGCGTCCCTCATGGCCTGAGTTGCTTTGGGACGTTAAACCTCAATAACCTAACCAAACCAATATATCCGTAGATCACCCGACGGCAGCCTTGGGTGTGTGTTTTTTCTATTAATGGATTTGCTGTTGTGAAAAGCGTTCGCCATTGGTTGTTTATGGCAGCCTTAACTGGTCGATGTGATCGTCGGAAGCACGTTAAAATAAAGATTTCGTTACATATCAGAAGAATGGACCCTTACCTTCAGTATTTTCATAACCATACCTTACAATATTCCAATATTGAAAATTTTTGTTCAAGAAAGCTGGACTTGCTCGAGATGATAACAGCAGGAGTTGATTATTGACTGTTACGAGTGATTGTATGATGCAGTAACCTCATATAGCTTGCAATACAACTGTCATATGATTATCACACAAATGCCATTCATTTTTGCAAAATCATACATCTGTCATACAGATGCCATACAATGTCATATAAATTGCATGATATCCGTATGACGAAGCCTGTATGAGGTTACTGCATCGTACAACTTTTTTCAGCAGGGTATAGCGGTGTAGGTCAGCCAGGCCTCAGGTATGGTTTGGGGTTCTTTAACATGCACTGACATCGCACAGTACACGGGCCTCTAGAATTTCTCCTCCAAAGAAATTCTAGCCGCCGCGGCCGGGATCGAACCCGCGTCTTTCGGGTCAGTAGCCGAGCACCATAGCCACTGAGCCACCGCGGCGGCTCAGGCCTCATGTATGTGGCTAATGTGGGAGCCTTATCTAAGTGTCGCCACGGCGGACAAATTTTCGGCAGAATCCGCAAGACTATATATAATCCCACCTGCAGCCTGCAACAACCTCAACTCAACTGATACTAAAATATTGCTACTTATAGCTGTTAGTGCAACACTAATACACGGTTGTTTTTTTTTTTTTTTTTGGCGACTTGTGCCGCGACTCAACTGATGATCAACAACAACTCAACTGAACTGCCAAAGCTAGCGCACCTGCTCGCGTAGGCTAAGTCCGCACGCAAAAAGTAGTTCGCCATACAACCAGAGCGAACACAAGTATATTTCGTAGCGACAAATCTTTATGTGCCGTGACTGGCACCTCCTGGACTTCGTTTTATCTCTTGCCACATTTTCGTCCTAAGACTCGTCGAGATTTCGAGAAGCAAGAAGTGCACGTGGCGGTATGATACGCGGTTGTTGGGCGAATCGCTTCTACTAAATCCGCGCCCAAAAAGTAGTTCACACTCCGTGAAAATTATGGCCAGAGAGCCCGAACACTGAGCGCCTCACAGCTTCGACCGTGATTTTCAATGCTACTACATCGTTTTGTACCGCTTTTTTTTCGTCCAAACACTGACCGAAGCTTCGGGAAGAATGAAGGATACGTGGCGGAGTAATATATAGCTTCGCGGACGCACTACTTCCGCAGCCTCCGCAGCGTTGCCTGCTATGTATGAAACGGAGTATAGTGCCGCAAATATCAATTGCGATGAAATACCTTTGAATGGAAGAGACGTCTTCTCCATTTTCTCTTCCCATGTAACCATTTCTTGCATAACAAAAACCGACAAAAGCGGGCAAGGAGGCCACAACAGCGTGTAACACCCCCCAATACCGCGGTCTAAGGTACAATAAACTGAAAGTGAATAAGTGACCTTTACAGCGGAAAAAAAAAAAAAAATCCCAGAGAGCCCGTCTTGAGGCGCAGGCCACTCCGGGACGAAATTAGGAGACTCAAATGTGATCAGCAAGATCCTAAATTTCAGGTGGCAACTCATAAAGCACAGGCACTCACCTCACAGCTGAGACGCGACGGAGACGCCAGTGTACAATTAACCGACCGACCGAGCGTCTGTGATATTTGTGCACATGAAAGTGGCCAAACCGGAGAATGACATCAGAGAGTGAGTGCATTGCTATAGGCGAAGGAATTTTAAGCGATTCCGTCACTGGCTACCACAACTGAAGGCTTTGAGGGGGTGACTACATCGCTGTCATGCAAGCAAAGCTTCTCAAATTCCAAAGCGCCTTTTTTCAGCTATAAGTTATAGTGACAACACCCTGCATAACTTATGCCAAGCGAACTTCTATATATGAAGAACCGAGAACGTCCAATGAAAAAAAAAATATAAATATATATTTAAAAGAGATAAAATACTCGCCATATGCGGCACACTGATCTGGAAGATAACACCTTTCCCTTGGAGATAACATGCGAACGCACTAGCGCAATGTTGACCGATAACAACGAGCATATGGGTAAACAGTCACCCAGAAAGAAACGATTCCATCATCCGACGACGGTTTACGTCGACGAGCTAGCCCTGTTTTGTTTGTTTATCGCGTGTCAAATGACGAAATCCCCCTAGGGCCCTTACTGCGAAAATTCGTGTTCTGATTCACTGAATATTTAAGTATATCCCGCTAATAGCGTGATCGGTGACACACAAACGAAACCTATTGAATAGGGGTGTGCGAATATCAAATTTTTCGAATACGAATACTTGGTTCCGAATATCGAATCGAATATCGAATAATCAAGGACAGACGCATTAAACTACTACAAAACATTTATTTCAGCACCCAAGAACATCACAGTTCACCTATCAGTGATGAAATGAGCACAAAAGGTGTGTGTGGCTGCACAAAAAGTATCAAAATCTCGAACATTGTTCTTAGAAGAGTGGAAATAGTGGAAATATTAGAGAAGATGGCTAGTACACAGCATTAATAAAGGCTAGCCTGCCATAAGCACAAAAGCGCGTTGCTGGGATGAACATAAAAGGTTGTCGTGAAGGAAAAACCGGCTGCTCAACATGGTCAGGCAGAAGTAGTTCCCTTCTAGCTGAAACGACTTCTCCAGCCAAAGAAAATGCCCTCTCAATTGGCACTAAACTGACACGTATTGCGAGGTATTTCGTGCACAGCTCTGACTATACCAGCTTCGCAGGTATAGACACAAAGAAGTTCACCAGCGCGGTCAGCTACTGCATGGCCCAACGTTACGCATTTCTCTGGGCGCCGCCATGTTGTTATGTCTCTGTCGATAGGACTTGCGGACCGAAATGAACGCTGGTGCTCGCAATAGAATATTCGGCTAGATACGAATATTCGCGTCGTGTCGAGTATTCGAAACAACACGAATACCTGGATTTCGAATCGAATACGAATACTAAAAATATAATATTCGAATTATATTCGAAAATTTCGAATATTCGCACACCCCTACTATTGAATATCGATCGGTGCCGAATGGACACCTGTTGGCACAGATACTCCTCTGTTTGGGGTAGACATTCAAATCTCATTGTCCGTAGAGGGCGCGACAATCTTCTGTAGTCCGGCACAACTCAAGAACGAAGCGGCTTTTAACGGACAAAGAACCCCCTTCCCCAGCCAATAGCGTCAGCTGATCCCCCCTCCCCTCCCGCATCCCCCCAAACAGTTACGGTACGTGATCGAATTTCGAAGCAGATCGATCGAGTGACGCAAATGGTGCCAATAAGGAACAGCGTGCGGTGCGAACGACCTGAATGTGAATGTGTCACGCGTGGCAGGATGTTGGGAGACTACGCCCAACATACATGCCGCTGAATGTCCGCTCCGCGAGTCTGATATGTGAGCGCCGAGTCAAGGCCGATATTGCATCACGGACGCTTCCAATGCCCGAGAGCTTGCCGCTCTGAAGACATGGTGTAGGCGCAGGCTTAGCCCGAATTTGCTGGAGGATGAGAGCCATATGGAGCTCGTCACAAACCCATGCCAGATAAAGCCTTCAAAATTTCCTATCGAGTTTTATTATTTTTTAATGCAGGTATCTGCCTTGCCGCAATGAATCAGTACCCTCCATGGCCTGGACCCCAAAACGTTGGACCGCGTAATAACGAAGTTAAAGGGGCCCAGCCATTACTTCTTTATATCCGTAGTTTCGTTACAGCCCGTGTTCACCGAGCTTCCAAGGTGGAATTCTCGTTCCTTCGTTATATCCAATATTTCGTAATAAACACTTTCGTTATAACGAGGTTCGACTGTGTCTCACGCATGCAGCGCAGCGAACGCTGACGTAGTCTACGCTGACACGTAGTAAAGGGAACACACTCTACAAGCCTATGTGAAAAATCCCAGTTTTTTTTTCTTTTCACTTTTTTTTCCAGTAATTTTCGTCCAGACACATGACGCCTTCGGCGCATTTTCAACCTGGGAGCCGAAGTAAAAGTAAATCTGGGCCTCTACTGAGAATTAAATGTTTTGCTTTCAGATTTCTCGTGCCTGTACAGCTGCGGCAAAGTGCGTCAAGGCCTTCCGGCCGCCCTCGGTCGTAACAGACACACACACGCACACACCACCAAAAAACTGCCCGGCATTAACAAAACACGAGCAACGCACGCAGCGAAAGAGGCACAACAACGAGCTAAATCAGCGACAAGACCGCCCACAACGCGTTTCGATTAGCGCACGGAAGCTCCCCGCTTATCGCCCAAATCGGTGTACAATACCTTCGTCTATACAGACACACGGCTGTCTACAACCTTCGCCCGTCGACGGATCGCGATCACAAGAGCACAAGAGAAGAAAGACGACGAACTGGGATGACTGGGAGCGCAGTGAGAAAATGGAGCGTGCACAGAGCGCGCGCGCGCGCGGTTCCTGCTCTCCTTTACTCCCAGTCCCCGATGATGACGACGCGGGTGAGAGCGACGCGAACGACCGAAGCAGGGTCTGACCGGACCGGACGGCCGGCGCGCCTCATTGAGGACGCATGACTCATTCTCCGCACACCCCGGCCTGGTGAGAGGGGACCTTACCATCCTCCCCCTTCTCCCAAGACTGCAGCAGCAACAACGGTGACAGCGGCATAAGCCATACACAAAGACAGTGGAGTCGTGCAGGAGCTGAAGCAGCGCTCGAGGAGGAACGGACACGCGGGCCATTGTGAAAGACAGGGCGCGGAGGCCCCACAGAGAGATGAAAGAGAGAGAGAGAGAGAGCCGATCACAATCGCCGGATGACGGCACGCGCTCACGCAATCAACGCGCGCCAGGGCGGGACACTGCACACAGCAGCACAAAAGGCGGCGAAGTGGTTCGCGACGGCCAACGCGCTCGCGTGGTGGGGGCGGGTCTAGTCGATGCAGCGTTTCACTAAATTCGGATGCAACTCAAACACACAGCGACTTTTCCCCGTCAAAGGAACCCGTTCCAGCCAATGGCGTCGGCCAATTCTCATGAACCTGCTCACGTGACAACGCAGGGGGGGTGGGGGTGGCTATCACGTTTTGTCCGCCATTCACTGCATTGTAATGCTAGCAGACTCATGAAAACCGGCTGAAGCAATTGGCTGGAAGAGGGTCCTTTGACGGGGAAAAGCCGCTTCGTTCTTGAATTGTATCCGACTTAGTGCAGTCGCAACCAAAGTGAATGTGATCACTTCGGGACTAACCTTCTCCGACAAAGAGCTCTGCCGCAGCTCGTGTTCTTTGTTTCCCCCGAGAATTTCGAACAGAATACACGCGTCTACAGTCCGTTACAACTCAAGAACGAAGCGGCAAGTGTCTCTCAAGAAAAGCCCTCCAGCTAATGGCGTCCACCGATTCTCATGACGTGGGGTGAATCCTTTCGAAAGCGTAAGCCACTGCAATGTCACGCCAGCAGGTGCAAGGAGACTAATCGCGACGTCGTGACAATCGGTCGACGCCATTGGCTGGAAGGCCTTTCTGGATGGACATCTGCCGCTTCGCTCTTGAGTTGGTGTATCCGACGACAGACCTTTCCAATAAGCTCTCCCTGGGCGCCGCCATATTGTTCGCTGGACTGTTGTGCACACCTAGCAAATAGCACGGTGGCGACGTCATAGCGCGAGCTCTCAAAACAGGTTCGCATCTGACCAGAGAGGAGGTATTTCGACATCTGCGAGTACACGATAGACCTTTGCATCGTGTTGTTGGCACTTTAATGCAGTTCCTCCATGCTCCGTCGCCACTTTCAGTCGACCGACGCGAAAGCGACCACCTTCGTAATGATCCCGACTGTGGAAGTTTAACTTCCTCCGATCGTTTCCGCGTGTCCCGCTTTACCGGACATTCTTGAGTAGCGAAAGAACTTTAACGTACTACCACTACATGAACGGTCAAATGCGACCGCGCCCATTTCCTCACAAGCGCCACCGGCATTGTGGCGTCGCATTAGCACGCACCAAAAAATACGCCGCCGCTGGAGAAAGCCACGGGGGAGGACGGCTGCTCGCGAGCCATGAGGAAAGGCGCAGTCGGCGATGGAGGAGGGCGTTTGCGATTGGCCCCGTTAGCCGACTCCGACCGCCAGCGCTTCGGGCAGCCTTACGCAAAGACACTGGTTATTATACGACGACCACAGAAAGAGAGGGAGGGAAAACGGCTCTCCGCTTCACTAGTCGCAAAACCAGGCTTCAGTTGGCTGCAGTGTGTTAACATGCTCACTGCGCCAGCGATTTTTTGCCCCCCAAGTAGCACGGGTAATCTCGGAAACGAATTGACAGAGGACGATCCTATACAAAAGACCCGAGTGAAACAATCCATCTGAAATATTGGGTCGACTATCTGTGCTTCTATAGGGCCACATCTGGAGGTTCACTGAAGAGAGGAGGCACTGGAAATCGCGCGATACACGCCTCATATAGCGCGGCTACGACCGGTCAGGTTACACGGGGCACATTTCAACGAGCTGCTAAACTGTAGAGCGATTTTTATCGAGAGATGACCGCACGCAGCCCTTTATAGTCAATCCAATTGAGCAAAGCAGTACATTAATTAAGAAAGCGTACCCCCCCCCCCCCCCCCCCCGTGCATATCCGAGGCGCCTCCTCTCCATCGGGGGGAGGGGACTTACGCGGCGCACGGATATTGACCGCTTGTCGATAAACCCGAGACCAGCGTGTCCGCTATCCGATGATAACTAGGTCAATATTCAGGCGAACACCAGCGCTCGTATACTAGTACTGCAAGTTTCCACAGCGCGTGCGAGACCGCTCCGTGACCCGTGTGTGTTTGTGTGCGTGTCGCGCGCTGGAGTAGACGAGCACAAAGACCGGATGTCCGATCCCATCCGCTTAATACGCTTCTCGCCATTATTCATATACTACGTTCTGTATATACGAGAGGAGGTGCGGGCCGTGCGCGTCCGTGCATCGCCGACATTCGCAGACAATCCCGGCGCAGAGGAGGAGGAGGAAAGGGCGGCAGACGCGGAAGCGCGGCTGGCTGCGTGCCCCGGGGCGGCGCGCATTGTCTCGGCATACGCGCTCCGCAGTCGCCTTGACACCGAGCGCGCGCTCGCTCTCTGCGCCGCTCATCAGGCTTTACTCCCTCTCCACGCGAGTGGAAAGGGGACGAACAAGGCGGTTTACGTACACGAAGCACACTGTTTTTACTCTTGCCGCGCAGCAGTGCACGGAGTGTAGATCGTTGAGTAAGGAGGAGAGTAGAGGCAAAAAGGGAGGACCCTTCTAGACGGTCCCCAGACGACGACGCACGCGACCGGGGCAGGCAGGTGGCCGCCTGCGACGATCGGTAATGGAAGGAAGGCGCGCGGCGACTTTTCGGCCTGTCTGGCGTACTCTAAACAGAAAGTGGTCAAGAGGGAGTAAGGTGTTTTCGGCCTGTCTGGCGCACTCTAAACAGAAAGTGGTCAAGAGGGAGTAAGGTGTTTTCGGCCTGTCTGGCGTACTCTAAACAGAAAGTGGTCAAGAGGGAGTAAGGTGTTTTCGGCCTGTCTGGCGCACTCTAAACAGAAAGTGGTCAAGAGGGAGTAAGGTGTTTTCGGCCTGTCTGGCGCACTCTAAACAGAAAGTGGTCAAGAGGGAGTAAGGTGTTTTCGGCCTGTCTGGCGTACTCTAAACAGAAAGTGGTCAAGAGGGAGTAAGGTGTTTTCGGCCTGTCTGGCGTACTCTAAACAGAAAGTGGTCAAGAGGGAGTAAGGTGTTTTCGGCCTGTCTGGCGCACTCTAAACAGAAAGTGGTCAAGAGGGAGTAAGGTGTTTTCGGCCTGTCTGGCGTACTCTAAACAGAAAGTGGTCAAGAGGGAGTAAGGTGTTTTCGGCCTGTCTGGCGTACTCTAAACAGAAAGTGGTCAAGAGGGAGTAAGGTGTTTTCGGCCTGTCTGGCGCACTCTAAACAGAAAGTGGTCAAGAGGGAGTAAGGTGTTTTCGGCCTGTCTGGCGCACTCTAAACAGAAAGTGGTCAAGAGGGAGTAAGGTGTTTTCGGCCTGTCTGGCGTACTCTAAACAGAAAGTGGTCAAGAGGGAGTAAGGTGTTTTCGGCCTGTCTGGCGCACTCTAAACAGAAAGTGGTCAAGAGGGAGTAAGGTGTTTTCGGCCTGTCTGGCGCACTCTAAACAGAAAGTGGTAAAGAGGGAGTAAGGTGTTTTCGGCCTGTCTGGCGTACTCTAAACAGAAAGTGGTCAAGAGGGAGTAAGGTGTTTTCGGCCTGTCTGGCGTACTCTAAACAGAAAGTGGTCAAGAGGGAGTAAGGTGTTTTCGGCCTGTCTGGCGTACTCTAAACAGAAAGTGGTCAAGAGGGAGTAAGGTGTTTTCGGCCTGTCTGGCGTACTCTAAACAGAAAGTGGTCAAGAGGGAGTAAGGTGTTTTCGGCCTGTCTGGCGTACTCTAAACAGAAAGTGGTCAAGAGGGAGTAAGGTGTTTTCGGCCTGTCTGGCGTACTCTAAACAGAAAGTGGTCAAGAGGGAGTAAGGTGTTTTCGGCCTGTCTGGCGTACTCTAAACAGAAAGTGGTCAAGAGGGAGTAAGGTGTTTTCGGCCTGTCTGGCGTACTCTAAACAGAAAGTGGTCAAGAGGGAGTAAGGTGTTTTCGGCCTGTCTGGCGTACTCTAAACAGAAAGTGGTCAAGAGGGAGTAAGGTGTTTTCGGCCTGTCTGGCGTACTCTAAACAGAAAGTGGTCAAGAGGGAGTAAGGTGTTTTCGGCCTGTCTGGCGCACTCTAAACAGAAAGTGGTCAAGAGGGAGTAAGGTGTTTTCGGCCTGTCTGGCGTACTCTAAACAGAAAGTGGTCAAGAGGGAGTAAGGTGTTTTCGGCCTGTCTGGCGTACTCTAAACAGAAAGTGGTCAAGAGGGAGTAAGGTGTTTTCGGCCTGTCTGGCGTACTCTAAACAGAAAGTGGTCAAGAGGGAGTAAGGTGTTTTCGGCCTGTCTGGCGCACTCTAAACAGAAAGGCGTACTCTAAACAGTTTACTCCCTTCTTACTCCCACATAGGCATAGTCTTCGTACAAAAGTTAGCGCAAAACACGACACTCACAAGAAAGGTTTGGTTTGGTTTATTGGGGTTTAACGTCCCAAAGCGACTCAGGCTATGAGAGACGCCGTAGTGAAGGGCTCCGGAAATTTCGACCACCTGGGATTCTTTAACGTGCACTGACATCGCACAGCACACGGGCCTCTAGAATTTCTCCTCCAAAGAAATTCAGCCGCCGCGGCCGGGATCGAACCCGCGTCGGCTGAATTTCTTGAAGGCGAAATTCTAGAGGCCCGTGTGCTGTGCGATGTCAGTGCACGTTAAAGAATCCCAGGTGGTCGAAATTTCCGGAGCCCTTCACTACGGCGTCTCTCATAGCCTGAGTCGCTTTGGGACGTTAAACCCCAATAAACCAAACCAAACCTTTCTTGTGAGTGTCGTGTTTTGCGCTAACTTTTGTACGAAGACTATGTCTATGTGGACAGGACAACGCGCTTTGTCAGGTGGATAGGACAGCGCGTTGTCCTGTCCACCTTTCTTGTGAGTTTCGTGTTTTGCGCTAACTTTTGTACGAAGAATAATGCATCAACTAGCCCAGCAACAAGTGTTACTTGAGGCATATTCGTTTATGGTTTATGGGTGTTTAACCCCCAAAGCGAGTCGGGCTATGAGGGACGCCGTAGTGAAGGGCTCCGGAAATTTCGACCCTTCACTACGGCGTAACTCATAGCATGAGTCGCTTTGGGGCGTTAAACACCCATAAACCATAAACGAATAGGCCTAGCGGCGGTGCGATGTGCGATGTCAGTGCACGTTAAAGAACACCAGGTGGTCTAAATTTCCGGAGCCCTCCACTACGGCGTCCCTCATAGCCTGAGTTGCTTTGGAACGTTAAACCCCAATAAACCAGCCAACATATGTGGGAGTAAGAAGGGAGTAAACTGTCCTCGAGCTCATTCCCTTTTAGTGCGCAAGAGGACAGCTAAACTACCTTTTACTCCGTTCTGTTTAGTGTACTCACGGACTATATACCGATTATTACATTATGCTGAGGAAAGGAAACGATGCAGTAACGTTTGTCTCATTACCCCGGTGGACACCTCAACCGCTCCGTAAGGGAAGGGTACAGGAAGGAGTGAAAGAAGAAAGGGAGAAAGAGGTGCGGTAGTGGAGGGCTCCGAAATAATTTCGACCACATGGAGACATTTAAAGTGTACTGACGTCGCACGACACACGGGGCGCCTTTCGCGTTACGCCTCCACCAAAATGCAGCTGCCAAGGCCGGGTTCGAACCCGGGTACTCAGACTCATATCGATTGCCGGCAGGCCTGCGTTATTATATCCTGGACAAATGTCACTGAAACAAGCGTTAAAAATGTTTCTTACGTGACATGTTCCATTAGAAATAAATGCAACGCGAACGAGACAATACTAGCGGAAGGGTAAATTCTCTTCGAAGGCGCGAAGACTTGTCCAGGAGCTAATATGTTGCTCCTTTTTTCCGGAACTTCAGTTATCGTGTTCTCGCTTCATTCGTTGCAGGTGCGGCCACAATATTACGGAGCGTTCTTCGGCTTCTGAAATTTTCTCACGCGCTCTGTCGAGAACATGGTTGTTTCTCGAATTCATACGCGAGAACTCGAGCAGTAGATGCTAACATGTGCATAAACTACTTCCCAAGTTTCATCCTTCCAAGGCATATACAGTTCAACCTCGTTATAAGTTAACGAAGGTGAAAGGGCCTAGCGATTACTTCGTTATAGCCGTAGCTTCATTATAGGCATTGTTGACCGAGCTTCCAAGGGGAATCGTCATTCCTTCGTTATATCCATTATTTCGTAATAAACAGTTTCGTTATAGCGAGGTTCGACTGTCACTGGTGCAAGCTCGACGGGTTGTAACCGTCCATGTTTAAGACAGACACGAAAAACAACGGCGGACAGAAAACCGCGCCCTGCAATGTCTACGGCTGTCTTTCGTCTGTCTACCTGCATGTGCTCTTGACAAACGTCGAGCAAAACAAGTCTTCTTTCGATTCTTTTTTCATACCAACGGTCGCCCATTGCTCAACCAAAATGGCGCACGCCACTTGGTAAACACGATCAACGAAACCTTTCGGACTGCGGACGCGTGGAAAACGAACGCGGAACTTTTCCGACCCTCTTTCCGTTACGAGGCGTCTTTCGCCGTTCCCATGGCAACGGGCACACAAAGACGTGCCGGAGAAGCGCGCGCTTGCGCCAAGGCGTAAACAAGCTGACAGCTGCTTGGGCGCGCGCGAGGGAAGAGACGTGGGGGGGAGGGGGGGGGAGGAGCGGCTTGCAACAGATGTGTGCGTATGTATGTGCGGAGTGAGCGAGACTTCTTCCGCGTCGTCCCGTTGTTGCGCAGGAGCTGCTGACGCAGACGTTCGTTGCGACCGAGCACAAAGGCCTCGGCGCGCGCTCCAAGCCACGGCTCTCGGGACACGTGCAAGAAGTGTGCTTCACGTGCCGCGTCTGAACGAATAGCTCCGAGTTGTAGGCAGCGAAGGCGTGCCAAAAACGAACGTCCACGGAAGCAGCCGCCGACGATAACATGCAACTATCACGATGGAAAGAAACACGAACAACGCGACGCCTACGCATTCTACTGTTCCATTTTTTTTTTTGATGGCGTTTTTACCTGGGTGGTAAGAAAGAGAAGTTAGAGCCATCTATGTAATGCGTCACGGAAAACTCTAGCATGTTTTTGCTACCACCGAAATAAAAGCGCGCTAAAAAGAAATGCGAACAGCGGAGCTGACAGGCTCCGCTCTGTTTTCCATCGTGATAGTAGGTGCGTTATGCGGGTGAAGCCGTCGTCGCTCGCTAAACCCGAAAACGCGTGGCGCATTTGAATGATATTAACCGAGTAAAGTTGGTTGGCTCAGTAACTTGTGTACTGATTAACATTTTACTCCTCACAGCCACACACGTGGTCGATGGCGAAGGGCTACCGATTGATTTGAGCCGATTAGAACCGAAAAACCGCCTTGGACCACATGCAGGTATTCAACGGTGACAGTTACAGAAACACAATGTACACACGAGACCGCCCAATACAGCATTCTCGAATCCAAAAGAAGCAAAAAAACTAATGTTCTAATCGAAATTTCCAGTGATCTAATATTGAAACGGCCTTGGTTCCTGCACTCTCTAAACATATAGGAGTAAAAACAGGGAGTAATCTGTCCTCTAACACACTCCCTTTAATAAAAGGGAGTTCGCTAGAGTACAGGCTATTCCCTTTTTACACCCATCTGAGCGAGAATTCGTGTTTAGAGTATCATAATTGACCACTTTTTTCTTAATTTTGAGACTGAACGAAGTTTTAACTATATTCCACATTTACGCGAATACATGAGCAGAAAAATAAACGAGGAACGAAAGGCGAGGGATGGGGGGGGGGGGGGGGGGGCGGACAAGGCAATTAATGGGTCGACAACAGTGAGTCAGCCGTGGCCTCGATGTCACCGCGAACTTTCGCGGAATGCATAGAGCTCGGAACGCAGCTGTTGTACAGGCCAGGAAACTCATCACTGCAACGCTACACGAATCACGTGATCCAAGTTAAGGGCAGGTCGCTGCAGGCATGCGCCACCTACCATGCGTAGACACCTCCATAACCTCACGAATACGCCTATATGGGAATAAAAAGAGTTAAGATGTCCTCTAGAACACTCCCTTCTATAGAGGGAAGTGCGACGAGGGCTATACCCTTTTTACTCCACTTTCTGTTTAAAGTTCAGGTGAGGGCATAAAAGAGCAAGGCAAGTGCAATGTGCGGTCCATCCTGCGGCCTTTGCTAGTGAGGACTTGTAAACTTTTAAGCACCGAAGGCATTTAATTTACAAAAAAAAGTCACACTAAGTTTCAATGACATCATTTACCGCATTCCAGTGGAACTGATAACTCAATGCAACTCAATAAAAACACCTTTTACTGAGCTCCGACTTCACAAAGTCAATAAGGTCTCAACTGTAAGGCAATACAGTTTTTGACTACACAGAATTTGGAGGCCAACTTGTAATGAACAATCAATACAACGAGCCGTCGGAGAATAATTTATTCTCCTAAGGACGCACGCACTGAGTAAACTCCGTATAACGTTCTAGTCAAAAACCGACTGAGCCGCCGCGGTGGCTCAGTGGTTACGGCGCTCGGCTGCTGACCCGAAAGACGCGGGTTCGATCCCGGCCGCGGAGGTCGAATTTCGATGAAGACAAAATTCTAGAGGCCCGTGTGCTGTGCGATGCCAGTGCACGTTAAAGAACCCCAGGTGGTCGAAATTTCCGGAGCCCTTCACTACGGCGTCCCCCATAGCCTGAGTTTCTTTGGGACGTTAAACCTCAATAATAACTTGCAACAGATGTGTGCGTATGTATGTGCGGAGTGAGCGAGACTTCTTCCGCGTCGTCCCGTTGTTGCGCAGGAGCTGCTGACGCAGACGTTCGTTGCGACCGAGCACAAAGGCCTCGGCGCGCGCTCCAAGCCACGGCTCTCGGGACACGTGCAAGAAGTGTGCTTCACGTGCCGCGTCTGAACGAATAGCTCCGAGTTGTAGGCAGCGAAGGCGTGCCAAAAACGAACGTCCACGGAAGCAGCCGCCGACGATAACATGCAACTATCACGATGGAAAGAAACACGAACAACGCGACGCCTACGCATTCTACTGTTCCATTTTTTTTTTTTGATGGCGTTTTTACCTGGGTGGTAAGAAAGAGAAGTTAGAGCCATCTATGTAATGCGTCACGGAAAACTCTAGCATGTTTTTGCTACCACCGAAATAAAAGCGCGCTAAAAAGAAATGCGAACAGCGGAGCTGACAGGCTCCGCTCTGTTTTCCATCGTGATAGTAGGTGCGTTATGCGGGTGAAGCCGTCGTCGCTCGCTAAACCCGAAAACGCGTGGCGCATTTGAATGATATTAACCGAGTAAAGTTGGTTGGCTCAGTAACTTGTGTACTGATTAACATTTTACTCCTCACAGCCACACACGTGGTCGATGGCGAAGGGCTACCGATTGATTTGAGCCGATTAGAACCGAAAAACCGCCTTGGACCACATGCAGGTATTCAACGGTGACAGTTACAGAAACACAATGTACACACGAGACCGCCCAATACAGCATTCTCGAATCCAAAAGAAGCAAAAAAACTAATGTTCTAATCGAAATTTCCAGTGATCTAATATTGAAACGGCCTTGGTTCCTGCACTCTCTAAACATATAGGAGTAAAAACAGGGAGTAATCTGTCCTCTAACACACTCCCTTTAATAAAAGGGAGTTCGCTAGAGTACAGGCTATTCCCCTTTTACACCCATCTGAGCGAGAATTCGTGTTTAGAGTATCATAATTGACCACTTTTTTCTTAATTTTGAGACTGAACGAAGTTTTAACTATATTCCACATTTACGCGAATACATGAGCAGAAAAATAAACGAGGAACGAAAGGCGAGGGATGGGGGGGGGGGGGGGGGGGGCGGACAAGGCAATTAATGGGTCGACAACAGTGAGTCAGCCGTGGCCTCGATGTCACCGCGAACTTTCGCGGAATGCATAGAGCTCGGAACGCAGCTGTTGTACAGGCCAGGAAACTCATCACTGCAACGCTACACGAATCACGTGATCCAAGTTAAGGGCAGGTCGCTGCAGGCATGCGCCACCTACCATGCGTAGACACCTCCATAACCTCACGAATACGCCTATATGGGAATAAAAAGAGTTAAGATGTCCTCTAGAACACTCCCTTCTATAGAGGGAAGTGCGACGAGGGCTATACCCTTTTTACTCCACTTTCTGTTTAAAGTTCAGGTGAGGGCATAAAAGAGCAAGGCAAGTGCAATGTGCGGTCCATCCTGCGGCCTTTGCTAGTGAGGACTTGTAAACTTTTAAGCACCGAAGGCATTTAATTTACAAAAAAAAGTCACACTAAGTTTCAATGACATCATTTACCGCATTCCAGTGGAACTGATAACTCAATGCAACTCAATAAAAACACCTTTTACTGAGCTCCGACTTCACAAAGTCAATAAGGTCTCAACTGTAAGGCAATACAGTTTTTGACTACACAGAATTTGGAGGCCAACTTGTAATGAACAATCAATACAACGAGCCGTCGGAGAATAATTTATTCTCCTAAGGACGCACGCACTGAGTAAACTCCGTATAACGTTCTAGTCAAAAACCGACTGAGCCGCCGCGGTGGCTCAGTGGTTACGGCGCTCGGCTGCTGACCCGAAAGACGCGGGTTCGATCCCGGCCGCGGAGGTCGAATTTCGATGAAGACAAAATTCTAGAGGCCCGTGTGCTGTGCGATGCCAGTGCACGTTAAAGAACCCCAGGTGGTCGAAATTTCCGGAGCCCTTCACTGCGGCGTCCCCCATAGCCTGAGTTTCTTTGGGACGTTAAACCTCAATAATAAACCCGACTGATATTTTTGTAAAGGTTAATATATGTATTGTTTGCGTTCGTCGCTCGACCATTTACATTGCTTTTCATTGCTTTTCTTTTTGCTGCACTGATTTGATCGCAAGTGTCCAATTGACCCCGCCTTCCGGTCTTGGACACGTCCACAGCTCCCTGCTTGTAGGAAGTCTATTGAGAACGCAGCGGCTTCTCCCCGTCAAAGGGCCCCCTTCCAGCCAGTGGCGTAGGCCGATTCTCACGAGCCTGCAAGAGTGACAACGCAAGGAAAGGGGTCTATCTCCTTTCATCTGCGACACCCTACATTGTCAGGCTAGCAGGTCATGATAATAGGTCGACGCCATGGACTGGAAGGAGATCCTGTGACAGGGAAAAACCACTTCGTTCTTGAGTTGTATCCCACTATACAGAATGCGCGAAACTCCCACACAGCGACAGCAAAACATTTCTGCAAAGAGACGCAGCTGTTCAGAACCGGACTGAGAACACGCACTGCGCATGCGCGAGAGGCCACTATAGGCTATACTAAGCCAACTCCCCAACAAAACTACTCATTCATTCAGCTCGCGATGGCACGCACGTGTCAGCACGGGTGGAGCCGCGCATAATGGCCGGCCCGCTCGCCAAATGCGGCGACTAAAAGCGGCGACGGTAATTCTTTAGCGCGCGGAGACCAACCGCGCCCAATTCAGGGACAACGGCGCGCGAAGGCTTGCGGATACACACGGTGCAATAACGGCTGGGAAGCCACACGACAACAACGCTGCGAAAGAACGCGGATTAGGGTTGTCAGGATTAGTATGCAATGCGTATGGCCGTCCAACTATAGACATCGTCAAGTGAATGCTATACGACGCTGTTTTGAAGCAGGACGACAATTCTTCCAGGCAGTAAACAGGCCGACAGCTGAGCAGCTGCAGCACTCTACACAGAAAAGAGTAAACAGAGATCGAGCTGTCCTCCACACTCTAAACAAGAATACGCCTAAATGGGAGTAAAAAGGGAATAAACGGGGCAGCTTAGTCCCTTGCTACTCCTTTTTGTTTAGAGTGTAGCGAACTCCCTTTGTAAAAGGGTGTTAGAGGACAGCTTACTCCCCTTTTACACCCATACTGGCGTATTCGTGTTTACACTGTGATTCAGAGGGCAGCATATGCGTGCGTTGACAATGTCGCCATTTGCCATCAGCTTGCGCCGCTCAGACGTCGCTACATAGAGGAGAGGAGACGGGTACTTTTCCGCGGGAGAAAAAACAGAGCGAAATATAAACAAACACACTTCCGAGCAGGAACTGAACGTTTCGCGGCCACATGCGTTGCGGACAAGTTGACGAGCGCAAACGCGCGCGAAAACACGAGGCGCGCGCAACAGTCGCGACAACTACGAGGCTTCTCTTGCCGCGCGAACAACAGCAACAACAACAATAATAGCCACTTCGTTTCGAAGAAATGTGACAGCGCACCGAAGCATGCTCTGCCCTGGCAACAACAGAACAAAAAATGTTCGCAAAACCGCAGCGACCAAAAGTCGGGGAGAGAGAGTGAGAAGAGAGTGAGAACAGCGGCCACATGCAGACACACCTGCGCCACGCAGCTGTAGCGGGGGGTCAAACAAACAAAAAAAAAAAACGCGCCAAGGGAGAAGAGTGCGAGAGAAGGCATTGGCGGCACACACTGGCAATGCGCGTCGCAACAGCCTTCGGGTCTGGCAGCCAGCTATACAAGCCTGTGGTGCGTTCAGCCTTGCGACCAATGGGGAAACAAAAACGAGACAAATAAAAAAATAAACGAAGTTGATGGATCGTGGTGTAGCGGAGAACGGCGACGGCGGCTTCTTGAAACTCCCGTTGTTTCCAAGCGCGGCCAGCTGCTACTCCGTTATTACCTCTCGAAAGGAAGAAAGAGCTTTTACCTTCTTCCCCTTGTAATTACACGCAGTTCCGCCTCGGACACTCGGACGTAAGGGGGAAAAAAAAAAGAAGAAAGAAATGACCCGCGGTAGTTTTGTAGCGCAGCCTCCGAGATCGTTGCTTTGTTTTTCGCATCTCGGAGGCCGTGCGTTTCTCGTGAAAAAGATCTCCGCGCAATGCCGACATGGCCAAGCGACCGACACTCCACATTGGTGGCAAAAAGCTTCGTAACTCCAAATTCCATGGTTAGTACGAAGTAAGCAACACATTACGGCTACGTTATGAGAATATCGGATGTCCGCGAGACTTCCAAGAGAACCGCAGAGGAGAATCTCACAGGCTCTGTTCACAAACCAGCCGCGATCGGTACACAACGAGAAAGACAACTCCCAGCAACACGTTTGCTCCTACAAAGCGCGATCTAAGAACTCCGTTTCAGACTGACCCCAGCGGGGCTCCAAACTCTGCGGTGCAGAGAGCACAGAATCCGGGCATCAGCCTACCCCATCCGATCTGCCTGCTCTCTCTGAGACGCCCCCCAACCCGTGTGTACTACGCCCTGTCCAGTTCAGTGCGGGACGAAATGCGACAGGCGGCCGAGCTCAGAGCTGTCGCAGCGGTCGCAGCCAGTCGTGACTCACCCCGTCCACTAGTCCCCTTTTCAGGAAGTGCCTCTCTTTTTCCTTTTTACTTTTTTCCCCCTCTTTCGTCTACTTTTCCAAACACGTCTACCAATTCGGGACGGGGCGTCATCCTCGCATAAAAAAAAAAAACGAAGAGACACCGCCCATACGTCACCGTCGAGTGAGGAAAACAAACAAAAAAAAAAACGCATGCACCGTTGCGTGCGCGTATATTGGGGAAGGGGGAAGTAGCCGCAATAGCTGCACCCCACCGCGCCCATTGACGGAGCAAGCGGAAAGGCGCGCACGCGCCCAGGCAAGCAAACATAATACACGCTAAAACAAGCAGCTATGTGACCGGACGCCAAAAAATTCGCGTCGCGGCGATAACGACGACGGACACCATTGAGCCCGTGTCGCACACCCGGCAATCTCCGCTGCGCCCTCGGGCGGTTGGGGGGGTTGGCCGCAGCCCCGCTCTTTCCCCCTCCCGCAGAGCAGGTGCCCGAGAATAGGAATAGAACGGACGGACGGACGAAGACGAAGAGGGCTTGTGTTTTTGTTTCCGCTTTGGGCTCTCCCGAGACTGGTCTCCTCAAAAGCCGCAGTCGCCGAGGCCAGTGGCAGGGCGTTCCTCTCGCTGGGTTCGCCGCCTCTAACGGCCTCGGCGGGTAAATAGCGAAGAGGCAGGCGCTAAGCTCCACCCCCCCCCCCCCCCCCCCCCCCCGTCGTCTTCGGAGGGCGAGAGAGAGAGAGTGAGACACTGGTTCAGTAGTGGTAGGAGGGGGAGGGGAAGAAAGAAGAGAGGGGGGCGGTGGCCGCGGGCGAGCTAAGGACCTGGCTGCCAAAGAAAGCGCCAAACTGCAGCCGCACGTGTGAGAGCACCCTCCCCTGGCAACGCGCCTAGCTGGGCTCTGGCTCTGCGCTCCCACTGCCGCTGCTGCTGCTACAGGATGTAATGGGGGAAAAGAAAAAAAAAGACGAGGACGACTTCTTGTCTGTGCCCATGCTGGGAACAAAATCGATGACTTGAAACAAAAAATGAGAATCACCGCCCAGATTGCACGGATCACTATAGCCGGATACAAGTCAAGAAAAAAGCGGCTTTTCCCCACCAAATAAAACCCGTTCCAGCCAATGGAGTCGGCCGATTCTCATGAACCTGGTAGCGTGACAAAGCAGGGAGCGGCAGGTAGTACCCTCGCTGCATTGTCGGGGATAGCCATTCCTTGCTAGGAGGTTCATGAGAATCAACAGACACCATTGGCTTGAAGGGGGTCATTTGACGGGGAAGAGCCACTGTTTTCTTGACTTGTGTCTGAATACAGGGGGTGCCACCCCGGAGATTCTACAACATTCCCTACCAATTTTAATAAATGCCTATTCACTCACTCATTCACTCAGATATGGTGGGCTTTGAGCCGCGTTAAAAGCTGAAGAGGTCATTGTCATGTCCCAAGCTGTCGACGCCCAACGTTTAAGCATCCTAAACAATGTCTCCGTGTTTTTTTTTTTTCCTTCTACTTCCCAATCAGTTAACCTTCAGGTAAAAAATGATTCCTAACTTCCCACTGATCAACATTACAAACTATAAAAAAAAACATTTCCCTCTGCCTTCCTTGGTATCGGTGCCTGTTTTATTATTTCAAACGCATCGTTATAAGGAAAACCGAAATCAATGAGTAGAACGCGAACTACAGTTTCCAACATCTGCAAGCCGCCACCGATCACGTATTATGCCGTACGGACTTCTACCGTTCGACTTTTACCCATGAACTGCCCGAAGTTTCGGTTTTACAGTTTTTAGACCTTAAATTAACGTTCTGTGAAGGACACGTCTGCAAGGAAGGAGTTGTTGCCGTATGACTCGGCGCACTCCAAGACTATCAAGAGAGGATTAGCGTCGCTGTGCTTGGAATCTTCTCTCCAAAAATCGTGCCCACATCAGATGTTTCAGACCTTGGCTGCAGGGTTTCCCTGGTCGGTTCCTACAGCAGTTTCTGAGGCCATCCATCAGAAGTTCAAATGAGGAACAGGACGAAAAACAGCTGATGCTCTTCAAAAGGCCCCTAGGCCTGAGGTTGTGCTTTACCTCCACAGAATTTCGCACAACCTTAAAAAAGTTGCTAGCAGGCATGGTGTACCTGTTTTGTTCTCGGCTCCCAACAAGTTGGGAAAACTCTGCCCACGCATTTGCAATGCAAAAAAGTGTGAGTGCCTGAAAAAAGCACCAGAAGCCGTTCGTAACACTGGATAGGTTTATTCCATACCCATGTCTAGTGGAAAGTTTTATGTCGGCCAAACTGGACGTTGTGTAAATGACCGTCTAGGGGAACACGCCCTAAATTTAGGAAAGAAAGACTATAATAACAAGGATCCTGTTGCACACGTAAGTAAATGTGAAGAATGTGTGGCCCGGTTTGAGGAGACAATGGTTCTTGGAAAGAGTAAAGACAGGACAGCACGGATTAGCCTAGAAGCCTGCCACATACACAAACTTGACAGCGAGTGCATCAGCGAACCGTCTTTATTTCTGTTCGCGGCTGAGATTGACTTTCTTAATGCAGCTACCTGTTGATTCGGCGGGAAGATAAACGAAAGTGTGATACCCTTACCTACCAGCGCATGCGTTCTTGATTTGATGGCTCTGACACAACCCTTGTTTTTTTTTTTTTTTGTCGTCATTTCCACCCCGACCCTTCGGCCTATATAAGGTGTGGCCTTCGACCAATAAAGCCAGCTGACAGCGCTTGTGTGTGTGTTTCGTCTCTCTTGTCCGTGTCTTTCTTTGCGCTATAAATCCTTCTACGTCAAGATACCGTACGGAGTGCTAGGCCGAGTTTCCATTAAATGCGCTTCAAAGAGACAGCCTACTTTCGCCGTTCGCGGGCGGGTAGAAGGAAGATAAGAACATAGCAGTGGGGTCTCGAGATAGAAAGAGGGCAGCATGGACAGCATGGAATATACCTTACATAGGCCAGGTGGTTGATATTCTAGATGAGATTAGAATGCGCAGACCTCGAGTAATGCGAGTATTAGAGCTAACGCTTCAAAAGAAAACAGACACGCGTCGACCAGCGTGGAACCCGCCATTATTGCTCAACCTTCCCGCTAGATGACGCAAGCGCCGATGGGTAGAAAACTACCACATAGAAAGCGTGACAGGCGGCAAGCGAACGTCCAGACACATCGCTGGGCGGCGGCGTCTTCTCCCCGGAAGTGAGGGAGAACGATTATGCCCGCGGGCAGGGCAGGGACGGCCGGTGGCGCGTTTCAGAGGCAGGCACGCAGCCAGGAGACATTATCTACGGTGATGCCACCGGCACAATGCATATGAGCGTCGATAGATGGCGCTACCTTGTCGAGATGGCAGCGCTTCAGAAAGCCACTCAAGTTAGCACCTTTCAAATATCACAATAGTACCTTGACGTGCCGATGGAAAGAAAGGTTTGTGGAGAATCGCACCGTAAAACTCAGCCAGTCAGGGATATAAGCATGTAAAAACATAAAAACATCCCTTTTCTATCTTCGGGAACCAAAAATTACAGGATTGCACTTTAGTCTGCTCAACAGCGGAAATGCGAAAGCCTTTCGCTTTCCTCTCTTTCATAATCGCTATCACCAACTATCACTACCCTCATCATCGCTATCACCAACTATCACTATCGCTATCGCTATCAGAACTATCTTCCGGAACCAAAAATTACAGGATTGCACTTTACTCTGCTCAACAGCGGAAATGCGAAAGCTTTTCCCTTTCCTCTCTTTCATAATCGCTATCACCAACTATCACTATCACTACCCTCATCATCGCTATCACCAACTATCACTATCGCTATCAGAACTATCTTCCGGAACCAAAAATTACAGGACTGCACTTTAGTCTGCTTAACAGCGGAAATGCGAAAGCCTTTCCCTTTCCTCTCTTTCATAATCGCTATTACAAACTATCACTATCATCATCGCTATCAGAATTGGTGAACGAGGATCCCGGTGACGTCACAGGGGACCAATTTCCGGTGACACATTTTGCGTCAACTTCCGGCGTCAATATAGCCATCTAATTCTTTCGCATTAATAACAACAAACTAACTAACGAAGCCACGCTGGAGTAAGTCCGTTTCCGCAAATCCGCGTCCCGTAAACTTATGTCCACGACTGTACCTATATACTATGTGCAGTTCGCGTGCCTTGCGCAACACCATTAGGCGCCGGTTGAAACACTAGCTAGGCGCCTCTAACACGTAGCGTTAAGTTCAAACGTTACCGTCCTCACAAAAACCGTCATCGCGCCGAACTGATTTTCCTCATCAACCGTAGAATGTCAAGTGCGAGGTCACAGCCAGGTAGAAGATGGCGGAAGCACTAGTTGAGTCTTGCACGAGACGGGAAAAAAGAAATTGCGAAAGAAAAAAGATGGGTGGGGGAGGAGGAGAGGGGGGGGGGGGGGGGGGGGGGGGCAAATTACGTTGCGCTTTAATTCTTTCGCAACGCGGCCGTCATTTCCCCGCTGCCGAGTTTATTATAGCAGCTCTTCGCGGCATTCGGTGCGAGCTGAAATGCCTTCGCTGGATTCATCACTTGGTGTGCAGGCATTTTCGCAACAGGGAACGGGGGGGTATGGCTTCCTCTCCTGTGTCGCAGTAACAGAAGTGGCAGGTGTGTGCCAGACGACAAGTAAGATGCTTGGTCAATCATGCAGTTTTCACGGTAGATTACGAAGTGGGTTTTGAGCATGGAAGGTCGCACTTGGCTCACTCCAACCGTCTCATAAATGGCGCAGTAGACAGGATCAGGCAAGATACGAGGCCGTTCCTCCGACCGCCTTGCTTCAGCATAGCTCCGTTCCGTATCCCCTTCTTGAAATATTTCGACACCATACGATGCGAATTCGTCGGCTCAAGTTTCGTAACGAACTTTCGGGCTTTTAAATAGAAATGACCATCGGTGTGACGAAGGTCGCGGCGGTGAGGAGGCATTTCAAAGTGAGCTTCAAGCAGTTTGGCGGGAATGGCCTCTGAAAACGTTCGACGGCACTATAAGTAGTGACTGTGATGTCTCCAGTTCGTCTGTTTGTTAAACGCGTCAGACTGATACAGAAACACTGTGATCGGATAAAGCTCCAGAGCGAAGTGAAGTATGCCCCTCAAAGGAAGACTTTCAACCAGTACCGTCGGCCTATTGTCCTGACCTCAGGGTCAAACGCCTTGCTCCTGCCAGCGCGCGACATCGCACGTGGCTAGCAGGTGCAATGCGGCTGACCACGACGTCATGATCGACGATAGTTCACGCCAGTGGTGGAGGGGCATCCGTTAAGAAGCATACATCGCATCGTTGTTGAGTTCTGTGCGACCATGTGACCGATGCGTAAAATGGGCTGTTTGTAACAGATAGGTCGACAAAAATACCGGGTACAGCTGCAAACACACACACAAACACACAAAATAGCGGGCCTCAGCGCGATATAGCTGGCTGCACCGATAAGATAAGTTTGTGGACCGGAGACAACGCTTCCGCAGACGCTGGGGGGAAAGTCTAAGCGCGAAATGGACGTGATAAAAAAAAACAGATAAAAGCAGGGCGCAACCGAAAAAAAGAAAACAGCGCACAAGAAATCACACAGCCCGACGTGCGGCCTTAGAGGACTGCGTCGGAGCAACGGTACAGAGGTTCTCGCAGCCACGGGTGTGTGCATGCACAGGTTATAAGGCGTTAAGTGCATGTGTACTCATCAACGATGCGACGATCGGTACCCCTTACGCCCCTGGATTCCAGCGCACGGTAAAGAACCCCCGGTTAGTCGGAAATTAATCCGAGGCCCTCCACTCTGACAGTAGGGAGAGTTTAGCGTGATCAGAGCGTATGGCGGAGACGTATACAGACTTCGTCAAAACTCCTAAGCTGGAAAGGCTAGCTTCCTAGCTGTGTAGAGGAGGCTAACGTGGAATATGCAGAAGCCCTAATTCTGAAGAGGAGCGAAGTCGGGGTTTTTTTCTCCTCTTCGATGCATAACGAACCACAGAGCATGAACCAGGAATCCCACTATAGACTCCGAACTCGAATACGCCTATATGGCAGTATAAAGGGAGTAATATCTCTCCCCTAGCGCAATTTCTTTTATGAAAAGGAGTAGGCTAGAGGACAACTTTACTCCCTTTTTTATTCTTTTCTGTTTAGAGTGTATACTTTTGAAAAAGGACCTATTCATACCAGCCTAGACGTACAAGGGATTACGTTAGTACACGTATCCGCAATGCTAAAGCTCTCAACTGTTGCTTCGGCAAGTATGATGATTATTTTCCTTTTAACAACGAGGATAAGCGGTATAACCGATGTACACTCGCCGTCGAAAGTAAATGGAAGGCGACTTTGTCAAAAAAATTTAATTTCTTTAAATCTAAATCATAATGGTCCATGCTTGTTGGTACACAGTGCAATCCGCAAAATCACAATCAGGCTGCATATGTGTATTCAAGGATGCATGAATCGGGGGGCCAATGATTAAATTTTTTCGTGAATATTGCCTTCCATTTACTTTTGACTGCACCTGTACTATCGGGTACAAAAGTGGTACACTACACGCGGCGGGAGCCGGAGCAACGAAAAACTGCGGCATTTTGGCGACCTGAAGCACGAAACATTGAAACGAGCCAAACGACACGCCTGCTGATAATAAGGGTCACGCATTGGCTGTCCCGATCTGAGACGCCGCCTGTAGATGGCGTTGCAACGCAGTCTTCCGTATAGTTACTGTATATGCTGCGGGAGCATATACAGACTTCCGCTGCTCCGGCTCCCGCCGCATGGAGTTTACCATTTTGGTCCCCCATAGTACGTGCTCAACACCGTCACTGCTGCTCCTGCACGCATCTTTGCGCAAACGAGGGAGAGGGTACAGCAACGAGACTTCTTGAAAGGAGACAAAAAAAAAAACAGATCTTGGACGCCGAAATACAAATGTTTACTTCCATAAGCGCAAACAGCGCAATTTCGTTCTGCGTAAGGGGGGGTATGCAGGCAAATACATGTCTGCAAATATGAGCTAGTGCATGTTTGTTGAAGAAATTCCGCGGTATAACGCTTTGCGGGCGGTACGTGTATACATCCGTGTGTTGACGTTTGCGCCAAGTATACAGAGCTATAACGAGAGTTTCGCGCGCGTAAAACTGCTGCACTGCACGCAACTACACCTGACAGACCGCGTCTCATTAGCGCTGCACGCTGCTGCTAGGTAAAGCGCACCGGTATAGTTGTGTGCAGCGCCGCTAAACCTGCTGGTGCTCAGTCACACGCAGGGTGGGGCTAACAGACCGGTGTGCAAGTATCACTCCGCCCATATACGTACAGGCGCGAGTAATATGAAAGGGAACACTTTAGACGCATGCGTAGTCGACACTTATTCACTGAATATAACTGAGGATTGCGTGATTTTTTTTTTCAAGTACAGTTTCCGCTAAACACGCCATGCTTCTGATGTGTTTCCAGAAAATCTCTCTTGTTCAGGGCTATTTTTTGAACACAAGACAGACATGATGGGACATGCTTTTGCTTTTACTTATTTTGCTTGAAACCGTGGTGAAGAGACTAGCCCCACAAATTCCATATACTGCGTTTTCAAGTTCGAAGCATAAGTTAAAACATAACTGTGGTTCTTGAGCTCGAAATAAATGTTCCCTTTGATATCGCTCGCGCATGTATACGCGCGCGGCTGCCTCTGACTTGTATCCACCGCACCCATTACGTCAGAAAAAAAGTACATTCACGTTTAGATACAACCAGCAAACCTCGGAAAGCTGATATCCCGGAACTATGAGCTCCGTGCATAGATATTTATTTATTTATTTATTTATTTATTTATTTATTTATTTATTTATTTATTTATTTATTTATTTATTTATTTATTACATACTGTTGGCCTCTCTTTGAGGCGGTAACAGGATTGGGTGCGCATATGGATGAAAAAGTACACAATAAAAGACTGCAGAGAAGGAACTTTTCACTCTCATAGAAACATGGTAAATGACACATGGTGACAATGTTAACCGTTTTGAAAGTGGTTTGCTACCTTCGACACGAATGCTTCAGGAGTGAGCTGGCTTACAATTTCAGAAGGCAACATAGTCCACTCACGGATTACATGCGGGAAGTATGAAAATTTGAATGCATCACTGTGGTATCTATATTCAGATAGATGTTTTTCATGTTTTGTTCTTGTGACACGTGTATTAGACGTAAGCAGGTATCTAGTTTTGTCAAGTTTTGCGTCGTTATTCAAGAGGAGGAACAAGAACTTAAGCCGCAACAGTCTAGCTCGTGTGTGAATTGTAGATAGGCCGGCTTTTTGTAAAAGCAGTGAGGGAGAGTCATGGCGACTGTATTTGTTATAAATGAAGCGGACAGCTTTTCGCTGAACACTTCCTAATCTATCAATATATTGTTTAGTGTAGGGCAACCAGGCAATAATACAGTATTCTATAATTTAGCGGACAAGTGAAATGTAGGCTAACAGTTTTGTTTCAGGTGAAGCAAGTCGAAGGGAACGTCTTATGGTATAAAGCGCGGAATGTGCCTTTGTGGCAATGTGTGTCACGTGCTTGTTCCATCGTAGATCGGAGCTAATAATCACACCAAGATACTTGAATTGCTCTACTTTTGTAAGGGACTTCTGTTCAATTCCATACGTGAAGTTTAATGGTTGTTCCTTTCTTGTGACGGTCATGCAGACGGTTTTCTCCAGGTTGAGGGCCATCTGACAGTTGTCGCACAATTCCGATATGTACAGCAGGGATTTGTTTAGCAGTATTTGGTCGGCAGAGCTATTGATTTCTTTGTACATCACACAATCATCCGCAAACATATGTACTGTTGCATCAATATTCTTGCACAGATCATTAATAAAGAGAAGGAAAAGAATTGGGGGCGAGCACTGACCCTTGTGGCACGCCAGATAATACTGCTGCTAAATCCGACTGGCTGTTTTCAAAACAGACAAACTGATGTCGATCAGTTAAGTAGGCTTTTATCCAATTAGTTATTGATCCGTTTCCAAGAAAGTGAACTAGCTTGTAGTGAAGTTTAGAATGAGATACCCGGTCGAATGCTTTTGAGAAATAAAGGAATACCATATCTATTTGCCCCCCTTTGTCTATTGTCATAGCTAGGTCGTGGACAGTTTCTACTAATTGCGTTGTCGTGGACAAACCTTTTCGGAAGCCATGTTGATTGGGAATAAGTAAATTGTGGTTTTCTACAAACGTTGTAATGTGCTTCAAAATTAAATGTTCTAAGATTTTACAAGCCGTACATGTAAGAGAAATAGGGCGATAGTTGGAAGCATTTGCTGGGTCTCCTGATTTATGTACCGGAATTACCTTGGCTATTTTCCACATTTCTGGGAGTTCTGCATTTTCTATTGATTTCTTGTATAAAATAAGCAAATACTTGGAAATCCATTCAGCGTAACGTTTCAGAAATACGTTCGGTATATCGCTTCGAGTTGAAGCCCAATTAATGGCGCGCCAATGGAAGCTCAGGGGCGGACGCGCACATACTTCCTGCGGTGACGTCACTTTGACGTCATACGATCGTCGGGCGCCCGTCGATGCGCATCGAAGCAGGCGCGTGAGGTCCTACAGAAACGGTCAAAGTTCTGTGCACCACGAGCGCTATACAGTAGGACGTTGAATGGCCAAGACGACGGGGTAGGCGCGTGTTATAGCAAGCCTTGACAGAAAGAAGGAAAAGCGTACATGCCGAAAATTAGGGATGCATATTTGCTACAGGCTTACAATATCTCTGTCATGCTATCAAAAGGTAACTAAAAAAAACGATGCACGGAAATTGAGAAATCGTGAGTGGTCTAAATCGGTGAATTAATTAAACAGCGAGAACTGATGGAGCCACGGGCGCACCGATGTCGTAGCGGGAGTGTTTTTTTTTTTTTTTTTTTGTCAAGGATGGAAAGTTCTTGGGTTCGAAGTAGGTGGCTACGAAACGAATTTCTACCCGTGCGCTGCACTGCATCACTTTCCGTTAAACGTGTTGTTAACCGCCTTTCCATAACCCGTGTGAATAGCGTTAGTATGCAACTCACGGAAATGCAATCTTTATTCTTCGAAGGGCGTGAAAGGCAGAAAACACTGTAAACTAAACGAGCCTGCTCAGCTAATGGCCCCTTACACTTACAAAAAAATTTTATACAGTCTATAGACTGTTCATAGACTTCTGTTTATGAAGTCTATAGACTCTCATAGACAAATCCTAGAGAACAGCCTATAGGCAATACAAAAGCTACCGCCAGTCTATAGACAATCTATAGATTTATGGCCATACACTTTTAGCAGAATTTTACCTACAGACAGTCTATAGACTATGAATAAACAAAAAGAAATACCTACAGGAAGCCAATAGAGTTTATAAGATGTCTATAGACGTTCTATAGACCATTCTTATAAGGGTATATACCGTCTGACACCTATGCGCGGCCGATTAACAACGCTAAGTACATCAGTTATCCGTGGCCTCGTTGCCCCCAAGCCCACCGTTCAACACTGGCGTTCAACAGGACCAAGTACCACACAGCGTGCGCAAAGGTTCTTCCCAAAGGTATCACTCAAGGGGAGAGGGAGTGGTGTGTGTCTGCACGGTGCCAGCAAGGCAGGACGGGGGAAGGCCTTTAAACGCCCCTTTTCTTTAATCTCTTCCCAGCGCGCTGGACCCTCGTAAACCTGACCGTAAAAGCGAGCCAGCTCACCTGGACAGACGGAGCTGAGCAGATAACAAGGAGGAGAGGGGGGGGAGGGGGGACCCTCCACAGCTCTTCTCGGTACTCGCTAAGAGAAAGTGCTTAAAGTAAAGAAAGATAAGACGTTGCAAAAGAACACAGAAAAGAACGGGACGGAAGGACAGCAGCTGTAGCCGCGCCGGGCATTACAAGCGCTGCGGCAAGCGTCGTTCAGCATTCAGACGACGTAGAGAGCGCCCGGCTGTCCCACCGCTCCCCTCGCGCGGATTTACGACGCGTCGGAGACAGCGTAGTGTGTAAACGCCGTCTGCTTTCAGCGGGCCAAAGCTAAGTACGGTGTATGTACGCGCGCATAGCGGATCCCGCGATAAGAGAAAAGCCGGAGGTTTTCTCTAGCTTTCTCTGCGTGTGTATGTATTTACTTCAACGTGCAGTCGGCAGATGGCGCGCCTTACAAACAAAGTGTCCATCCGTTTCAAAGCGACGGTCGCATTATCACCATCGTCTGCACGTGACCGGCCACAGTTACCTTTTCCGAGGCCTTAGACCCTTGAAGATGGCTGAGAGACGGAACGGTTTCACACGCACAAAACCGCGTGTATAAATTTCCGCAGCCTGTACTTGTACAGTCGGGGACAAAAGTCTCCGGACCACGTGTTCCTCAAATGTTCATAAATGTTTGGCCACTCTCTGTGATGGGTTCATGCACATTTTTTTCTTTATATCCTGCCAGTACATGTATGTGACACTGATTGTGACCCGGTGTATTTTTGTTATGTAACGCCTCCTCCTTATGTAATGCCACCCAGGGGCCTTTAAGGGTCAATAAATGATGATGATGATGATGAAACGAAGCTTATGGCTCTACCATCAGACAGCGGTTGGAGACCGCACTCGTGGAGATGAAAGAACAAAAATTTAACTTTGACCTCCACAAGTGCGGTCTCCAGCCGTGGTCCGGAGACTTTGTCCCCGACTGTACACAGTGTGTACATTGCTGCCCTACACCTATCCTTTCTTACCATCGCCCCCGCCTTTCTTTCCCTCTCCCTGTACTTTTATTCCCACTAGCCGCAGCTCAGGTGGTTCAGGTTGCGATGGCAGATGCCGCGGCTAGAAACATTTCTTTCCTTTCATTTTTATTTTGTTATTATTAAATAGCCACTAACAACAATAAGCGACCCGCCGCGGTGGCCCAGTGTTAAGGCACTCGTCTACCGAACCGAAGCACCCGGGTTCGAACCCTACTGCGACGGCCGCGTATCGATAGAGGCGGAACGCAAGAGGCGCCCGTGTGCTGTGCGATGTCAGTGCACGTTAAAGATCCCCAGGTGGTCGAAATTATTCCGGAGACCTCCACTACGGCACCTCTTTTTCTCTTTCTTCTTTCACTCCATGCTTTATGCCGCGGTGGCTCAGTGGTTATGGTGCTCGGCTGCTGACCCTAAAGACGCGGGTTCGATCCCGGCCGCGGCGGTTGAATTTCTTTGGAGGAGAAATTCTAGAGGCCCGTGTACTGTGCGATGTCAGTGCACGTTAAAGAACCCCAGGTGGTCGAAATTTCCGGAGCCCTTCACTACGGCGTCTCTCATAGCCTGAGTCGCTTTGGGACGTTAAACCCCATAAACCAAACCAAACATTCCCTCACGGCGCGGTTCAAGTGTCCACCGATGTATGTCAGACAGATACTGCGTCATTTCCTTTCTTCAAAAACCAGTTTACTAACTTATATTACGGCATAAGTACGTCCCGCATAAGTGGTTCGACGATGCCAGTTAAAAGCAGGGATATGATTAAAAGAGTGTGTGCGCGTATACGTCCGTCTCACAGTACACCAAGAAAAGAATGTTTGGTTTGGTTTATTGGGGGTTTAACGTCCCGAAGCAACTCAGGCTATGAGGGACGCCGTAGAGAAGGGCTCCGGAAATTTCGACCACCTAGGGTTCTTTAACGTGCACTGACATCGCACAGCACACGGGCCTCTAGAATTTCGCCTCCATCGAAATTCAGCTGCCGCGGCCGGGATCGGACCCGCATCTTTCGGGTCAGCAGCCGAGCGCCGTAACCACTGAGCCACCGCGGCGGGGCCCAAGAAAAGAAGGACGGACGTCATCGGCAAATAAGACTCGCCCTACCGGATTATAATGCGTGCGATGGAATCTCGCGGGCCGGCGCATTCATTGTTGATACGCCGTGTCTTGCAGCCAACTCTCGCTTATAGCCCGAGCTTCCGCGAGCGCGCGTAGCTATCTTATGGGACGGAGGCCAACGCGTTTCTCCGGGACGAGTGGATCCGGGTATATCTCACTCATCGCGCGCAAAACACAAGCGACGGAGTAGTGCTACGAGCATAGCAATTAAGGTGCCCGGTTGGCCGGCTCTTCCTGGTTTTCGCGTGAGCGAAAAAGACCAGCCGCTCGCGGAGTTTGTGTGAGTTGCACCTTCTAAGGCGGCCATATAATTTCCTGCAGTCACCGGCTCGTCACGGTCTTATTGACTATAGGAGCGAGAAGTACGGCTACGTCCTGGCTTGTCACGCTTACAGTGATCGCGGTTATATTTATAAGAGCGAGAAGTACGCTTACATCCTGGCTTTTCACGGTTACAGGGATCACGGTTATATTGATAAGAGCGAGAAGTACGGCTACGTCCTGGCTTGTCACGCTTACAGCGATCGCGCGGTTATATTGATAAGAGCGAGAAGTACGGCAACGTCCTGGCTTGTCACGGTTACAGGGATCACGGTTATATTGATAAGAGCGAGAAGTACGGCAACGTCCTGGCTTGTCACGGTTACAGGGATCACGGTTATATTGATAAGAGCGAGAAGTACGGCAACGTCCTGGCTTGTCACGGTTACAGTGATCACGGTTATATTGATAAGAGCGAGAAGTACGGCAACGTCCTGGCTTGTCACGGTTACAGGGATCACGGTTATATTGATAAGAGCGAGAAGTACGGCAACGTCCTGGCTTGTCACGGTTACAGGGATCACGGTTATATTGATAAGAGCGAGAAGTACGGCAACGTCCTGGCTTGTCACGGTTACAGGGATCACGGTTATATTGATAAGAGCGAGAAGTACGGCAACGTCCTGGCTTGTCACGGTTACAGGGATCACGGTTATATTGATAAGAGCGAGAAGTACGGCTACGTCCTGGCTTGTCACGCTTACAGCGATTGCGCGGTTATATTGATAAGAGCGAGAAGTACGGCAACGTCCTGGCTTGTCACGGTTACAGGGATCACGGTTATATTGATAAGAGCGAGAAGTACGGCAACGTCCTGGCTTGTCACGGTTACAGGGATCACGGTTATATTGATAAGAGCGAGAAGTACGGCAACGTCCTGGCTTGTCACGGTTACAGTGATCACGGTTATATTGATAAGAGCGAGAAGTACGGCTACGTCCTGGCTTGTCACGCTTACAGGGATCACGGTTATATTGATAAGAGCGAGAAGTACGGTGACGTCCTGCCCCCCCCCCCCCCCCCATATATTCCCCCTTTAATTCACCCACATCATTCTCAAGTGTCCGTCTAAAGCAAATAAACAGGTAAGACGACGCACTTTGTTGAAGGCGTATAATCGCACCGCTGATATCCACACTTTAAGCACTAAATGCATACCTGCCATTCAAAAGCGTCTACGTCAGAACCTACACAACCATCGGCATCATTAGAGGCTTTTATTACAGAGGAGCCGTACTACGGTCGGATATAACGTTCACATTTACTACTTCAAAGTTACTCGAGTAAGCATTCAAACCTCCTAAGAACTCAAAAATGAAGCGGCTGTTCCCCGTCAAAGCCCCCCCCCCCTCCCCCCCCCCCCTTCCAGCCAATGGCGTCGGCCGACTCTCATGAACCTGCCAGTGTGACAAAGCAGGGAGTGGTAGATGAGAGTAGATAAACCCTTTCCCCTCGATGCATTGTTATTGGGCCTCTCCCTGCATTGCCAATTAGCAGGCTCTTGAGAATCCGCTAACGCCATTTCCCCTTTGGCGGGGAAAAGCCGCTTTTCCATTTTCCATTTCTAATTTTTGAAAATTAAAATTTTCTCCCAATTAAAAAAAAAATTTCAAGCAAACCTTCGCTGTTTACCATCTATTATTCCTCCTTGCCTGAGGGCACGAACCCGAGTGCATTCTGCTTGACTTGCACTTTTTACTTTCTATCGCTCATTCCTAGTCGACTTTTCCAGAGCAGCGGAAAAGAGAGAGCGCTTTTTGTCTTTAAACAAACAAACACAAAAAAGCAACCGGAAATAATACGAAGCGTGGAGGGTATACAAACATCACATACGGGGGGCAACGAAACGCTGGCTAAACGCTGGAGAGAGCGATTCCAACTTCCCCGCGCGGCTTTGTTTTTTATAGAGTGCACTGAGAGAGAAGGGAGCATTACACACACACAGACGCAGATTCGTATACGTTGGCTGCGCTGCAGTCTGCCGGCGGAACAACGCTGGGCGTGTTACACAGGCGTGGAGACGAGGAAGGCACAATGGAGCGATTCTGCACGCAACAAAAGGCGCGCAGGCCTTTTTAGCCGGCTCTTCTTTTTTTTACCCGGAAGTACGCGAACGGTCTAAACCCCATTTTTTCCAGTGAAACGAAAAATAAATGGCATAAAATACGGAAAAACTGCGGACCGTTTGTTTCAACAGCCGTGTCATTGAAAAGAAAGATAAAAAAAAAAGGAACTGTGAACACTTGATGGGTGAAAACAACGCGAAAAAAAAAACGCACGCAAGCACAATAGAAGAAGCAGCCGGGCGACGCTGACTAACTGTTCGGTAACTACAGCTTGACTATTAGCGGAGCGCAGTCTCCCGTCTGTATACTAATAAATTCTCTTGCACTCGTGAGCGTTTTTTTTTCTTTTTTCGCTGGTTTCATCCGTCAGATATCGCTTCCATACTCGCCCATCAAGCCATCTTCGAATTTTTTCAAGCACGAATGGCAAAAGAATGCCAGAAGGTCAGTTCGCCATCATCATCATGCAGGGCAAAGGCATCTCCCATGTCTCTCCAATAAACTCCGTCCTTTGCCAGTTGCGGCCACCGTATCGCCGCAAACTTCTTAATCTCATTCGCCCGCCTAACTTTCTACCGCCCCCTACTATTATATGCCAAAGAACGGGCTCACAACAATGGCGTCGTTTTTCACCCTTATAGGAAACAAATCCTCTAAACCTGCTCCCAGGGTCTTGAGGCCTCGCAACCAAACATTTCACAAGCGAAAACGCCGCGATGATTCAAACCGGCAACAGTACAGGCGCTTCCCCGCCGCGCTCCACCCCAGCAACTAACTGTCAGATTGGATATGCGCGCCTGTCACACATACACATACACAGCAAGCCATAATTTCGCAAACGTCAGCCCCATCCATCAATGCCCCGAATTGAAAACTCCTCGCTGTCCGCAAGCCGGGGTTCGACCCCCCTCCCCCGAAACATGCGGGCGACTGCGACACAACAGTGGACGGCTTCCAACTACTATACCGATCGGGGACTGACATCGCCGCAGTGGTGACGTCACCTGCACCTTCAGGCGTTGTCGTCTGCTAACGACGAAGAGCGACCCGCAGCGTCACCTGTGCTAGGTGAGTCACGACGTCACACCCCTCCCCCTCATCCCCTCTCCTTTCCCATAACGACAACGCGGAAAAGGCCGCCAGAACACACACGGTCCCGCCAACAGCAGTTGCCAGGCGCGCGCGCGCAGACGGTTACCGAGCGTTCATTGCCTCGTCGTCTGCATCGGGTTCGCGGGATTCGCGTTCTCTGCGGTCTGGAAAGTAGGCCCGCATTCCCGGTCTGTCGTACACCTAAAAGCGTACAGTTTTATACCAATGTACATGCATGAAAAAAAAGATGAGAAAAAAAGATGGCGCTGCGATCGTTTCCCAACCACGGGAATGCCGGGAAATGCGAACATTCATTTAGCTATGGGGGCTAGATAATTTAGCTGTTGCCGTTAAAAGCTGTCGGCGTGCTTTTTTGCGTCACAGCGGCTCCATCTCCGAAGTAACGCGACAATTAACTCTCTAATCCCTCACAAACGATCACTGGATTAAGGAAAGGTTTATGGTTTTATGGGGGCTCAACGTCTCAAAGAGACTCCAGCTATGAGGGACGGCGTAATGAAGGGCTCCGGAAATTTTGACCACATGGAGTTCTTGAACGTGCACCGACATCGCACAGTACACGGGCCTCAAAAATTTCGTCTCCAATCGAAACTCGACCGCCATGGACGGGATCGAACCCGCGTCTTTCGGGTCATCAAAGGATTAAAGAAGCAATTACAGAAGTCAACTAGTGATTAAAAAAACGATCAGTCACAGTCACACTTTTCACTGTTTTCTTAAAAGCGACGCCTGATTAACGGCATTAATTAACCCCGTTCATTTTCGACCGCGTGGTTAACGGCACTACGTAGGCCTTAGTATACCGCTGCATACCACGCTACTCTGCAGATGACTTTTACCTAGCTTCAACGGAGCGGCTCTTCATATAGACATGCCGCTCAAGCGCGACAGGAATACAGCGTGACAGATGGTGACGCTAAATTGGAACTTCAAGGCCTGTAAACACGTTGCGTCAAACGGGCTCCGATGAGCCATCGCTGCCAGCCAAACAATCCACGCAAGCGGAACGATTGATCGACAGAGCACGATTCTAATATATGATCCCATGAAACACGATACGTAGGTACTGATGTACGGGTTTGGGAAACCATGCGCTTACTTAACAGTACATGTACTACAAGCGAATGGGGAAAGTGAAACGTTACCACACTACGCGTAGGAAGACTTTGTGCGGGTTCACTGTTCCCGACAGTGCAAACATACACACGATATATATAAGTACACATATGCTTCCGTAGCCTCATTTATATGCAAATGAAAGCGGCAGACGAAATATTCCAGCTCGTTCGAGCAGACGTCTCGCCGCCCACGCAGTGACGTCATTAGGCTTGCGAACAGGGAGACGCTAATTCGGCGTGTCAATCGCAGTGCTAATAAAGAGGCTAATTATCTCCCCTTTCACCTCCGTGCACAGACCGCTCATGCGTTACTGGAAGCGGGAAATAGCGTAGAGCGTTAGAATAGTGTATTACTGCTGCGGGACTGCCGAAAAAAAAAAGTAAAAAAAAGTTTTTGGATGCAGCCTGTTATAGGAAAGCCCGACTTTACGGAAAGATGCGGTATAGCTGTCTCGTTCAGCGTGAATACTATACCTAGATTCCCAGGCGCAGTCATTCTCATAACTTTCTAACTGTGTCGAGAGGAAAGCACGAGCACGAGACTACAGCCTCTACAGATGTGCTCTCAAAATTCAATAACAGAGCTGCTGTACAAGGATGATTTATTTGTATGGTTACTTACAAACAAATTAGCCACCAGTATGAGTTATAATGTCAAATGCGACAAACTATTGTGCCTTACAAATGCTATACTCTCAACCCCACCTCCCTTCTACTTCGTTTTATACGGTAAGTCCGCACTCAGGGTGCACGCGCGATATCGACGAGCGCAGAGTCACGACTTACTGGGGAAGTGCGCAACAACTCTCTGCTGACGCCATACCCCGCTTTCACAACGGCGTCCCCTTCCAACTACACCGACGAGGAGCTCACTTCTTTCTCTGTACAACGTATTACGCAGCACCGCGCGCGAAGATATCGGCGCGCAGTCGCTGCAGACGCCCCGGCAATACAATTTATTTCCCGCGAAACAATTACCACCGCGTCGGTTCCGTGTGCGCCGCGCAGACGGTGGCTTACGCGCCAAGCGGAGTCAGCCATGCCCCGGCCGGCTGGGGTGGGGAGGGAGGCCATACTCGCATGTGGTGCTGCATCCATGATGCATGCATGCACCGGACGCAGCCAGCTAGAAACTTCCTCGCCGGAAGCGTCCCGCCGGGTCGAGGCCGTTCACACCGCCGCCCGTGCCACAGATTCGCCGCCGCCGAACGCGCACGCAAACACGCACGCCAACCGTGCAAAGCGTGTGCGTAGTGCGTGTTCTCCAACGTAGCACATAGGGCTCAGGACAAGCATGATGTGCTCGTGCACGGACATTGTACAGTCGTCCACAGACCTGTCTATAGAGCGCTCGCACTGCGTGCCGTCTGCGCTCCGCAGCGCGCAGAGCGACATCTAGAGGCGGCGCCTGGTTCGAGACAGCGCATGTGTGATGCTCAGACGACACTCAAAGATTCACAATCTCGAACCAGACGCTACTGCTAGACGTCGCTCTGCGCGCTGCGGAGCGCAGACGGCACGGAGTTTGAGCGCTCTATAGACAGGTCTGTGGACGACTGTGCCTATCGTAACATGGCACAAGACATATATATGATGAATGTGCTCCCACATAGCACATATGGCATAAGAGAAGTGTGGAGTACTCTACTAGGCACAAAAAAAGCACATGGCGCATATGCTCCATTAAGGCACACGTGGTACAAGACATCGGTGAGCTACATATGAGCTATCACATAGCACGTATAGCACGAAACAAGCGTAAGGTGCATGTGCTCAAACAATTGCTGTCAGAATCGATACGAGCTGACCAGATACGCGAAGGTGATCAGCCTCAAGGTACCATACTTTACATTGGCCGCGCCATGTCATGACAACCTCGCACAGCCATATATGAACCTTGTGTCGACATGGTTTGGTTTGGTTTGGTTTGGTTTATGGGGTTTAACGTCCCAAAGCGACTAAGGCTATGAGAGACGCCGTAGTGGAGGGCTCCGGAAATTTCGACCACCTGGGGTTCTTTAACGTGCACTGACATCGCACAGTACACGGGCCTATAGAATTTCGCCTCCAAAGAAATTCAACCGCCGCGGCCGGGATCGAACCCGCGTCTTTCGGGTCAGCAGCCAAGCACCATAACCACTGAGCCACCGCGGCGGGACTTGTGTCGACATCCGGCCCCATGACTGATCCAAATATGCAGAACTAGACTGCCGCGCTACCTACGGCAGTCAGACAAATTACGCATTTTGCTCAATAAAGTTGCGTGCCGCCGCATATATAGGAGACTCTTCAGCTCAAAGGGGGCGCCTCGGTCATCTAACCCTGAAGCGAAGGTTATCTGATTCGTGGCTAAAATCAGGACAAGAGTGAAGTTTCACGAGTCATAGGTGGCGTCAGCCACCGCCCGATTTAAAGGGTTCAGCGTTATTCATCCATCCACACATCCTCCTAAGCCCCCTCCCTCCGTTGGTCACGTCCTGATTTTGATCGCAACTGTCAGAACCATGATCACTTCCCTCTTCGCGTCGTTCATCCGTTCTTCGCTTCACGACAGGCGTCCTTGTTCCCAATTTCAATGACATTTGCAATGGCGGCTGCAGGATATCGAGGCTAGCGAGGCCTCGCACGTCGAGCTAGACGCGTTTTCCGAAAGCGCGTTTCCGCTCTGTTCCCGGAATGCCCCTTGGAAGCGCGGTTAGCGAATACCAAACACGACAAGTCAGCGGCGCCGCGCGAGCGCGAACAGGTTTATGGCCGAAGTCGTCCATACAGGAACGCGCACCTCCGACAAGATTTGCATACACGCAGGAACGGAGCCGCGGCAAAGGACGACCCGGTAGGAAAAACACACGGGACTAAACCGCTCAAAAACAGGCGGCCACACACAGGCGCAGGGCTTATGAGTGAGCTATCCACCGAAAAGCGTACATACATACGGGCGTATATGCCTAGGCCGCGCCTGCGCATGAGACCAAAGAGGCCGAGGCCAAAGCGCTAAGCTGCCTTGCGCTCGCGGGTAATCTGCGAACCACGAGCGCGTTTCTATTATTCTTCTTCAATGCGCCAAAGAGGATTTCGGCTCATAGAAGACGACAAGCAGTTTATGCGTCAACGGCAACAAAAGAACAGGTACCCACCGCCCACTGCGCACACAATGCAAATGTACAGGCGAGACCAGTATAAAAGGGAACGCATATAGTTATCGTCAAAACACCGAAATTTATTTTTAGCTGCGCATCGAAACGGTATACGGTAGCGGTATAGACGGTAACGCTTTGCTAAAACTCTCCATACCAGATATAACCACGCATTGCCCTGGTGCGCGACCTAATGGCCGTTAACGTTTCACTGTCTTGTCTATTGCGGTAAAACGTCAGTCCTTCTCCCTTCATTGATTGATTGAAAACTTGATCGTTCCAACAAATGATTATAGCTATATAGGATGTCATTAACCCGAGTTTGCTCTCTAGTGCTTTAAGGACGCTTACCCACAGGCAAAGAACAGAGAACTACGCAGAGACCCCTCTTTCATGTAGTGCGCGGTTTAAAACTTCGTTTGAGGAAAACGAAAAGCGCAGTACCTGTCTCACTTCCGGGTGGACAACCGGCCGACGCCACTGGCTGGAAGAGGGGGGGGGGGGGGGGGGGTTCTCTGAGGGGGAAAAGCCGCTTTTTTCTTGACTTGTATCCGACCATAAAGGAGTGAAAGAAGAAAAAGGTACAGAAATGCCGTAGTGGAGGGTTCCGGAATAATTTCCACCACCTGGGGATCTTTATCATGCTCTGACATCGCACAGCACACGCGCGCCTTTTTGCGTCTCGCCTCCATCGAAACGCGGCCGCCGCGGTCGGGTTCGAACCCGGCTAGCTCCGTCCCCCTAGCAGAGCGCCCTAAAATTGAGTCACTGCGGCGGGCCAGTCCGCGGTTCCGTGTCTGCCTACGTGGTCGCCACCAAACAACAGTTACAACGAGCCGCCCTTATACTTCATTCTTGACTTCATTACTCAAGTGATGATTCGCATATTTAATAAACCCGCTGATGTGGCGGACACAGAGAGGTCGGTGGCGGTTATAGCGAAGTGTTGGTTAATGCGAATTACAGTCGTGCAAATGCAATGTAAGGGTCGCGAATGCTTCAAAACGAAGCTTCAACGCGCAGACCGCCTACCCTAGCAAGAAAATTATTTATTAAAGCATACTAATTAAGTATTAAAGGAGTATAGACATCTAACTTTTGGGTGCGTGTTTTGTTGTTTGTAATGATGCGTAAGGCATTATTATACATGGATTACCACGTGATATTCTCCTACGAGCGCTAAATAATTTATAATCGAATTTCTTTCTCGTGCTGTTTCGGTTTGAACAGCCGAAAGATGACTGTGACGTCAAAGAATGGTTTTAGGTCACGTGGGGCACGAAAAACTGCAATATAATCGCTGCTTCCAACAATGAACCAGTGATTACATTGACGTTTTTCTACGTCTCACGTGACATACAATAAATATTTGACGTCACAGCCATCGTTCGGCAGTTGAGACCGAAACAGCACGACGGAAAAAATTCGATTATAAATTATTCAGCGGTCGTAGGCGAATATACCGCATGCTGATTCATGCATAGTAGTATCTTCGGAATCACTGTAGAGATGAAAACATGCCACCAAAATTAGGTGCCTATACTCCTTCAAAGTGGAATAACTTTACTTCCCCTCCTCTTCCACACAAAAAACAGACGGAGTGGCATTACTAAGTCAGCAAGCGGTGTTACTAATTCAGCAGCTGTGCAAACATATACTGTGTGCGCGAAGCGTTAATGCAAATGCATTCATTTTTTTTTATTGCAGGGGTCAGTGACCTCTAGCACAGCTGGTACCTACGAGATCGGCTGAGCGTTGCTCCGATGATAACTGAGAAGTAACAAAACAATTAGTTCATCATGCCAGAAGAACGCTGCCCAGGAGGTATCGCAGACGTAGCGTATACGCAATTGCCACTGTAGAAATACGTGAAAAAAAAAAAAAAGGCCTAAGGGTACGAAAACTTTCGAAAACGCACATCCTAGACTAATTCGAGAATGAGAAATTCAAATAACTTTTATCTCTGCATGATAGTTATCCTCGCAAGAGGCCCTACTGATATTATGAATGAATGAATGAATGAATGAATGAATGAATGAATGAATGAATGAATGAATGAATGAATGAATGAATGAATGAATGAATGAACCGAGCAACCATCAAAAGCTATCGTTCAATATACATGGTCAAGTATGCGGACAATTGTCTGTGATTTGAGGCAAAATTCAGAACGGCAACGCTGGATAAATATAGAGTGCAATAAGCGAGCGCCTCTTATCAGCCTTTCCTGCCCTCGCCTATCGTCCAAACGACCTTCTGTAAACTATAGTGACCTGCAAGCTCAGCAGAATGTCCTCAAATTGCTCCACGTGAGAGCCATTTCGCCTGTCACACATTCCAACTAGGTTTTCATGCGGAAAACAGCTCGGAGTCGAAAATAACGCGATATATCAAGAAAGAGGGGTGAAGAGAAGTCAAGTTCGTATGCGACTGACGTGACGCTCAATTCATCTGATGATCATGTGGAGTTTAACGTCCCGAAGCGACTCAGGCTACGATGGAAGCCGTAATGGAGAGAATTTAGACCACCCGGGGACCCTTAACGTGTAATGGCATCGCACAGCACACGACGCCTTTTGCGTTGATTGTACCGAGCTAGGAGGGTCAACGAACCTGTCGTCCGAAGAGAGACGGAAAAACGGAACGACCCATCTGCTTGCTCATTTGCAATCTGCGCAGATGTGTCGAGTTCAACGACGTTCCACAAACAGTCTGACTCGGACAATCGTGCACTGTTTGGAAGACGGATTAAACTTGTTTGCTTAAAAATATTCATTGTTGTCCGCTAATGTTTCGTCACCACTTGCTCGCCAGCTTAAATGACAAGGATTTGCTCCTTCGACGTGTGGGAAGATAAATGCGTACTTCCTTCCTTCAGTATTGTTCTTTCACTGTGAAAACTCTCCCTTGAGAGTCGATTACTCTGCGATGGGTATACGGACATACGTTATTCTCACCGGGGTTTTACAGTTGAACAAATGCGCCACAACCGTTTCAAGTAACAACAAAGGCTTCTATCGTTAATATTTTACACATTTAGGGGAGTAAATAATAGCATGGACAAATAAAAGTACCAAAACCGTGCCGTCTTACACTCTTAAGGGAGTAAATGGGACACTAAAGCGCAAAAAGCTTCGTATGACTCCGTAAAGTTTTCCTGCCTTGAAACATGTCGATACATATGTAGTGCTACATCATCGATGTTCCTAAACGCGACAAGGGCAGACATCGCAGCAGTGGCGTCAGCTAACAGAGCTCACGCAACGTTCCCCACTTGGCCGTCAAATCCGCGCGCACCAGTCGATTATTTGCACAGCGCTGAAAACCCGTACCTGAGCGCAAGCTATTATTAAACTCTCCGTGCGAGAACAGGCAAACGGGCAACTTCACAAAGCACGGACGCATTATAAACGAAGGACTACAGGATGTGTCGCAACACCACTGACGAAGCGGTTGGAGACCGGTGAATTTCTTTTTAACACTGGCGACCTTGGTACAGCGCCGATCCGACGGCCTTAGAAAGCCTCCCACGCGAGCAACCGCTCATCGCCGTTTCCACCTCGTATCGGCAGCAGCCAACCAACCAACAAACAAAGCTCGGCTGCAAAATCACGTCGGCGCTATTTTCGAACCTGCAGCGCCACCGCCTCTCCGTAGCTTGCTTTCCTTCGGTTTTGTCTTTCGCGGTGAGATCCGCTTCGTCGCAGTGTAGTGTATACTAGTAAGTACACCGGCAAGGAAACAACGAGCAAGTCTGTTCACTACGTCGATCGGCGCTATTTTTATTGTGCCCAACCAACGTTGGCTCAAACGTACAGGTTAGCCGACGGCGTGGGCTTGCGCGTGCTTTCTGCCAGCTTATTGAGGAAACAGATAGCGCGCGCCGATGGGCAGCTACCGCGAGCACGGTCGCTAACGGGCTACCACCATCGCCTTTAGAAAGAAGAAAAAAAAAACACCTCGTCGCAGTTTCCTTTTTGGCCCGGGTCGCCCACTGCTCCCGGACAATGGTTAATCAAGGAAGTGAAGACGAGTGCAGCAGAGGTTGGCTCGCGGAACGGAATACTTTTGGGGGGTATATAACATTCGCTCACGCGCGCTGCCATTTACGGCGACTCCCCCCTCCCTCCTTCCCCACGCCTCACGAGAAACGGGGAAGAAATGATGTGGTCCATGACCGCCGGCGAATTTCACGAACGCAGCCTCTCGACGGATCGGGGTACGCTAATTGAATTAACAGCCGGCACCACGGGTCGCGACTAGAAAAAGTAACTCGAGATTTGCCGAGACCGAACACGCGTCTCGATAAGAGCGACGCAAACTTTCGTAACACTCGCGCACACACATAGACACACGACAGGCAAACAGGGTGGAATGAACTCACGAAATCACGTCTTCCAGCTTTCCTGTGCCACTTTGTGTTGAGCGACGGTGCTCCTGCCAGAGCGAGCCGTCGGCGGCGAAAAGTTTGGTGCGGCGGCGAACAAAGTTGCACCGATCGGTGCGGTTGAGTCGCGGGAGCACGAAATTAGCGGCCGCTTACGACGACGCTCCAACATGCAGCACACGGTCGTGTCACTGATCGCTTCTCTCTCCGGCCCACTGGCAGCAGCTGAACGAAACGGGTAATCCAACGCCAAGATCCGTGAAGAGCACGAAGCACACGAACTCAGTCAAAACTCCGACGCGCTCGCGCTCACACACAACACACCCTCGGGAGGGCGAGCGAATAACTTTGTGGCTTCTGAAAAGAACGGCGAAAGAGGGAGAGAGAGAAAGCCGGGGCCGTGGTGATGCGGAAAAGGTAAAAAAACCTCGCTTGGCTTCTGCTTGGCGCAAGGATTACCTTTTATGAGCAGCTGTAGAGGGCGCAGCGTTAAATAGGTCACGCGTCAGTTCCGAGGGGGCGCCACCTTACAGGCAACAATTTGTTTTATAGTGAGTGGAGTAACTGCTCGGAGAAGAACAAGTAGGCTGTCGAATTAAAATTTGCTAATACTAAGTTCTACCGCAAGGAGCAGCACATGTCTTGAGGGCCGTTTGTTTCGGTTTCCCGCATAGAGTTTCTTACTCCTACTCCTAGTCTACTCCTAGTCTACTCCTAGTCTACTCCTAGTCTACTCCTAGACTACTCCTAGACTACTCCTAGTCTACTTCCTAGTCCTACTCCTAGTCTACTCCTAGTAAGAAACTCTATGGTTTCCCGTGTTTGATTTTGCTTGCGCGCTCATAGTTTAAAAAAGTTTGAAGTAATCTCTTTGGAAAATCGCTCGTGATAAAAACTGTAGCGCAGCAGAAGACGAAGTAAAAATAGCTGATAATGGGGATTTACTATGTTGCATATTGTTTGTAGCATATCATAGCAGTTGAAAACTGCCAAAAAAACCAAAGCATCAAAAAGTAGGAGTACGAGATTAGGAGAACATTACGCTACGTGGGGCTTTCAGACAAACTGATCGGCATCAAGTCGTACTACCCAGAGCACCACGCACTCACGAAGTTATTTTGGAGTGGGTGTTTCAAGGAAACTATACAGCGGTATCGAACCACATACGTGTTTCTCTAGCTAGCGGCACACTTATAAGTCAAGTGGCGAGATTATTATCTTGGGAGCTTTAAAAACTGCGAGCATACTTGTCTATTGTCACGAAAGCCCCCCCTCCCCCCTTAAAAAAAAACTAACTAAAAACTATTTGCTATTATTTACCAAAATAAAAATAAGTTACTGCGTAGATATATAGTCGTACATGTAGTATAGAGTTACTCAATTTTTGCGTGAGCACTTTGTATCAGCTTTTTAGGCATAACGCGGCCTCTCGTGACCGTGAACAGCGCACAGCTTTAAAAGAGTTGCATGCTTTATGTATTCTACCATACCACGGCCGCTAGATACAAAGCGCACCTCGCTTTGCGCTTTGCATCAAGCGGCCGTGACCATACTACAGTGTTGTAACCATACTCTGCACTGCTCATCCGCTGCGTTGCTGCAGGCTAGCTACGGCCGCCAGCACATCCATTAAACAGCAAGCCGTCATGACCATCTCTCGTAGGCGAGCCTGTGAGAGACGGCTGAGAATGTTGCATCCCAAGACGAGTAGAGAGTTTCCATGCAAGTACGACCACCAACTGTAGAATCGCTTGATATGGCCACTACAAATAAATACTGCCTTTGGTACCTTTACTACCATAGTTTCGATTCAAGTCATGTGCAGGCGACAGTGCAATTTGCAGGCGACAGTGTAATTTTTACATAGGTGATACTAAGCGCGTATTCTTTGCTTACTAAAAAGCACGGGTGGTTCGAGGAACCGATTTCCAAAACACGATTTTTGCCCGCTCCTTTCCTGCCAATCTTGGCTGACTTTTTAGGCTATTCATTGTTTTTTTCGTGGTCGTAATGATTTCAATGACCAGGAAATAAAAGTAAGGAAAAAAATATTGGCAGCGGTGGGATTCGAACCCACGCCCCCGAAGAGACTGGTGCCTTAAACCAGCGCCTTAGACCGCTCGGCCACGCTACCAGATGATCCGACCTGCAAAAATAAATCATTATAAACCTATTACCCTTTGTTTCGTTGCATCACATTTTAGATATGGACGTGTTTCTTGTTGCTTTCATTCGCATCTCTCATTTCAGGAATACGCCTTATGCTGCCTTTGTTCTTTATTTTGCCATATACTTTTACATCACTGCTGGAACCAGCTGAAACGGCACAGCGAATTGCGCTCGGCGTGCTTTCGGTTTAGTATGGTCCAGTCGGTTTCGTCACGCGGATTGGATGCACCTTCAATAAAGCATAGATTTCGCGGTTAACGTTATGCTCTGGCAGCATCCCCGATGCCCCTAATCCGATTTTTACGCGCCGAACGAAGCTCGCCCGGTTATAGTATCGGACAAATTTCTATGATCTAGGTATCACACCGAAAGATACGCGAACCTAACATAACGCCGAACCCCGTGAACTTGGGCTCGTACAAACCACCAATGCCGAAATTTTGTACGCATGATCCGAGTTAAAACGTACTCAAGAATCGGCTCCCGATCAAGGCCCCGTTTCATACGGCTTTAGAGATTTAATGCAGTAGCCGAGACGTTCTAGCGCAGACGTTACACGACACGGACTGACCGGACGCCGGCTACGCACCCATGCCACTGCGCACGCGCGGCCGGTAAACAGTTATGCGTGTACATTACCTTTAGCATACCGTGTACCGTATAACCGTTACCGCTACCGGAGTACCGGGGGCCCGCCCACCACCGCTGAGCACGCGCTGATTGGCCCCGATGCTGCAAGTGCGCTCGCAGCTCGTGGGTATGTGGCACCATCTGGCACCGTCAAGGTGATTTGAGCATGCGCATTGGCTGCGAGAGGGCTCCCGGTACTCCGGTAACGACAACACGGTACACGGTATGCTAAAGGTGTCTATTAATACGGCTCCGATATTTACTGTAAATCCAATGATCCAATGTTTTCAACCATGCGTTCCCGCCGCATCACCGTTACTCGATCCACAACAGGGCAAAATCTACGCAGCCCCACTATTACTTCGAGCAAGGCACTCCATGTATGGCAGGTCTGAGAACTAAATGAAAACACACCAAGGTGGGGGCGGTCTAGGGGAATGCTTTATTGTAGTTTCCAACGAAGAACGAAACTACTACACTGGACGACGAAACCACACCTCCTGAACACGAATGTAGAAAAGTGCACAGGTCCAACGTCCTCGATGCAATAAATATGTGCTGCAAACAGGCGGAGTGAGAGGGTCACAACAGCCCAGAGGAATACAGGTCGCGCTAACTGCAGTGGTTAGAAAAAGCTTTTATGAAAACACTCAAAGCAATAAGAGCTCGATCCACTTTCAATGCAACATTTTCCCCTCCCATCATCTTCCCTCTACACTCGGCAACAACGTTATGTAACACACAATGCTGCAAGCATGAAAACACCTCGCGCATGGCTTTTTTTTTTTTAATCTGTCCTCCAGATGTGGAACAAAGTGGTTTGTCATCGCAGGTCCGCCACAATTACTGGCTTCACGTTTCCTCAAAGCACCCCCCCCTTGTCAACACACACACTCACACGTGATAACGAAAGTCCTGAAGGTAACCCCCGGCCCCCCAACCCGCGATTCCCCAGCCCGCGAGAACTCAGAAAACAGCACTTTTACATTATACAAGGGCGCATTGGTTACAAGTCTGAAGAGAAAAAGGTTTTAAAACGATAACTGTGGACACAACACAAGCAACCTCCCCACATCTATACCAACAGCACAGCAATTACAACTGTTTTGCATTGATAGGTGGCAGCTATGAACACTGCTGAGAAAAAAAACAGCAGTCGAGACAACTGGACACGTGCCTTCCTTTCAAACCCTAGTGTGGGGAGGCTGCGGCACACTGTAACGAGGCAGGTACAGACTTCACAGCATTTCAAGAAAAAACAAACCGGACAATCTGTGCGGTATCCCTATATAATAGCAGCAGCAACAACACAACTGCACTCTGTGGAAAAAAAGGAAAAAAAAAAAAAGCCAGCAAGCACATGCTTCAGAGCTGCTTTTTTGCTAGGCATTTTGTGCATTAAGTATAGTATCTGAACAGAAGCAACGGCCACTTGCATTTCCAAATGCCAGCGTCCTCTCATGTACATGACCTGAGAACTGTTTTCCCCCTTTGAACCTTAAAATACAATAAGCGTGACGCTAAAAATTTTATGTGTATGTATGCTGGCTACACAATCTGCAAGTATGGTCCTCCATCGAAAAGTCACAGTCACGCCTCTGAGAAGACCATGAATTTGGAGACACCTGCATTTACAAAAAAAAAAAAAAATGCTCCGAACGTAAAAAGAGAAGAGAAAAGATAGCAGTGCGATCGCTCACAACTTTCCACCCTGGACAAACAACAAGACAGAAAACAACCTTAACAAAACAAGTTTGAAGGAACAGGGAAACTCACTGCATGACTGGCTAACCAGTCAATCCAACTGATCGAGAGGAAAACGGCAGAAAAATCTGACAAGTGTTAAAGAAAAGGTAAAACCAGACCACACGATTGCCCACAGAGCGAGCTGCAGGCCCTTTTTTTTAAGACAAGAAAAAAGAAAAGAAAAAACACAAGTTGATCTCCCTTTCACACAATCACAGGTCCAAGATGTCACTGCTCTTTAGGAGGGGTAAAAAAAAAAAAGGGAGATGGGGGGGAGAAAAAAAAAGGAAAAAGCGTTGTCCTCTTGTGGCTCTCTTGGAACAGCTTGGAATCGGTTTGCGCTGGGGAGGACAAGAGAACAGGCAGCAGCCTCTTCTTTGCTTCACTCTTCCTTGGGCCTCTGGGCCTGCTGCTGCTGGCCAATGGGGATCTTGGACTTGATCCTGGGCGAAGACGTGGCACAGGTTATCTCAAAAGCCCTGAACAGAGCACCCTCTGCGTAGTTCTAGGCCTCTCTACACTGGCATCATCTCTCCCTATTTCCCCGTAGCCTACGTCTTGACCTTGACACCTGATGCAGACAAGTACTGTGTGCACCAAGCTCTTCTAGTTCGTGCTAGATCTAACCAGACCTCTCAGGTCTCGAAAAACCCTACCAGACAGCTGCTTCTAAAATCAGGCTTCACTACTCTATAGAGAAGATTTCACTCCTTGCAGCCGCATGACTTTGCTCGGGTGACTGCTAACTCAATTTTCACTGTAGTATTCAAGGCACAGTCTCACCTATCACAGACCTGACCTCAGACAACAAAGACGAGCATGCAATAGCTTTCATAAAGCAATGATGGAAGCGAACACGATTTCTGCTGTGGCTTCAGATGAAACCGCTACTCAAGGTCGTCGAAGAGATTCACTACATAAAAACCTCATTGATTTGAAGCCAGTGGGACCGCGACAAGTATTTGAATTAGCCACACAGCAAGATAAATAAAAATAAGGGAGGGAGGGGGGACCAGGCAAAAAATTCTGTTGTAGAAACAAGTTACCTATATTCTACTATCTTTGCGATTACTGCACACTGCCGCCTAGAAGTCAGACCCGCATCCTGCAGCCCTTGCTGACCAACAACTCTACTCCAGATATATATATATTACCTGTGCTACACGGGCACTTTCGAATGACATCTGAGTCGAATGGCAGTTGAGACTTGGAATGGCATTCGAACTCGACGAACTCCCGCGGTGCTACACGACACTTAAACGCATTTTAAATTCTCAGCTCATTTTCAGTGTACGACGACGATGGTTACACTAGTCTGACAACGCCACTATCACGGTGAACAGCAGCAAGTGATTATAGTCAACTATCTAGTTCACTATAATATTATTGTAGTGGGACAAATTTTTTTGGTTAAACGACACCGACGAATCCGATCGGCGGACGGTCAGCCTTCATGCCCTCGGGAGTTCGGCAGCTGAGCGAAAACAAGCTGATGAGGTGACAATGCGAATACATGCGCACCTCTACCTTATCCGTATTGAAAATAAGCGAAACGAATGGCTATATTTCACATTTGGACATTCACTAGCGATAACCACTTGCCAAATTAATTTCAGTCAACGACGACTCCGTTCTCTTCAGCGACGACTAGGCCTAGCGAGTCCGCAGGGTTGGATCGGTGATTGTGAAGAACGAATTCACAAGTTTTAGTGACTGCAAATGGTCAACGAGTGTAGTTTTGACAACAGTGACATGAAATCAACTATTGCTTACATCACAGGACGCGCATATGATGAACGTGAAGCGGCTGTGGGACTCAGGCTGTCGAGCAGTGCTTTACGGCCATCATCGCTGTTGCTAGCTTGTGGGTAACAAGTTAGGCCGTTTCAGTTAATGCGAACGGTCACCAAACATACTTCTGGACAAAGTAGTTTAAAATAAAGTACTGGGCATGTCGGAAGAAGCCAGGAAAATTAGCGAGATGCGTCGATCTACGCGATGTCAACAACCCGGCTGCCAAGTGTTTCTCAGGCGAGCGATCGCGTCGGAACTTCCCGCAGATTGTTGCACTGCGTAAACAAGCACGGGTACAACTCAAGCCCGTATTTCGTTTTACGTCTTGCAAACGAGCACAAGCTGTTCATACGCAGCGACGTAAACAGCAGTACGAGTGTAGTCGTCCTCATCGGCGCACTCCTGGGAAAATTTCATGCACACGCGGTAAATGTCCATTGGTGTACTATTATCTGCAAGCACTCACTAAGACAGAACACTAGCAATTTGCTAAACAAACAGCAGAAAAAAGTGAGCAGCGGGTAGAAATGAACAGCCACAGAGCCGAAAGCAGTCGCGCAGCTGTTGGGCTGTGGGCGGGACGAAGCGACGGCGGCGGCGACTGCTATTGGTCGGTTGAGGCTGTGTTCGCGTTTCGAAGGCATTCCAAAATCTGGAATGTCTTCGCCGAGCTCTGTCGACTCGAATGTCACCTGAACCGAATGCCATCGAAAAGAAGTGTAGCAACTTAAGTTCGGCAGTCGAATCGAATGACATTCGGTTGGAACGCATTCGAAACAGCAGTGTAGCAGGGGTATAAGCCTCCGTGACGTGGATAGACGGCCTCTAATGCTATTGCGTTAATATTGTGATCGACAACTGAATATATAAAAAATGACAATAGATGAGCTTATCTATAATCTAGATGCCAGAATAGATGGGTACGTGCTGCTCAGACCATTATGATGTCAGCAGGTGCCGTTCAGTATACCGTATTTACTCGCATAATGATCGCACTCGCGTAATGATCTCACCACCGAATTTTGTTGTCAAAACTCAGTTTTTTTTATTCCCCGCGTAATGATCGCACCCCGAACTTGCCGCAGCAATTTGCCGACGATGTCGAATCTAGCCGACAATGATCGTACTTGCTATCTGTCTGACGGATGGCACGTGCAGATTACCATCTTGCTGTCAGCATTGCAGCGGCAGCCGCCTGTTGGTTGACCTGCGGTCACACGGGCAGTCTAACTGAGGTTATGCTTAACCGCGGATACCAAACTTAACTGCGGTTGTCTCGAATCACGGTTCGCCATTGTCGCAAGTCTCGCCACTGTTCTGGGTTGCGGTGCAACGAACTAAGTGACGTGGTGATCCGGCTAAACTTTGTTGTCGTAAAATAATAAGCCCTGGGATACGGGAACGTCAAAAATGAATCCTCCTTGAGAATCGCGGGCCTGTACCGAGTTCCTGGTAGGAGTAATAACTGCGATACAAGCTAGTTTTATGTTCGCAGCCGCGTAGCAGCTGCCGCCGTTGCAGCGCGAGTGACCCGATCTGCTTGGCCAACTCCGCTGCGAAGGCATCGCTGAAATCGATCGTATATATTTCTTTTAATATGAAACAATGAGGTGGTCAGTAAGGCAGCGCCATAAGTAGAACATTCATTATAGCGCTGGTCAATTCAAAAGCGCCGTCCACTGGGAGTACAGAGCGACTAGGGAGTACAGAGCGCCGTCGTCCGCCGCGCTCGTGGGCGGCACTATTGAGGTAAGCGCGCGCAATCCAGTGCTCCGAGCGTTGCGAACGCGACACCTAAGTTCATCAAAGATGTGGCAGGGACCGGACATTTTTCGGCGTAACGGCGGTAAAATGTGTAGCTTGAGCGCCGCGGGACGTTGCTGTTGTACGCTGTTGCCGCGCTATCGGACGAGATCGAAGGCCGCACAAAAGCGCCGTCGCGCAGCACTATACACACTCCCTATTTTGATGCGTTGCTCTTTGAACGTGCGAAGAAAGTATGTTCTTGAAGTGGGCCAGCTCTTGCGCTTTTTGCACTCTACCTTCTCGGTTAACGACGTAAGCCAAGATCGCCGAGATTGCCAAGATCGGTTCGCGTCAACAGCGGCTAGCGTGCCCATGTGATAAGAGTTGTCTGCTTGCGACTTGTTAGCATTTTCGGTGCTCAAAAATTTTTTGTAAAAAATTTACTCCGCGTAATGATTGCACCCCTAAATTTGCGTCAATTTTTTGGAAAAAAAAAGTGCGATCATTATGCGAGTAAATACGGTATTCACTGCTCTGGTGAACATGGGTTCACCAAACACAAACAGTTTCGGTTTATGGGGGATTTAACGTCCCAAAGCAACTTTTAAAGTTTACTGTGTGACATGAGAAGCTTTAAACCTGCCCGATATTCTGAGATATGCAAGGTCCACTTTGTTATCTATGTGCATAAGAACACCACTGCTTCTTTCCCTGCTGTACCATCTGTCCGCAGCACTGTCAGCGAAACTAAAGCCCCACAGCTTGTTCTAAAAGGGTTGCATACACTTAACCTTACACCCTAAATAAACACAGGCCCACCTGTGCTCTCTACAGGGCTGGTCCATGTCTGGGTCTATTCAACAATAAGGACAAACATAACAGTGGTTACGGAAGTTTACTGTATACCTCGAATCTAGATGCACGGCGCACTACAGATGCACCCAATACAGGCAAGACAAAGAAGCCAGGTCAAGTACTCAGGCGGGAGCAATGTGCGGACACTCACGTTCCAATCACGTTGCCCACGTGCGTCCTGGCCAGGCCCACGTACTGGTCAATCTCCGTCTGCAAAAGCCAAGCACACTCACAGTGAGCTTTCTGACAGCCAATCGCACGCAGACGAAATGGTAGGGACATGCACAAGCCTGTCCAGCAAAGGGCCACAAACCTTGTAGGTCTCGTAGACCTTGGGGAGCGTGAAGGCGGCAACATAGGCTGGAAAGGAGAAAAGGAGGGGAAATTAGCAAAATCAGGAGCGCACCACAAGCAACAAAGTGGCAAGTTACTTCCGTCTGGGTACGCATTTGTCCAAGGAGCAAAAATATATAAATTATAAAAGATGGAACTTTCGAGGACCACCATCACACTGGAGTACTGGGAAAAATCTGATTCAAGCCATTCAATTTTTAGCAATTTAATAGCTGTTAGATGAGGCATACTTTTCAACTGACTCATTTCGTAAAATATGCCGATTAGAATTAGGAAGCCTGGAACATAGTGCCAGCAGAGTTCAGCCTGCATTTTCGTGGTCCTTTGTGTGGAAGGAACTTCACAACACGTCCAATCCACCGATGGCTTGATTTGTTCTATACGGTTTAACGTCCCGAAAGCAACTCAGGCTATGAGGAACACTGTAGTGAAGGGCTACATAAAATTTCGACCCCCTGGGGGGGTTCTCAACGTGCACCAACATCGCACAGTACACGGGCCTCTATTATTTTGCCTGCACTGAAATGCGACCACTGCTGCTGAGATCAAACCTGTGTCTCATGGGTCAGCAGCCAAGCACCATAACCACTCAGCTACTGCAGCAGCTGCCGATCCGGCAATGGCGAAATTAACCAAGATGCCTTCCACATGTCTTTGAATGCTTTGCCTCCTTGCATTATTGCACTGCAGGGAAGCCATTGCAGCAGCTGACTGTCCCAGCATTATTTTTCTTCATGCTGCATTCTACAGACCCCGTCCGATCATATGTAAGAGCACTGTTACGGTTATCCAATTCTTCATCACCTGTCCCCTTAAGTACTGCGAAGAAGCCACAGCATTTCTCCTCTTCATGTAGCATCCCCCCAAAAACAGCTCTCACAAATGTAAGTGTGCCGTTTCTCTACATTTTTTTTGATGCCTGACCCCTTTGAACCTATGCACTGCAGAGAAGCCACCACATCAGGTCACTGCCACTGCATTCCAGCTCTTTATGTAGCGTGCCCTCATGCTTGGCCACATGTATGTTGGCAAATGTGTAATTGGTTGATAAACATCTTATACAACCAGAATTTGTAGAGATTTTCAACATAGTAACCACGAAATCTTAACTCTATAGGACACTTACTGCCCACTATTTTGAGTGCATGAACCAAAAAGTCATATGAACCAGGAATGTATCAACCAGGTTTTACTGCATACTAAACAGTTTGATTCGATCCGCAAGCCATTTTTATTTTGTATTTGCTTTGAAAATCAAAAAATTTGATATTCGCACAATTCTATTAAAAGCCAGTTTTAAAAAAATCAAGGATATTCAAGGACCTGTACGAAACCTGGGGCCCCAGCCTACGGCACTGCATCACATAATCATTGCACAGAGACTTGTGCACACAGAACAAACTAAGAAGACCATAACAGCTCAGTGCAAATGACTCAGTAACTAGGCACACAGCAACTGGAGGAGTGCTGTCGGCAGCCCCTTTCTGCACACAGATCCAGCAGGCGCTTGCTACAAAGCCTCCCCATACTCAAACCCCCCAACAACGACAGCCTCGGCAAACCCATCACAGCTTCCACCATTCCTCAACCCTCCAACGAGGACAGCCCCATCAAACCCATCAGAGCTTCCACTGTTCCCAGCATGTGACGACGGTATGGGGTAAGATTACACAACACTGACTGGTCACAGCTGCAAGCCTTGAAGATCAGAGACCAACAGCAATTGGCCTGGGCTGAAAAGCTCTGCCAAACACTACGCACAGTAGCTGCTCTCAGGTACTCACCCAAGATGATGAGGGTCATCCCATTGAACCAGGATCCCACATAGGTCAGCACCCAGAAGAGGAGGGCAAGCTGCACAGGACACGAAAACCAGTCTCAGTTTATGTCCACCCTGCCCAGCCCACAAACCCCTTCCAGACCAAGTGCACAGATGACTCTATTGAGGGCCACTCTCTTCGCCTACCACAAACAGCGGGCGGCTGGCCTGAACCCAGCGGGATGGGCCGCACAACAAGGCTTTGGCCGGGCACATGTTTGAAAAGACACCTACACCCAGTTGCTTGTACACTGAAGTCAGCAAAATAAGCTCAGCATCTAAAATTCCGTTCCCTAATTTACTGCTATTTCCTAAAGACCCTAGGGATTCACTAGGTACATCTTGCCTCTCAAAACAGCCGTCACTGAAGTTATCTCGCTCGCTTTCAAGGTAAGTTGTCGTGGTTTCTGCACTGCCCAGAGCATTCTCTGGTGCATCAGGCTTTCTCTTTGTCTAATCTCTCTTGTATCATGCAAAACAAGCAACAAGTATTCACCCCCTATGAGAGAGCCTAACAACTGAGACACGCCCAAACTTAATGAAACAAGTATTTGTGCTTTCAAGGTAATGGAATGGTGTAAGCAACAGCACTCTTCTCGCTCTAATGTAATGATGAGCATCTGCACATATGGAATGGGTTTTGAAACAAAATGGCTTCCGGTGTGAAACGCATGAAGTGCCCAATAAAACTGCGCCTTGAGAAGGACCTGCTTCATAAGGCTGATAGTGCTCATTTTGAGTGACTGCCTTAGGACGCTGCTGCACGTGCTCCCCATATGCAAGTGTCACCTGCGACCGGACCTCTGAGCGTCAATCGCGGTGACTACACATCGCCGACGCCGCAACCGCATGTTGCACGGTAATGCACCACAAGTTACCAATCACCTACATTGTGAGTGGGCAATGGTGTGTGGCCGTAATTAAAAATCCTGTCAGCTCTAAACAGAGCTGTGTGAATGCATTTCCTGTGCTCCTGCATGCAGATTCCGTTGATTTTGGATACGAAAGTTTTTTTTGACATCCAGCGAGATTCACATCATCAAGATTCTCCTGTATACAGTATGCTGAACTCATGGGAAGATGAAACCAACAACAGTGTGTTTGCAGCCTGACGAGCAGCAATGAAAATCGGGGAGGTCAGAAAAACACACAGAAATAAGCGAAGTCGTGAAAACCACGTATACAGCATGGATATATTTTAGCACCCTGTACCTTTTCGTCAGAGTATGCCTTCAGCATGAGATGCAATTGACTCCTGGAGGAGAAAAAGTTGGCCGAATTGGTTCGGTTCCATAATTCTACAAAGCGAAAGACGAAGACTAAAGAAAACGTGGAGAGACAGACAAGGTACTGACTAACAACTAAATGCTTTAATCACAATGGCCCCTTGGATGCCATTGTGCCAACTACGGGTAACATAACCCACATCAGTATCCCCTCCCCAGAATACCATAAAGTTACCACCTACCACCACAATGGACCACATTTATAGGCTGCAGAATAACGAGAACAATCAACGAACACTGTCTGAAGTTAAAAACTGTGCATCTGCGATCTGCAAATGCAAGGTCTGACACTGACTGCGACGGTGCACTGTGCTATCTTCACCTTGTGCTTTTTGTTTTTAGGGGCTGGGACACGTGCGAACCTGTCAGGCTGGTACTTTTTACCGTCATTTTTAACTTCAGGCTCGTTTTTCTGCAGTCTATAAATATTGTCCATTGTGATAATGCATTCAGTTGTCCACACCATGTTTGTCTCGCCTCGTTTTCTCTCTTCTTCCGCACTGCAGAATTACAGAATCAGACGCAGGCAGAATAACTTGGGTAAGTAAAAGCAGTTCAGTGTTCATTAACACTTTTATTCTGCAGATAACGCAAGCGATGCTGCAAACCAGCAAACGCACAAGACAACGTGATAACCCAAGATGAATTCTGTCAAGTGAGGGACCCTCGATCGAAATGGCAGGGGAGTACGTGGGACCGTGCCATACGTTACTGCTTTACCGTTATCTTCTTTGCACGCTTTTTGTAAGCGAAAGAGCCCTGATACAGGCCAACAGGCATAAACTGCAAACTGGGCGCGACTGGGCATACTGGGAGTGCGCAATAACGCAACCAGGGGGCCCACCTTTAGTGAGTCGACCAGGTCCTCGACCAGGAAGAGGCTGCGAAGGCGCACCACCAGCTGATCCACATGCTTGACAACTGTGTCCACCGTCTCATGCACCCGCTCCTTGGGCAGCGTCAGGTCCTTCTCCAGGTACTCTCTGGGGGGAAGAAGGAGAATGACCATCACACTCAACAACTCACTTCAAAGCCCCTACTGGAAGTACATCAAAAGGACACTCCACAAAGCTGCTTGCATTTGCTTCCTTCGAGATTCACTACCGAAAGGCACGCTTGCAAGGTTAGACTTGTCACGCATAGGCACACACTTTCCGAGCAAACGGTTTACTCTTGAGAGTTCCCCACTCTGCCATATTTGTGAACTGTAACCATTAGGTAATGGGTTTCCACAAAGGCACACAAACTAGTACAAGCCTACAGTCCCGCATTCAATGCCAGTACAGACTTGACAAGCACAGACAACCTTGTTTGGTTTGGTTTCTTTGGTTTAATGTCGAAAGCGACCCAGGACATCAGAGTGGAGGGCTCCAGATAGTTTCTACCACCTGCAGCTCCTTAACGTGTGCTGCCCTCATACAGTACACAGACTTCTAGCATTTCGCCTCCACTGATGTGCGATCATCGCAGCTGGCATTGAACCAGTATCTTTCAGGTTGGCAGCTGAGCACCTTAAAGGTGCACTGAAGAGGAATCTGAACTTGTCTTTTTGCCGCGGGAACTCGATCCCGAGCTTTCTTAGAAACTGCGACTTATTGCCCTGTGTGGCCGATTTCCCTAATTAAATCGAATTAACGTCCGGCTCCCGCTTTTTTTTTTAAATTCTCCCTCGTACGGTGGCCGGAGTCCACCAACGCATGGAGCGCCTTTCACCTAGTCCCGTGGCGGCTTGCCGCTCTGCCATCGGCGGAGTAATACGTAGTAGTCCGTAGTAGCAAATAGTCCGCGCGTATTTTTATTTCTTCAGGCTTATTTTGCGGCTATATTATCTGTGAATGAAACTATTTATTGATGGCAACCTAAAAAACAAAATAAAGCGAAAGCAAAGCCTCCACGGGACTGGGTGAAAGGCGCTCCACTCATTGGTCTACTCTGCCCACCGTACGAGGGAGAATAAAAAAAAACAAGGCGGGAGCCAGACGTTAATTCGATTTAATTGGGGAAATCGGCCACACAGGGCAATAAGTCACTGTTTCTAAGAATGCTAGGAACGTGCAGACCAAGTTCCCGCGGCAAAAAGACAAGTTCAGAATCCTCTTCAGTGCACCTTTAACTAACCACTGAGCCACTGCAGTGGATATGGGCAACCTCGCCTTCCACGACTGCTACCTTTTCAGAAGCTAGGCCATCTGTGGTTCCTTTCCCAAGTGAAACTTTCCGCCCACATTACTTTCAAGAGAAATACATTTAAATGCAACACAGTATTCACATGAAGTAAGGAATATTCCAGCGTCATTTAAACGACAACCAGCAATAAAACTCCCAGTACATAAACAAGTTGTGCTGTGACTGTAAAAGGTGCCTCCAACTTTCATTTCCAGAAATCGGCCAGTTGCCAAGTTTTGACAGTTCATCCAACAGAACTACCTGCCATTAACAAGGTCCCTAAGAATGCTTAAGACACAGCTCGTGTCTCATTTCTCGGGGTAGCTGGTCAATTTTGACACAAAACAACGATGAAAATGAGCGGCCACAAGACTATCCTTCAGCCCCACAGAGACTAGGCATGTTGTTAATGCCTGTAGGTTGGAGACCACTGGCACACTGCCCCAAAATCCTCTGAAGCCACCTATGTCCAGCCTTGCAAACAAAGCAACAGCATTTTCTTGCAGTGGCAGCACCACTCACGAGAGTAACCATACAATAATTTTGAGGCTTCCCACACCACACAGCTCAGCTCAACCCTCCAAATGACACGACACGCAATGTGGTTGTACTAAAAAAAAAAAAAAAAATGTGCCTGTGAAGGTAAAGGCATTTGTGCCAATGACAAGATTACAAACGCGAACAGACACACATTCAAAGAGGAGCCCAAAAAGCAGGACAAACGCAATAAAATGTGCACCAACTGCCCAAAGACAACTATTGTCTTTCAGCCATGATTACGTTTTCTTAACGGCACAATCCCTGAACTTCCAGTTAAGCAGCGTCACCTGGCAGAAAATCTAATAAATTTTATAAAAACGGATAAGAGCACAATTAAAAGTGCCCAATCCCATTGTTAGTGTGCTGCAACGAAATAAGGCTGCATTTTTGAATGTGTAACCCAGCAGTTTGAATCTCCATGCTCAAAATGAATTTACTCGCGTTTTCGAAGGCACTAATTAACAGAACACAGCTCATTTACCATTTCCCTTGGGTCTGTGTTAACATTTTTCTGAGATGCTAATGAACAATAGTGACCATTTAAAAAGCTGAGGGACAAGCTGGGATGCAAAACCTCCCAGCTTTAAGGGATTATTTCAGGTGTCCTCCAAAAAGCAAAACTAGCAATAAGGAAAACAAAAAGAGTCAAAAGAAGATGCACACACGAAAATGGGTAGACGATGGGACAGAGGCCGAGTTACCAACTTCAATCTTTGAAAGCAACGTGGCTGATCCCTATCAAGGCCTCACGATTATAGAACAAAAGATTCCACAAAAGCAACTGCCTTTCTTTGCAATCAGATATGCCTCAAGTACTTCGCGAGCCATCTTATCCCGACTCCTGCCCAGAATCCTGAAACCATGTAGCATGATAACGACGATACCTGTCGTTTCCTCAGCACTAAGAAAACTGAGTGGATGGTGCCCACCTATTGGGCGAGAGATGAAGCCACCGTGCGAAAAGATTAGTTTTAGTTTTTTTGGGTTTTAACGTTCCAAAGCGACTCAGGCTGTGAGGACGCCATAGTGAGGGGCTCCGGAAATTTCGAATGCCTGGGGTTCTTTCACGCGCACTGACATCGCACAGTACACGGGCCTCAAGAATTTCACCTCCATCGAAATTTGACCAGCGCGGCCGGGAACGAACCCGCGTCTTTCTGGTCAGCAGCTGAGCACCATAACCACAAAGCAACCACGGCGGCTCGATGTGAAAAGAGGCATGGCGAGCGTTTTGTGGACAGTGTGGTTAGTGTTGTGTACGAAATACCACTGATGTGTGAAGGGGTCCATATAGGCCAAACGGGTCAGCATATCGACAATACAGCATGGGAGGACCATAAATCATTAGAAAAGGGAACTGGGTCGAATTTGCCCCTCCACTGCAAAGAGTGCAAATGAGAGCCGGTGCTTCATGGTATCAGGATCCTGGGCAGGAGTAGCGATTGATAAGATATCTCGTGGAGTACATGGCCTCTCTGAATGCAAGGAAAGGCAATGCATGTTGCAGTGACTGCTATGTTGCCCTTCGAAGGAAGTTGCCTTCAAGGAATCTTTTTTTTTTTTATAATCACAAGTCCTTGAGAGGAAGGAAACAGCCACATTTGCTTTCGAAGAATGAAATTCAGTTCGACTTGATGTGGTTTGGATTGTTTAGCACTGAAAGTGTTCCTTTTTTGTTGTTAACGACTCTGCTTTTGCAATGACTACCTGCTATTGCCAAGAATTTTTGCACAGGGATTATGAAATGGTAGCTGTGCGGTACCCACGGAAGAGAGAAGGTAAATGCAGTCTCTGTAATAATAAAAAAAAATATATTTCCATGATGAATAGTGGTACGGTGACTGTGTGATCGCCATGTGACTGAATGCCCTGTATACCTATATTCGAGCCCCAATCTGTTAAATAAACAATCTGTAGTAGTCCAGCCTGTTCTGTCTTCTCATTTTCCTGTGTGCATCTTCTTTTGGTTGGTTTTATTTTCCTTAGCTAGCCCAACAATATGTTTTAATAGACTTTACAAGCAAGACTAGCTTTAAAGACAAAATTGAGTTGGCCTGTATCAATAGATTACTGCACTGTAACGACAGACACCCCTAGCAATAAAAACAAAGATTTTATGAAAGGCCAAAAAAAAATTATATATATATGTCGCCATCACCGGGCCAATTTTTTGAGTAAACTTAAGCACGTAAACAGATTTTCTGGGGGACGCAAAATGCACAGGCTAGGCTACACAACCATTCAATTAAAAAGTGCGTCTTTTGGTTTGGTTTACGGGGTTTAACGTCCCAAAGCAACTAAGGCTATGAGAGACGCCGTAGTGGAGGGCTCCGGGAATTTCGACCACCTGGGGTTCTTTAATGTGCACTGACATCGCACAGTACACGGGCCTCAAGAATTTCTCCTCCAAAGAAATTCAACCGCCGCGGCCGGGATCGAACCCGCGTCTTTCGGGTCAGCAGCCGAGCACCATAGCCACTGAGCCACCGCGGCGGCAAAGACAAAATTGAGTTGGCCTGTATCAATAGATTACTGCACTGTAACAACAGACACCTTCTGCAATGAAAACAAAGCTTTCATGAAAGGCCCCCAAAAAAAATGATATATAGTGTCGCCATCACCGGGCCAATTTTGTGAGTAATCTTAAGCACATAAACAGATTTTCTGGGGGACGCAAAACGCACAGGCTAGGCTACACAACCATCCAATTGAAAAGTGCATCTTTTGTTGGTGGACAAACCTCAACACACCCAGACAGAGCCATAGAATCTATTTTTAGCAACACCAAAAACTTGGTTTGGTTTGGTTTATGGGGTTTAACGTCCCAAAGCAACTAAGGCTATGAGAGACGCCGTAGTGGAGGGCTCCGGGAATTTCGACCACCTGGGGTTCTTTAACGTGCACTGACATCGCACAGTACACGGGCCTCAAGAATTTCTCCTCCAAAGAAATTCAACCGCCGCGGCCGGGATCGAACCCGCGTCTTTCGGGTCAGCAGCCGAGCACCATAACCACTGAGCCACCGCGGCGGCTAGTGCGTCTTTTGTTGGTGGACAAACCTCATCACAACCAGACAGAGCCATAGAATCTATTTTTAGCAACACCAAAAAAACTGGATCGATGAATGTACTGCACCACATCAGCAAGCCTCTCTATGGCGCATCATCTGTCCACGAGACTCATGCATCCAGCCATGGGTGGGGGGCTCACTTGAAGGGGTGTCCCTCGGAGGACTTCTGGACCGCCTGGAGCACATTGCGGTAGACACGGAAGCAGATGGCCACCGCGAGGGTGAACAGGGCCAGGTAGGCGACGACGCTGATCAGGGAGAAGCAGGTGAGCGACAGGAGCACTGCCAGCACCACTCCGAAGACGAGGCCGCTCTTCTTGGGCTGCCGCCAGTACACAAGCTCCTCCACTGCACAGGGAGGGGGGGTTCAGAGGGGCCCGGCTTAGGACATGCTCACAAAGTGTACCAGCTGCCACCTACATCACCGGCGGCTTTCGATCCAACTCTTTTAATCTTCAGAGAGAGAAGAAGTGCCCAGAAAATATGAGAAGGGCTTTCTTTCCCCTCGCACTGTAAGCATGAATGCTCTTGCGCTAGGACCTTGGTTAAGTTAAAGGTGCACTGAAGAGGAATCTGAACTCGTCTTTTTGCCGCAGGAACTCGATCTACACGTTCCGAGCATTCTTAGAAACTTCGATTTATGGCTCTGTGTGGCCGATTTCCCTAATTAAATCGAATTAACGCCCGGCTCCCGCCTTTTTTTTTAAATTCTCCCTCGTACGGTGGGCGGAGTCGACCAATGTGTGGAGTGCCTTTCAGCCAGCTCCGTGGAGGCCTTGCTTTCGCTTTATTTTGTTTTTAGGTTTCCGTGAATAAATAGTTTCATTCGCAGATAATATAGCCGCAAAATAAGCCCGCAGAAATAAAAATATGCGCGGACTATTTGCTTCTACGGACTACTACGTATTACTCCGCCGATGGCAGAGCGGCAAGCCGCCACGGGACTGGGTGAAAGGCACTCCCCACGCTGGTCAACTCCGCCCACCGTACGGGGGAGAATTTAAAAAAAAAGGGCGGGAGTCGGACGTTAATTCGATTTAATTAGGGAAATCGGGCACACAGGGCAATAAATTGAAGTTTCTAAGAATGCTCGGAACGTGCAGATTGAGTTCCAGGGGCAAAAATAAGAGTTCAGATTCCTCTTCACTGCACCTTTAAAGCTTTAGTTTAGGCTGGCCTGAACCAAGGCAATACACAATTTGATTCTTATCTGTACACTCAAAAATGGCAGCTCCTCAAATGATTTCACGCTTAATAACTGGGGCACTTCAAGCCTGTCTTAACACCGGGAATGCAAACACCCTGACGCCAGAAAGATGTGAACTTACACATACAACGCAGCACATTAGGGTATTACAAATTTTGCGAGTGCGCTTCCCGTAAAACAATGTTGCCCAAGGCAAGATGGCTGACCGCGAGTTTCCAGCTGAAACAAAGCAAGAAGGCCTAGTTATTTTGTTTGGTTCTTCCAAAATACGTTTCTTACATTCTATCCACACCCTTAGCGCCTGTCCTGTACCCCTCGAAGTTTTTTAAAAGAGGAGTCGGCCATCTCGTCTTTGGCAAGATAGTTGTGGGAAAGCGCACCTGCGGAATTTTGAGTATCCCCTATTAGGCGTCAGCCAAGAGCTTTAAAGCACTTGCTCCACATCTGAGTGTGCAGGAATGACAGCCCAAAGCTAGATGATCAAGCCAATAACACTCACACTATTCGGCAGATGGGATGTGAAAAAAAACCCTAGGACAACGCTTAAGCTTCGCCTTACGAGTAGACGCGATAGCGGCTTCCGAAATTACAAGTATCAACTACCAATCATGTAGCGCATTTAAATACCAAATACCAATCCCAATTATCTATTACAATTATCGATCACCAATCACTAATCAACAATCACATTACTGATTACCAATCAATATTATCAATTACCAATGATTATCTATGTTACACAGCTTGACGTACTATGCCACTACATACACACGTACACATCATTTGTTTCAGTTCAATGAAGCACCATAACAGCACCTTTCTGTTCCGCAAATTTCTGACATATTAGACTATTTATATCTGCTTTGTTTTTTACTGCTGCAACATCATTACACATCACAAACATGCATTACCAATTCATACACACCACAAAGCACTCACTAGGTGCCCTTCTAATATGTTTGAACCAATGACCCTTCGAGGCCTACGTGTTGCATGCCCAGCTGGCATGCAGAGGACCTAAATTTGAACGCCAACGGTGGGTAATTTCTTTTAATGATTTACATCTATATTCCAAAACACCCCCAATAGAGGAACCTCCTTGCCAGTTTTGCCTTTATTTCAACCCGGCCCCAATTTGTTTGCTTCATCCGACACTTTTGGGATTTTTTTTCGAGTGACGCAGGACGACGAGCGCCGCCAGGTTTTCAGCAGAACGAGCTCCTTACGCTATTGCGTAAAGTTCCTCACCCAACATGCTTCCTTGTTTCGCCGTCTCACTGAAAATTCAGAAAGCTCACTGCACAAGAACTACGCAGACGAGCATTACAGTGTAAAGAAGCTAGCTAAAAGTGCATAGAAGATTGTCGAGGGATGTCTTCCGGGTACATAATAGACACTGTGCATACGGAGGAAACCGCCACGAAGGACCTACATGGCCTGCTGCCAAAAACAAAGACAAGGCTACCATCTTGCGGCTACATAAAAACTGCTCCGAGGAAATGGCGCGGGTCTCGTGAACCATACACGCCATGCAGACAAAGCAGATGCGACCTGTCAGCATGCACTAGTAAGCACCCTTCTCAGACGGGCAAATTTAGCATCCGTGCGGGCAAGTGTGGCCCAGCATAGGTGGCACCTGCAAAGCGGTCACACGAGGAGCCATTCGCTCCTTTTCATACATAGCATGCAACGCTGCCAAAGCTAGTGCGCCTCATCGCGCTGGCTACTGCCATGCTCGAAAAGTAGTTAGTCATGTGTTGAACAGACACGCCTCTTGTTTTGAGAAAGCACAAGTACCCCAACTCGCAACGTCCTGCTCTTCAACACGTTTTCGTTCGGCCTATCAACAAAACCTCGAGTAATAGTGGCGTGCGGTGGAGTGGTACACAGCGGGCACGCCTATTCGCTCCGACTCCATCCATGCCCAAAAAGTAGTTCACCAACAGTGAGAACTGTAATCAGACGGTTCAATGCCCGATCGCCTTGTCCACGATTTGAATGCCAAAAGTGTTGTTTTATACTGCTCCCTGTTTTAGTAGAGCACAGCTCCTAGGCTGCCCGTTCCTGCGTTCTGCGTCGTAGTCCGCGTAGCTGGTTGTCCAAGTACCAGAGCGAAACGCCACCTGCCATGGCAAGAGCGGAGGAATGGACAGCCGGAAAGTGGCTGCCACGGGAAGATCCCGGAGGGTGGCTAGCAGCGTAACACGTTACCTGATAGCAGTGGCGTGTGAAGAGCTGTGCTCAAATTTCACATTGCCAATTATCGTAACCATCTATCACATTTTTTTTTAATCGAAACACCCCCCCACCAACGCTTCATAAAAGACGGAGTGATTCATGGCGGAGTGACATGTTTCTGCGGATGCGCTACTTGCATAGCCACTGGGGAATATTGCATGCTAAGCATGAAACGGAGCATAGAAAAACCAGCTACGGAAGAGAGTTAACACGAGTGGTGAACATGTCTTCCTTGGTGCAAATGTGCAACCCCTTCATGGCACGTAACAAACTTTGCAGCTATTGTGGGGTCAGTCCTTTGTCTGTGACTATTGGCAGTAATGCTGCTAAGCCTAAATGCAAATGAGAAAGCGGATGAAAATATTTTCAAAAATGAGTCGCACTAACTACTGCACAGCTAAAGTGAGCTCCCTGGGATACTGATCAGCCTGTAATGAACATCCACGTGGATGAATACAGTAGTGGGCTAGACTAAAAAGAGATATTTGAGTAAATCGCCAAGGAAAGTGCACAACTCTTAATCGACAGCCACAAATACCATATGGCTCTCCCAGTACACCACTGTGGCAGCACAGTGACACTGAATAAGGCAAAGTGCACTCGCCTGAAGTGGCACATTAGTCACTGAGGTCGGTCTACACTGCACTCAGTCAATTTAGGCCAATTTGAGCCGTTCGTTCAAGAAAACGATGCCATCGGGTTGAGCTAGGAGTGTGTGGCCATCACACGTCCCCATTTGTTTTTTGGCCACACGTTTAATTCTCTTTTTTTGCGCTATGTCCAACCTGAATTATAACCTCCGCATACTTTTAGCTACGGCATCCGCTGAGCTGGACGAAAAGCAGAGGAATAAATCTGTGAACTGAAATTTGAGACCAAGCCTGCCTGTGTGCTCATGCAGCATGAAGACTCAAGAGATACAGACAGGACAGGTGTCACGTCAGTTGGAAGCCAATTCATTGCAAACTATTTTTTGTAAAAGAAGCAAACCAAACATACTACCAGAGCTATAAAAAGCTCCGACCCAGTAAAACGAGCTTCGCTTCCCGGGATGTGCCTATCAGCAGGAAGTGACTTCTGTACGAGCAGCTGGACAGAAAAAAAATATGCAACAGTGAAATCGCAAATGGAAACTTATTAGCCGCCGGCTTCGCACATCCGGCGTAAATTGCAGCGGTTTGCATAGCAACCTACTGCACATCCCGGACAAGCTGGCCCGGTACGAACGAGCCAGATCACAAGCGCTACACACAGGTAAAAGGTGAATCGAATTGGAAACTACCCGAAACAAAAAACTAACTTCCCACAAAAAACACTCGCCGCCAACTGTGCTTCGATCAAATTACACCGCGGTTTTCCCTCCGCTCAAAACTTCATGACTCAGGTCGCCGCCGCAGGTGCACGCGTTCCCGAAGTAACAACAACAAAAAAAAGCAACGGCACTGCATAGCGCCAGCGTGCGTCCAACGTGGCACACGTGCCGACTGCCGGCGACGGCAGCAGCAGCACACGGGACTCGATCGCCAGTTGCTGCTTGCTCGAGCGTGCTAGGATTTACAGCCGAGCTGCGGCCACGTAGTTACGATTACGGAACCCACGCTACCAGCCATCGGCGAGCCACCATACGGCCAGAAAAACGAGAACAGAGGCCACGGAGTTAAGCATGCGAGCATCCGAGTAGAGACGGAGCGAAGTGAATGGAGTTTAGCGAGCTCTCGGACGTTCCAAAAGTGACCAGAAGGATGGTTACGCACAGAGCTGCAAAGGGGGACGGCTACCCCGCGAGCGAAAGTACGCTGCACGAACCTGTTCGGAACGAAAACCCACAACCTGTTCCAGGAGGCGCAGGAAGGCACGGGTGGGGGGGGGGGTGGTGGTAAGGAAGACGCGAGTTTTCCAGAACCGCGGAGGTGAAGCGAAGCATTGTTAGGAAGCGAACGAAGAACCAACCGCGTAGCACCACTTGCGTTACGCCGCACGGGTTATTAGACGGGGCAACCAGGCTCGAACATGGGATATCGCTTTCAACCAACTGCCGAAGGCGAAAGCACGGGTATGAAAGCGCTCGCAGAAGAAGAACGTTGACGGCTGTGCGGGTGGGGGGGAAGCAGAGGAATGTTTCTTCTCGATTCTCCGAACGAAACAAGCAGAAGAGGGGGGGAAGCATTAAGAAGAAAGGCTTACGCTGGGTCTCGTCCGGCCTGGGCGGCCCGTCGCCCGAAGCACCCGCACCGGTCGTGTCGCGCCTTCGGCCCATACTCGCCAAGCAAAAGAGAGAAGACACGGGTCGGTTGGGGGGATCGTACTACACCAGCGGCTTCGGACGTCAGAACAAGAACGGCGGAGGAGAAGGAGGTGGAGAACGAGGGAGGCGCGAGAAGGAAGCGGAAAAAGAAGAAGCGTGACAAGAACGGAGGAGAAGGAGACGGTGCAGAGGGGGGGAGATAGAGAGGAAAGGAAGCTGCAGGAATTGAGACGCCGCAAAGAAACAAGCGGGGGCCGCCGTGCCGCTGTGATTTCGTACGACGACAGCGGAGACAAGGCGGCGAAAACGAAGAGGACGACGACCCCTCGGCCATGCGACCGTGGCAGGGACGAAAAAAAAAAAAAAAAAAAAAAGGCCCGCCAAATTCCTTAAGCCTAATTCACTTTTTTTTTTCTTCGACGCGACGGGCGCTCTGAGACTCGAGAAAAAGATTAGCGGTGTCCGATTTCGAGACGGGCCGCAAACAACGCACACAGAGATTCCCAAATTTGCGAGAAACAAACAATGGAGGTGTGGAGCCATTCACGAACACGGCGTAACAACTGCAGTTGTGGAAATGAGTCATTTTCCGTTGGAAATGAAAAACCAGGTTTTCCGCAGCACGGTCTTTAAAATGAACATTTTTTTTTTTTTTAATGAGCCCCTACGTCCGGGCGCGATCCGCTGCAGTTAGTGGGCGTTCGAAGTATGGGTGCTTGGCGCTTTGTACTTCGGTATTCATAAGTTGCAATAACAAAGCATGTTGCATTGGAACGTTAGGCTACTGTTAAAGTGAACAAATAGTTAAGTTGCATGGCAAAAACTAGTTTTAACGTTAAAAATCGAATATTCCAGATGATGTGTTCGAAATGCTGTTGTAATTCAAAATCACAGGCGAAAAACAAGAACACTACAACGTTCAAATCGTAGATGAACAATGCCAGCACATTCAAGCACGCCGTCTCAAATCTTACTCCCCACTATTTATGCATAATGTTATTTTTCAGCTAACAAAGCGTTTGCTTCGCTAAATGCATGCACAGCCAACAGAATTCGTCAGAAAACTGGGCATGCTACCCATTAACCACCATCAGATACGGCACCTTTAGCAGGTGTGTGTGCGTATGTCTTGCACGTGTACTGGTTGGGGAGGGCGTGCCACCCATTCCTCCTTGCAAAATATTGATTGCGGATTGTTTGTCTTGCAAGGTTACCTCACGATTTTAGTGAATATTGCATGTATACGCTGTTTAAACGTTTAATTAACGTTAGAAAAATGTTATCCCCAATCTCATTCGTAATATTCCACAAGCGTTACAGAAAAAGGACAAAACAATGTATTTACGTTGGTCCGAAACGAAAATGTGACATTGTTGTAACGTCTCGCTCCTAGCTGGGTTCGTAAAAACCTGCCAAGCCAGGCTAAAGTTGCAAGTTATCTGCACAGAAACCATGAATATCATTGCAATTAAATAGAGCATTTCCTTGCGTTTCATTCGCAGAAGGATAAAACGCCGAACTGGAAAACCAAACAACATTTCGTATCCTCTCTCCTGAAGCCCTTGAAAGAAACTTTCGCTTAGGGGCCGATAGCGAGCTATCCATCGCAAGCAACTACACTAAGGAGTCGACGCCAGAGGTCAAATCGCTCTACTCTGAAGCTGTTTCTAGGGGGGTACACCAACTCTATTCGGTGCTTTTGCGTGCCGCTCCCGAAGTCAAATAAGAGAACCAACCCTAAGCGAACTTTCCCCGACACGCAACGAAGCGTCCGAGATTCGTGCACAAGTCCGACCTGCGTCTGAGGCCGTCCTTGTAGCACGTAAAAAAAAAAGAAAGCAAAAAAATGACACAACGAAGTCGCTGCTTCTCCAATGTCAGGGTCGTTTCACACGTTCTTTTCCGCCTCTCTGCGAAGCAGCGTCGACTCAACGCTTTCCTCCATGCAACCCGAACAAAGCAGCTCGCCAGAAGAGACGCTCTTTATAATTACGCCAAGCCTGAGGAGGAAAAGAAGAAAGTAGCCCCAATGCAACCAGAAATAACGCCGCGTCTGCTTTTTTTTGCACGTAGGGTTCTGCGGTGCACAAGGCAACCACCGACCGATCGAAAAACGGGAACGCAAAAATAAATAAAAAAAAAACACGGGGGAATCGACGCAATCGGAAGCCCTGCGCCGCGAAACATGCAGCGGCGCGGGCAAGGTCCATGGGAAAAGAACCTTCGTCGCCGGCCCGCCCCTACCCAACGTCGCATGCGCGTCGCTCGTGTATCAACTCCGAAATACCCCGTTTGGAAACCTCCGCACCGCAGCGAGCACGGCTGGGCAGAGGAGCAGCGAGATACTACAAAGCCGAAGCGCGCGCCGTTCCACTTCGCGAGGCTAATCTATCCCGATAAAACGTCCGCCTATTCAATTCCGCACAATGAGTTAACGAGCCCCACGCATCGTCCATAAAACGGCTCCTCCTGCTCGGCAATAATGGCTTCCTCGTTTCACGCTCGCGCTTGTGGAGAAAAAAAGAGGCTCGGGTGTCCGCAGAGGTAGAATACCACCTCCTCCACAGCGCGCGAGAGGAGGGAGGTGTAATCGCGTCTCTCCCTGCACAGCCGAGAAACGCGCGTTGCTTCTATCTCCGCCCCGCCAAACAACGGGTCTGTATTTACCCGATCCCGGTGCGCGACCTCACCTTGGGGCACGGTGAAAATGCGCTTGAACATGCAGGAGCATTGCTGTGGTGCCGCCTTGGCGTCTCCGGCGCCGTTCATGCTACTATCGGCTTCCATTTGTGCAGTCCGCTCGGTCGCCGCTCCTTCCAGCAACAAGCACAACCCGCCGGCTAGCTCACCGTTCGACGAACACCACTACTACACCACCACCACGGGGCAAGTACGACTCGCACACACAACGCCGCCGGTGAAGAGGACTGGGACGACGACGAAGACAACCAACCGCCAAACCGCCCGCAGCGAGCTACGGAGAAGAGGCAGGCAGGCCGAGCGAGCGAACAACAAATCAAATAAAACGCACCCCGCGCCCTCCCCAAACGCCGATTCGTGCTCCACTGCGCATGCGCCCTATCGGAAAAGCCCGCGTCGCCGCCGCCGCTCCCCCACCTCCCTCGACCTCGTACCCCCCACCACTCGGTGTCGTCCACTTTCCGCTTGGAAACTGCCGTTGCACGGTGGTCCGCTTTGGCCTTTGCGCGTTCGTGAAATTTTTTCCGGCATTTATATGTTTTCTTTAATGAACACCGCTGCCGGTTATCGGCCATGAAGTTGCGTCCACTGTGTTACCAGTCCTCTACTAGGACACGGAGGAGGAAGTGGGACAGGGGGGTAGAAAGAAGAAAGTGAAACGGCGCCGTGCAGTGCAGTGCGCATAACTTCGAGCAGCAGACGACAAACGGCCCAGTTAGCAGACGGGCAAAAAGACAAAAAGCAATAACGGCACGGCGGCTACAGCTGGGCGGCACCGCCGATCCAGCCGCGTCAACGTAGCCGAACCTTGCAGCTCTGCGCAGACATCGATTGAGCCGGGAAGCAACAAAATCGTCGTAACCCTGCAGTCGTGTCTGCCTTTCTGCTTTTGCTTGCTGCATTAGATGACGCGACGGCGGTGGCGACGCCGACGGTCATCGCGCGTCTTCGTCCAGCGGTTCGGGGCAGCAGAAAACGGCCTCTTGTGAGTTGTTTCGAGTTGCGCAACATTAAGAAACACCGCGCCCGCGCGGACCTGCCGCATAGTACGGCGGTCGTGACTTGAAGGGCACGAGCGGAAACTTCACGCTTTATTCGTGCTATGCAGCGAACGAGACTTGTCGTCGCCGAGCCTTTTTCACGATGTGTTTCTTACATGCAGAAGATGCGTGATAAAAAAAGAAATAAAAGAAAGGAGGAAAGAGCGGCACGTCACGCACGACCCATTACAGCGCGGAAGCTCGGTGCCACGCTGCTTTAGCAAGTTTAATTTCCATATTAAACACCACGCTACCGCTTGCCAGTACGCACCCTGTCAACTTGGGGTGAAAGGCACCGCGCCACATATAGGGCAGTCTATGCCATATATTTCTGTCTAGACTTCACGCTTGAACTGTCATATATGTGGCAGTGCTCCGTCACCCAACTAAAGTTGAGCGACCTTCTTTTTATTTTTTGGCAACATGCGTGTGGATATATGCTTACCGCACGGATGAAGACATGCTGGACCCCAGACGGCTCCTGTAATTAAAGTGTTAGAGCGATGTTAAGGGGAAGTTGCAGTCCCGTTAAACCACAGTCCACCAAGAACATTAAAATTAGTTTGTACTTACGTTACATGCTATATATATATCCCAATGGACACTGAAACTCCCATGAACGTCCTGCGGACGTTCAGGATGTCTGCGGGACGTCCAGGGGAGATTCAGAGCCCATCGGTATACCAACACCGTTTTACGCTTAGTAGAAACAAAAAATTAAGCATGCACACACGCAGGCAGGCACGTGTTATTGAACTCCAGAATTATTTGTATATATGTACTCACTGAATCAGAGCAGAGATAAGCGGTTTGACGTGCTATGTAATTACCCTAGTAGCACAAAATGTCGCCAGAACGTTATGGCAATGTCGCCAATGTTTTATAATGTTGTGCAACATACTCCAACGTTACAGCAACATGTCCATAAGTTGGTCAGGATGACACTCTCTGCTGACATTGCAGCCAAATGCTCAGAAATTCGTTAGGATAACATACCATCTTCCATCTTTGGAACAACATCGAGAAGCAACGTTGAGGCAATACAGCCTGATGAACGTTATTATAATGCTTGAATCATAACAATAAAGCAACATTACAAATATATTTCAAGCACAGAGTTCCAGAAGTTTTCTGACTGTTGCTACACTAAACATTTTTTTTTCAACTAGCAGTACTTTGCAACTAAACCTCTTCTGTTGCGCCTGCTATAAATTGCATGCACAGCTCGATTAATATGTCGCAAAGCTTTGTTTATTACCTATTCGCCACTGTCACCCTTGGGACACCCTTCAGGAACGGCTATATAAGCTTGACTCTATGTTATTCGCTCGGAGGTGAGTGTATATGAGTTACATGTTGTACTGTATTGTGGAGCTCAAGTGTCGGTCGCTCTCGTTGGTCCTCGAAAAGCGCTATGATATGTTGTGAAGCTTATCAATTGGCAGGCCTGCATGCTTGTGCAGGGTTGCTGAAATTTTCAAGAATGTTACATTGATGTTATAAAACATTGTGGCAACGTTGCAGCAATGTTGTACATATGTGAACACAACATCGTGGGAAATGTAGCAGCCATGTTTTTCACGTATGTTGTCTTGATATTGCCAAAGGAGGACACTAGCCACGTTAATGCAGCCTAAATAGGTAACGTTGCTGCAATGTTCCAGCAGCAATCTGTGCTACTAGGGTAGGCAATAATGAGATGCAGTGAATAGTAAAAAAAAAAATCAGTGAAGACACACACACAGCATACGTGCAATGCTTCGCACACGATCACGCACAATTATTTTATGGAAAAATGAACAGGATATTAATTTTGGTTTTTAACTTGCAGACGGTAACCAACGATCGAGCAACACAGTTCACCATCGGGTGGATAATAAGAAAGAATTCTTAACCACCAGTGCAGAGAACTTTCAGGGCACAAAAAAAAAAAAACAAGTGCACCAAAAAAGACGAAGACGCCGACCGAACTCGAATTTAAGCCGTGCGCGTGACTCGGATCAAGTAAAAAGGAAAAAGCGGCAGACACACACATGTTGCGCCAAATAGCTCCCACCCCAAAGGTCCTCGTTTTTCCTCATTCGCGAGGACGGGGGCGGCGAACTTGAACTTGCTCGGTCTCTATGTACTACGTGTGACCTCCACAACCCAACAAACACAAAACCTCCTCAGAAACTCCAAAAAAGGATGGAATGTCCCAGTCCCAGTACAACGTTTATCAAACGTTTCCAGACCATAGAGGCACGACATAGAAACACAAGCAAAAAGGCAGTGCTCCCACTAAAGGTCTAGAAACGTTTTTTCTGGAGTGTTAAGCAGCAACAAAAGCGAGTTAATGCATTTTCGTCCCAGAAATGTAACTGGGCATAACGTTTTGGGACCAATAATTTTCAACAAGGAATAAAAATCGACTGCTCGCGCTCTCTTTTCTCTCTCCTTCGCGCCACAAGCTGCGGGGAGAGAAGGTGGCGGCGGCGGTCTGCATTTTCATCGCGCCGCCGGCAGCGGCGGTCAACATCTTTCCCGTCTTCTAGCGTTTTCCCAGCTTGCGCCCAACTTCAAAATTGTGTGGTGCTCCCTCCAGGCGTCTCCGACTATCGGCACTCCTCGCTGCGCCGCTGTCTAGCAGAAGTGCGGTAATGGCCTCCCGTCGCTCGCCCGGCTTCCTCGCTGGACGGACGCCATTTTGCGCACGCTTATTCGCGCTGCCCCAGACGTTCGAGCACAAGCCCCAGCGCGCGGCAGTTCTTGCTCTCGTCACTGCGCCAACTGGGCTGTCGTGGACTTCGTAGCTATACAGATTCACGGAAGTTTTCCCGCGCACCTCGGCGTGCCCACACCATTTCTTTTGGAACTGATGCCGCGGCTGCGCATCGCAAGTCCTTTGCGCAGCTCCACGGCCCTACTGATGCCGCTGTTCGAGGCGGCGTTCGTGGCAGCGGAGTTCGTGGCAATAGGTGACTCCTCGCACGCACCCTGCATTCCTCAGCGCCTCCGACGACTGCAGCACGTTGGTGGTGGCAGCGTGGCCGTCTACTACGGTCTGAGGCGGGAAGGACCTTCCGAGACCCACCACTCTCTTTCTGCGAGTGCCCATGGATTAGCCTGCTCTACCAACTTCGCCACCGCGCAGCCATCCTGCCGCAGCGGTATAGTTTGTGCAGTGTTCGCGTGGTTATATTGACTCTCTCCCACTGGATTAATCGTGCCTTGATCTCGACTCCCACGCTGGACTGTGCCGCATGCGCGGTCTGCCGCACCATGGATGCAGCGCGCCACCGCACGTACCTGAGCACGTTCATCTTCCCGCCTGGCTCCAAGCAGTCTTATCCCCACACTTAGTCACAAGAAAATAAAACTCCCAGGATACGAGGGTGTAACGCGTAGTTTGAGCGCTCGCTGTGCTGTGAGAAGGCGCAGGACAGAAGCCTGCGTTTAATTTATGGTTTCAGCTGTTGCAGCCTTGTATTTCATCCCTGGGTTTCCGTAGGCAACGTCGTCAAGGTATGTTGGTTTATTTTAATTATTTATTTAATTGATTTATTTAAGCATACTGCAGGCCCTTTTCGCATTTTTTTTTTTATTTTCGCCAAGTAGAACTAATATTTCTGCGTGTCTGCAGCGTACGCCCATCTCGTCTTTTCTTTTGTCACCGAAGTTGCTCTTTACATACGTTTGCTTTTGCATGTGCATATCTGCTTTTGAAGCCCTTAGAATGCTCGTTTAAGGTGCATCAACTTTCAGCCTGTATTCTGTTCTACTTGCTTCATATTGCAGATTTCTCAGGGCTGGAGAAAAAAGTGGCCATCATATGCATGGCGCCGTAGTGCTATGTACACTGTGTATTAAATGGTGCATACGTTTGCGTCTGCTGTTTGTATTCATTCAGATTTGCGCCGTTGAACGTAAGTTTTTCGGCACGGACTTTCAATTTGGTCTGTATTGTTTTTCTTTGACTGAAACATGAATGCATTTTGATTGTGGTGGTGTATGGTGCGGTCGCCGGCATGGACGACAGGATGCAATTCGTGCTAAGAGCACACCTAGTAAACTGAAATTACTTCTGTATGGCGCTGCTATTTGCTCTTATATGAGCCAAATCGGGTGACTTTTTGAGTTCATATTTCCTTTGTGTGCAAAATGCTAGGACATTTCACGTAAACGGATAAGTGCAGAACGGCCGAGCCAGACGAGTGGAAAGGTGGATTACACCACCTGTAACGTAAGTATGCACCTGAAATTTGGCACATATGTGCGCTTGGATGCCTGCAGGCTGCACGAAAAATTTATTGAACCAGAGCCGAGAAATCGAGCATTAACCTTTTGGGGCTTTCCATGGGACGCACAACTTTTTGGACATTGCTAGTTGTGGGGACGTTTTTTAGACGTGTTCGGGAAAAATGAGCACCTCCTGGGGAGATTCCAGATGTCCCGATGGGTCATTTTTGGGAGATTTTGAGGAGGTTTTGTGTTTGTTGGGAAGGAAGCTGCTAGGGGATTTCAAAGACCGTTATAGCTCCGTGTTTCTGCTCAGTCAGTACGCAACTTACAAACAACAAAAACAAGCAAAAAAAGCTAATAAAAACCGCACGGCTGTAGCAATGCGGTTCTGTCGAAAAGTGTAGTGGACTCGAGTTTTAACGCATCGTTAAGCGTTACAAGGCTCGAGCTCACAATGTGCTTTTGCATTTCTTTGGACCACGGAAGCGAAGGAAGCATCCGTGGTCAGTTCGAATGCGTGATAGCGACGCGAGATACAAAATTCCTACAAGTCAGACAGCGGGATTCGAACCTACTACTTCCACCTCGCACTAGCACGCGATGTGACGTCGGCCAGACTGTTCGGCTACGGCAACGCAACGCGCCTCACTCATTACATGTCTGGGACTTTCTTGCGCCAGTTGCAGGTTGGTTGCCTCATACTTTCGATGCATTGCGGCCGTCCGGTCACGACCCACGTTGACGTGCATTTCGCACCCTGTACAAAGTCGGTGCGCCCACCGTTGACGTGATGCCTCGAACAGAGTGATGTGGAGCGCGACAAGCACTGGAGCGCGGCCGAGATAAAGTGCTACGACACCCGTAGTCGCATCCATTCATTCTCCGACGTCTACCAGGTAGTACGCAAGCAGTAACGAACTTCAAACGGAACTGCGCATTACTGTAGCGACCGGTCGGAAGGGGCAACCGGTTTTCCGTGGTGTTTACAAATATGACAAAGAGGCCTGCCAGCACAGAGCCGCGTTTCATTTTTTTTCTTCTTTATATCTGATTACAAACCACGTGTACGAAATCTGAGTAGGCAGAGCGGCCATGAAAGTGAGAAATGAAAGGACGATTTGTTTTGATCGTTCACATTTCGCCCGTCAAAACTGCGTACGAGTTGCGCAATCACTTCATCGACGGCGGCGAAGAGGGAGACACACGTGGGCGTGCCCTCGCCGCTCTAAGAGCGCGTCCGTAGTCGTAGCGCAAGCACTTGCGATGCGTGAATCACTTACCGGGGGAAAATACGCAGCACGATGCCTTCTTGGAGGAGCCCGTCGTCGAGGTCGGTTCGGATGGCATTTCGGCAGCTTTAGGCTTAGACGCGGGAGGGATCGTAGGCTTAACGTCCGCAACGGGCAACTCCGGCGGCGTCGGTTTGGGCGGCTTCTTCTCCTCCCGGGGTTCTAAATCGGGCGCAGTCGCGGCCACAGGCGCGACCTTCTCGGGCGCTGGAGCGCTGGGTTGAGGAGGCGCGGTTGCCGGTGCCGATGATGATGTGTCGCCAAGTAGGTCCTCGACTTGCGAGGTGCTGAAACCAGCGGCGGCGGGTTTGGGGCTCGGCGGGTGATTTACGGAAGAGAACGGCTCCGACGCTGGTTTCAGCGGCGGCGAGCTGTCCGCGGTGTTGGGCTGGAAATCTGACAGGAGGTCCAGCTGATCGGGCTTACTGTGTGCTGAAGCGCGCGCCGCATCTGTCACCGCGGTACCTGTCGCGAACTGGGCGAGGTCTTCGCTCAGCGCGTCCACGGATTCGGCGACGAACGACTTTTTCGGCACGTTGGGAGAGTCATCGCCGCTGTCCTGGTGCTGCTTGGCCGTTACGTCGCTCAAGAAATCCATTCCGGGGCCGAGGAGAAAGGTCTGTGCGCTGAGACTCTCACGTTGAGATTGCAATGCTCCGGCCGGAAGAGAGGAAGCCTGTCGTCTGCTATCGCTGGGGAAGCGGCGCGCAGTGGAGTGTGACTCACTAGGCGAGACGCACGCCGGCGCCCGGAGCGCCAGTTGTCAAAACGTACAATAGGGTCCGGGGAAGAAAGAAAAAAAAAAAAGACACGAAGCACGGCGCTGCGACGTTTTGTCACGACTTGCGTTTTTTGAAGGAATTTGTAGTTTTTAGCGTCGAACTCGAGAATTCGTTGCTTACGATCGTTTACGGGAACCACTGGCAACGAAGAAGAAAAAGCGCACCTTTCTCGCGTGGATAAGAAAAGAAAAATGTGGTCGGAAATCTGGGCTATTCCTGTTAAAACGGGTGATTCACTTTCGGAGCGTTAGCGCTGGATATGCAACTAAAAGCGTTCCAAGAAAGTGTATGGACGTATTAGCGGCAGGGGAGCGTAGATGTACGTGAGAAAACAGTGCGTAGCACAATAAAAAAGAAAGCAAGAGGACGGTACAGCATACGCACTCGGCGTTTTTCCAATTCTGCTGACGCACGTCGCTCCCGAAACGCTTAAACGAACTTGCTCGTCCAACGCTTGAAGTTGATCTTTCGCCGAACTAAAAGCCGGCGGCCATGAAGAATCTAGCACGACAATCTGTTCAGTGGACCCTCGTTATTTCGAACCGCCGGTTAATTGGAAGCGACGCTTTGGTACCGCCAGATATGAAGCGCATTAAAAAGGCTCCCGTTATTTCGAATTCCGTGTAATTCGAATTTTCTGCACTAATCGAGATTCCGCGAATGTTCTGAATTTGTAGCCATCATCACGCAGATTCATGCGTGTGCCATGGTTGCTAATGTTAAGCAGCAGCTCGATGAACACCTCCTCGGCCCACGTGCGGAGAGCACCGCGCCGCGACGGACGTCAAAAAGGAGGAATGCATCTCCAACGCTACAGGTTTTGGCTCTCTCCCCCTCTCGAGCCGACTGAAAGAATGTCAAGCAGTGAACAAAAAATGGTTGGGGAGCTCAAAGGTGCAGTGACCTATCAAAGGATTCCAAGAAAACTTGGGGGAAGAGCTTTTAGCCACGAAGAAGAGAGTCCCGCGGTCCCCAGAATGCTGAAAACCGGACCCCGCTTCCGACGCGTGCGCAGGCGCCGGTATCCGACATGCAGATATCTTCGCATGCGCAGACAGGCTCCAGCGTACACCTGCGCGTGTAGGCGCTCCGCCCGTACTTCTAGGATATGTTCATCGAGCCCTTTAGGCCTTCAAAAAAATGCCTTTTTTTTTTTTTCTGCACAGATAAAAGCTGCACACGTTTTGGCAAGCATGCATCTTACCAGATCATCTGCTAAAGTAATATTCGGTGCACCATTGAGCACTAATGCAGTTTTTCCGTTTCGCCGCCATTTTGTTGCAGACTTCTCAAAGGAAGGCATCAGGATGTCAGTGTTGTTCTCACCGAAAGAACTGAAACAACATTTTCTTCTATACTTTTTTTTTCAGTTTTTTTCTCTCTTTGCATCACAGATGAGTTTATTAGCAGCAATGTCCACAAGGGCATGAGAACCACAGACAAAATATATCAGAACGGTCGTGCCAGCACCAGATTCGGGAGCCTACACCTATGGTTGAGGGCCACTGAGTGCCGCAAGCACGTTGCAGTTTTTTTCTTTTAAAGACCATGCTTTCAAAACAGACACAGTTGAATGTACAGAGTTTACAAATGCTTCTACTTCACACCAATCTTTTTTTGTCAATATCTTATTTTATATACATATATTGTATGAGTAACTTTATGTATATATTTATAACATCCTTTTGCACCCCCCCATTTTCCCTTCCTAAAATCTTCATTGTGATGGCGACCGACGCACGCTCAAGTCTGGCCTAGACACGTGGACAGAGAGTGTGTGCTGAGACAAATCGTTTCACCGCTACTACTTCACTTTGTCTGAAACTAGAGAGGCTCTTCTTCCAGTGGCTCGGGAGGCAGGATGATGTCGCGCACGCAGGAGTCGTCACGCGACCGCCGTGACAAGTTGCATCTCCTGTGCCCGCACAGCTCACCGCAAAAAAGCCGCCATGTCCTCTTCGAAACACCACCATTAGAGAGAGGCTCTCCTCTCACTCGCTCACACACGAGGCAGGTGCGCATGTTCGAGCCCTATGACCGAACCCTGCACGCAGCTCGGTGGGGAAACTCTTTGAACCGGCTCATTGAGGAAGAAGAAGACAAACAATAACCACACCACCATGCCGGTTTAAAGCAGTGCTGAAACGAACCACGGGCACCTCATCGGCAAGCTCGTATCTCAAACAAAGCTCCACTCTGTGAGAGATCCCGTCTGGACAACGGCTAAGGGGGAGTGAACGAAAGGCTTGGAGAGACGATGCACTAACCACGTCTGGCAAGTAAACAAGCGTGTGTGAGTGTATGAGTTTATGCTCTCTCTGCGTCTCGACACTCAGCGCCGGACTGGTGAGAGTGAACTGGCTCCACTGCACCACGGGGCAGGGTTGAGTGGGGTGTGGGGGGAGGGGGGTGAGAAGGAGGAGAGTGTCAGAAGTGCTGCCACGTTTACCGCTACGCCACTGTTTGCTGCTTGCACGCTCTGGGAATCTAGGTAAACCACAAGTTGATTGTGCAGATCTAAAGGTGCGTTGCTCTAAGCTGCATCTTGTTCCTATACAAACACGCACACCCCACACACCGCGAGAGAGAAAGAGGACGACCGCGTGCCTATGGTTAAGTGCTACGACACCTTGTCCGAACGACGGGGCACTCCACCCTCCCAGTTCTACCTGGAGCCAACGGCCATTCGGTGCTCTCTGGAATACGAAACTGCTCCACTACGTGGGGGGAAAAGAAAACAAGTCTGGTGTTTATCGGGAGCACGACTGCAAGCCTGGTCTCAAACCGAGACTACGGCAGCTGCCTGAGCCAGAATCTTGCTAACTGTGTAGTTAGAACGGTGTGTGACAGATGGCAGGGTGTCCTGCACTGCCTTGGAAACAGTGGAAGTGACCTATAATGCGTGGCCCCCACCCCCCCGGCAATCGCGTGCATATGGGCAATTGAACCGTGCCCAGAGCAAAACCGGTTTCAACAACCCTGGCATACCGTCCCCGCTGGTTCGCGAACCGATGATCTTTGGCTGGAGGGAAATAAATGAGCCGACAAACAACACAGCTGTTTCGGCTCCTGCAAATGCATGCTTGCAAAGCATCTATGTCGAAGACTGACAACTACCCTGCACTGTCTTTACTGACACTTAATAATGTTGCTGCCCACGACATTTTCGGCGCTCAGTTTCTCAAAAGAAAAAAAAAAAGGAAGAAAGGAATAAGCACTAAGAACGACTTGCATGAATAAAACGGCAGAAATAAAAGTAAATAAGTACCACATAAAACAAAAGCACATATGAGCAAGTACTGACTATAGAGATACATTACCACAGTAACCATCCTGTACACTTTTTACAAGGTGCGCGCATATCAAGACGCAACTATGCTGGACAAAAAAAAAAGGGCTGTATTCGTTAATTTTCAGACAGAGCCACCTGGTGTCCACTAGAAGCAAAACAAAGCCTTCCTCACCACTCAATGCACATTATAAAAGCCATCACATCACTGCAAGTGAAGATGGACCACTGCACTGACCCCACTCACAAAAGAGCGCTTAGACTTCACCCTTGTTCAAAGAAGACTCTGCAGTATAGTTTACATGCAGCAAGTTCTTTCTGCATTCTTTCTTTATCTCTTTCAGTTCATGATATCACGGCCCTGTGCCGAAATTGGCAAAACAAGGTGTTTACTGTTATGTTCCGATGGCTAGGCATGTAAGCAGCATGTTATGTAACATGATGAGACAGCACTAGCAGGGCTTGAACAATCCTCCCCTGAATCCAACAAGCTGGAACAAGCTCCACTGAAAGTTGGGCAGAATCACCCCACAATGAACACCTTTCCCTTTCCACCTCTGTGGCTGAAACGGGTGAAACTTAACAGGTGGAAGGACATTCAGACCGGCCCCAGTTACCAAACTACAATGAGTTGGGCTCAGCGGTGCAGAGAAAGCTACTTACACAGTAATATTAGGTCTGAACCGACAGCCCTGTTCTGTTAAAAAAAAAAACTGAACCTAAGCACACAGCCTTACAGCCTTCCCTAGTGACTGCAAGCCTCGTTGGCTTGAAGACCTGCACACCGAGAAGCTTTCAACGCTTCGCTCTACACGCTTTACGAACAAAAAAGAATATGCACTGCAAACAAGCTGTCTAGTGGAGCTTGGACGTAGAAGTCCGTCTTTTCCGTCACACGAGATGCACACTCGAGGTGCAGTCACTTGGCATGCATGCCAAGACTAAATTTTCTTCGGCTCCCTACGTGCGGCTCAGTCCGAAAAATCTGTTGTGGCCGCATTGTTAAGTGCAAAAATTAACCTGTAAGTAGACAGCTCACATTCCCATTACCTTGGGCTCACCCGAAATGGACTAAACCGAGAAGAGCCTGGTATTTAAGCGCACCTGTTTAAAGCTCCATGCCCTCACAACGACAAATTGCTCAGTTTGTTTCCTACCTGCCTTTCCCTCTAGCACGAGAAATGCATGGGAGAGGGAAGAAAAAAAAAAGATCGCAAAAGCAAGTAGAAGAAAAAAAGTCGCAGCAGTCTGATCAATAACAGTGTACATTTACATTATGTACATGTGCACACACGTGTACCAAACAGTTCAATACCATCTGATGCACTCACTGATGTGCATGTGAGTATTTCTCTATGTGAAACGGCAGTCTCTCATTTTCTTCTCCTCATCGAAGAAAACTTGGAACAGAAACACTTGGATTCACAATTTACAACTTCCTCGATGCACAAAGAATGACGGCTGAGAAAAACAGAGTAATAGAAGCACACATGTAAGACTAAAGTCGCGGCAAGTCAGAGGCAAGGAACTACAGAAAGCATTTTAAAGACTACAGCAACGCTGCCGGAATGGGCGCTGCTACGAGGTGCGTTGAAACAAAACTACCATTGGTTGTAGCACTGGAATTCAACAACAACAAAAAAAAAAGGGCATCAACTCACTCTGTAGCAGTGCTACGACAAAAAAAAGATGATCTCGATGGAACACCGCGCTCACGTTTTGTGGCTGAATGCGTGTCTGGAAATGCTTACTGCGTCTTGTTCTAATGGGGACAAAGCGACAGCGCACTCACCCCAGCACTGAAGATACTAAGTGTGAAATGAACGCAAATAAAAAGCAACGACACATACACATCGTCTGAGAATGTGGCAAGGATGAGATGCTCAGCGCGGTGGCGGAATATTTATGACACCCCGAAGGGTGTCAAAGACAACGACAGCCAATCAAGACAGCAGCGAACGTGACCAAAACGCCCTCAACGTGAGAGCTTACAAAGACAAAACGCTTCGGATAAAAGTTGTACACACTCTGGATGGCCACCGTAACCTGCATGTCATGACACCATTTCAAACTGGTACTGTGACGAGTACCACCTCAGAAACGCACGCCATCAGCATTTCACAATACAGCATTACAAGGCATAGGCTACAAAAACCCAAGCCAACTTAACTTGGCCACATCTTTACACATATGCGCAGCATTTGCCCAAACAAAATGAAACAGACGGAGTAGAGGTGTTTTTCAAATCACTAAACGCAGGTAAGAATTTGCTCAGTTTTTGCAGGTATGCTAATAGCTTCAGTAGTACTGAAGGCTGAAAACTCGTCCTGGTAACTGCAACAGAGACAGACATGTTGCAAAAAGCAACAACAATATGAATATGCCAGTCATTAGAAAGCAGAGAATAAGTCTCGTGACACTGGCCAAATATAAAAAAATTGCAGGAAGTATGAAAGGATAAAGAGAACAGCAAGGACAGGCTTAAAGTGTCAGAAACACACAGTTCAAGAAATGAGAACCGTATGTGGAACTGACAAGGACATCCCACCTCCGCACCTTTAAACCAGGGGTCTCAAACGCATGGTCCTGACGGTTTTCCAGGTTCCAGCCTTTGCTCTGAAAGCACCGTTCTTCCCTATTTGTATTGCACCACTTTATCCTCGTTGACTGTCTGACACAAGACTGTTGCTTACTGTGTCTTACATTGCTATAAAACAAGGGGCCCCACAGATTTGTGTGAAAACTGAGGGGTAGCAGCCTCCTAGATTTGCATTAATTCTTCCCAAGCAGCTCAGGTAATTGGCCCAATATTGGAAAGGAATGGTATCACTCTGGTTCTTTGTAAGACCGGTTTTGCCAATACATTGCCGATACTGGGCCTATTGTTTGTGCTGCTTGGGTTGCTTTAAGTCACCACTTAACTTTCACTATGTCCAGGGCGGTGGAAGAACCAATGTGCCCATGGGTGGCAACAAGAGCGGTGCATTGCTCTGTCTCTCTTTCCAGCTTCACCCTTTTCCCTCTCTCATCACTGGCCGAGTTTGTCTATGCAGTCTGCGCGGCGAGACGAGTTTGAGACCCCCGTTTTAAACGGCACAACACAGCCAGTGGGGAACCAGGCTGAATTCCCGGAGGTGCGAACATCACAGTGCTCCCAACGGCGCATACGGGCTGAGACGCAGGCCACCACCGGGCATGCATGGCTGAATCGGCAATCAGAAATAAAAGGGAAAGAATGTAAAACAGAGAGCGAGGGGAATGAAGTAATGCGGTGCGACAGAAAAGGGCACTGAGATGCAAAACAACAATAAAACGAGGGACAGGGCCAGCAAGTTGGCTTTGTGATTACAGCTATATCGAGGATTCGGCAAAGACAGGTTACGTGTTCCGCACAAAAGACCAGCGACCTCCTGGCGGGCTTCACTCAAGAGAAAGCCGCTGGATTTTACGCACACGCTTCCCGTGACTTCCTGCTGTCTCGGCTAAATGCGATGCAAAGCAAGACACGCTTGCTGGCTGAGTTGATCTTCAAGCAAACCCAGAGGAAAAATTGCCTTCACCTTTACGTAACCTTGCGGGGTGCTTAGACATGAACCAGGAACAAAACGTGCCGAATGTGTGGCTGGAAGCGAGTCCTCGTCACATGGTTACAAAGGCATAAGCACTTTCTTTTCTTTGGTGTGTGCGACGCAGGCGGCTGGACACACCCTCGCGTGATTTTATGCACACGGTTTTAAGCCACTCCCAGATGACTTCAACGTAAATGCTAAGCAAGTACCAGGGCTTCCACAAGCAACTAGTTAGAGCTGACTAGCGAGACAATTTTTATGATGAGCTCCCCGCAACATTCCTCCACATTTCACAAAGGCGTAACAGTCCCTCCAGGCGTAACAGTCCCTCCAGACGTAACAGCTCCTCCAGAGTAACGGACTGTTGAGCGAGTTGGTGCATGATGCAAGAGAAACGGCGGCGCAACTAACACAGCCCAAGGAGCCCAACTCGCCCAACAATCCATTATTCTGAAGTACCTTTCTTGTACAGTGGGCCCATTTATGCATTTGTGTGCGGATGTTTCGTGTTCTTTCTTGTGCTGTGTTAGCTGCGCCGCTGTTTCTCTTGCACGTAACACCCCCAGTCTCAACAGGGTGTACCAACAATGTAAAGGTGAGATGATTTTTCCACTGGGAAGCAACATCATTTTACTTTTCTACAGCTGTTTTCCCACAGACACCTGTTCAAGGCCCGAATCCTACTGAACGCTCAGAATTAGAAGGCGCCAAAAAGAAAAAGAGAAAGATTTCTACATATAAGAAAATTTACTTTTTACGTGTGACCATTCTACAGTAGTCCCTGGCGTTAATATACACCTGAGTGCAGATACCCCAGTGGCGAGTGTTTGCGGCGCACCCTACAGGCTTCGGCTGTACTCCGACACAACTCAGTCCGCCAACAACTGCCCGAGCAGAGGCGACACCACCAAACTGATAAGTAAAAGACGAAGCGTGCTTTCCAGCAGCGCTCTGTCGAGGGTAAGCTGACAAGCTGCTATCATTTAAGCCGCTGTTCCTCAAGGAGCAGTTCTTGCCAAGAGTTCCTTCAGAAGCTCAGCCCAACTGCTCAAGGAAGTTTCATTCCAAGGTGTGCCTTAAAAGTGGCATACCGGTCACCTGTCTGCACTAGTGCTGAACACGCAACCATTTGCACACAAACACAAAAAAAGCGCGCGTTTGACCAGGCTGGCGCTCCGCAATGCTTGCAGGGTTCAGTGCAAAAAAGCAAATGCACACCCGGTGTGTGCCAACAATGCTGTACACTACCAACTTTTCACCGGACTTCACCCTAGCTGACGAGCACACAGTTTTTACGCAGGGCAAGACGGATGAGAAAAGACACTGCAGCAAAACAAACAAACAAACAAACAAACAAACAAACAAACAAAGCAATTAATAATATTGCCGCATAAGTATGCACTGTTGATGCTACTGTTTCCTGCCCCAAAATATAGTCTAGCCATAGCGCATGAAACCGCAGAAGCGTTGCGGACAAACCTGAATTAGAAGCTCGTCCACCTGCATATCACTGCTGTTATCCAACTGCCCTCCGTACAGTGCCTAGAGCACGAAAATATAATTAACAGGCCAAAAAAAAATAATAAAGCTCGTGCTCTCCAACACAGAGAGAAACACTTTTAAGAACTAAGTGGAAACCTGAAGACTGGACAAGTCAGCTTGGTGTTAACAGCACCCATCTCCACTACTCAAGATGCGAATGAAAGATGGGTGAGCGAAGAGACAAGTGATAGAAAGAAAGAAAAAAAAAACTCCACCACTGCTGAAAGCGAGTAGCATATGCATGGTTTGTGAGATTGCCCCTCCTCCAAAAAGCATACAAGGGGTTTACACAGAATAAATAAATAAATACTACACATTATGAACACAGCGAAAAACTGGTCACAACTGGCCCAGGTGTGAAAGTTGCTGGAGTGACCTGAAACTGAGAGGGTGGGAGCGAGACACAACAATGTACAGAGACAAAGATGGCAAGGCGGAAAAAACAAACAAACAAACAAGAAACTGAAAATGCGAGCAGAAAGAACGTCTCCTTTTCCATAAAAAAGCCTAATTAAAAGAGACTATAAAGACATTGCCCTTTCAGGAACTTGGCCACCAGCGGAAACCATCCCGTCCAGTACGCGGCGACCGCTGGTAATGCTAGCCGTAGGCAAGCCGGACACCGCTCCCACCAAACACACAGAGCAATGTGTGCGGGGATTGGGCACGCGAGATTTTCGGACGACGCACCAAACAATCAAAATACTCGTGGTAAAAAGAAAAGCTTCGAAAAATAAAAAGGAAACAGTAAAAGACGCTAGCCCCCCCCCCCCCATGGGCTCGGCCCTCGCCAGGAGTTCAGGACACATGGCACACTTAAAAACGGGGTCAGCTCTCTCGACTAGACTAGAAAAAGAGTGCCCGGGTGGACTGCTTCCTTTTTTTCCTTTGTTTTTGTTTTCTGCTCCGACACCATTGTGCACACACACACCCCTGTCTGGCAACTCTGGCTCTTTGCAGTGTCCTAGGAGGCAGGCGGCAGTGAGGGTTCTGAGGGAGGAGAGTCGGGGGGGGGGGGGGGGGGGGGGGGGAGTGGGATTGGAGTGGGCATGGCAACGACGTCGATGCTGCCACAAGAGGAAGGAGACTTGAGGCAAGAGTTCCGGCAGTGCATCCAGAGATGTCTCGACTGCTAGCATTCACTTCTCTAGGCGAATATAAGCGCAATGAAGAGAGTAGGGGGTAGGGGTAGGCACGTGCGAATTGCCTGTCGCAGCTCCCCAACCCCCTGCCTCCCCCATCACCGGCTGTGAATCCTCTGTTGGAGCTGCACAGCCTGCTGAATGCTGCCATCAGGATGGATGAAAAGAGAGGACACTGCCTTGAAGCTGGCTCCTGTACGCTGCTGCCCTCTGGGGGAGGGTGCAGGCACAGATGTGGAACCTCTGTCCACGTCGACAACACAGCCGGGAAAAAGAACCGGGAAACGGATTGAAAAAAAAAAAAAAAAGATGGCCCAGGGAGGGGTGGCGAGGAGGGCGCCACTGCTGCCGAGAGGGGAAAGGGGGAAAGAGAGGGAGAGAGTGTGGCGAATGGTGTGTGTGTGCAGAACATGACTAGAGAGGGGGCGAGGCCCGTCGTGTGCGGAAGAGGAGGAGGAGGAGGAGACACTATGTCGCGGGCCCGCCCTCGCCCGCAAACCTGGCCGGATTGAAGTCCTCGTTGACGAAAGAGAAGCCCTTGAACTCTTCCTGGTTGATGTTGCGCAACACTTCCTGGTTGACTGGGGTCAGCACTGGCTCTTCTTTGGTGAAGTCTTGGTCGAAGTTGTTCACGTCACGTTTAGTTTTCTGCGCAGACAAGAGCAAGGGGAAAAAAAAACAAAAAAAACAATATTTTAACAAAAAGCCTGACAATAAGGGCCTGACACTCTACCATATCAGTTCCAAAGTCCACTTTAAAATCCTCCATATCAAGTGACCAACTTTTGGAGGGTGGTGGATGACATAATCTGTGAGCTCAGACATCAGCCGTTAGTGGCACCCAGCAACTGCTCTCCACCCGTGTTCTGAGCAGCCTTGAGCAGCGAGCTCATCTGGGCTCCGTAAGCAATGTGATGATCTGCTAACAGGAAAATTTCGAACCAGTCTTAACAGACTAAAAACTAGGCAACCTAGAGGGGCATTTCGCAGCTGGCAGGAGCCAAGAGCCGTGGCTCTGCCTGATGGATCCATGAATATTCAGTCACACGTGAGCTGGTTGGAAGCCTTCTTTGAAAAGCACTGTATTCCAGAAGTGTATATGCATGGTATGTGGTGTAAACATCGCATGCAGTACATGACGAATGTGACTAGCATGGAGTACGGCTAATAGAAGATTAATTTCACAGGACCAATGGATTGACGACAATGTACTATTGGGGACAAAAGTGGTACTATACTCCACATGACGGGAGCCGAAGCAACGGGAAAACTGAATTGCAACGCCATCTACAGGCGGCATCTGGGATCGAGACAGCCAATGCGTGACATTTATTATCAGGAGGCATGTCGCTCGGCTCGTTTCAATGTTTCGTGCTTCAGCTCGCCAAAATGCCGCAGTTTTCCGTTGCTCCAGCTCCCACCGCTTGGAGTATACCACTTTTGTCCCTGATAGTACACTCAATCAATAATGGAGCTTGTCGCATTAGAAACTGCTTATTTTCTTATCAAGTAAGTTCCGATTGGAAGTGAGATAAGTTAACAGTCATGGCTTCTTGTTCTCTCAGCCCCGATCAAGCACCTCCCTGACAGAGCATTAGATTACGATGAACCAGAACAGGCAGTGTAGCACGTGGCTTGGATTATGCATTGGGAGGTTGATCCTGCCACTGGTGACCGAAGCGAAGGCGTTGCAGTCGCCCACTCTCGAACGCATTGCTATGGTGTTAGTGAGCTTGCCTGCAAACAAAATTGGCAACTTGCATCGTGCAGCATGCCTGGTGCATAAAATGGCGGAATATTTTTTTGGTTGCACAGCCAGTACTCCAACAGTGCTCTAGGCGAAAAAAAAAGTGGTAGGGTTTTTAACGTAGTTAAACGGAGTAGATGTGCGAAAGCATGTGTTTAGCCTGGTAGGCTCATAGTTTTGCTTTGCTAGGTCATTGGCACATCTGGCGACGGTATTAGTTCGATAGCAGTATTAGTCGATGAAGACGACGAAGTGCAATGCACAACCCGAGAGCGTGTTGCAGTTTAACATGAGGCGTGGTCGGCTGCAGCAATAGCATAGTGCTCTCGTGCAGTGGCCAGCAAAGCTGATCTGTTCGCGCCGCCTCGGGTTCCAATTCCAATTGCGGCAATATTTTATTTATTTATGGTTAGGCCAAGGTCACCCTCAAGGTCAAGCTTCACACAAACTCGGTGAGCCGGTTAGGCCTCGTGAAGTAGTGCTTTTGCACCAAAAACGCGTCCACTCAAAAAGCGTCATCTCCGACGGCAGCACCCAATCCCCGCATTGCAGGAGGTGAGCACATTTTCTACATCACCGGCTGTCGACCACTCACGCGGGCGCAGCGCACAATGATCCTTCACTTGCGTTTTGGATGCGTGTGGCCCGGGGAACAACAGGTGCGTCACGGGTTTGTGACGAGTGCAGTGCGTTTTGGATGCGGTGCGGCAGAAACTTTAGAGCACTTGCTCCTTCGCTGCACCGCGTTTGCTGATGCCCGTCGCAACATGCTTGCAGCCTACAGGGCGCTGGGCATTCTTCCAGACACTCTTACTAGGCTATTGTGGCCGCAGGGCAGTGCGCGCACCCGTGAGCAAACAATGGTGAGCCTCTGTGCATTCCTCGAACAGACGGGCTTGATGTCCCGCCTGTTCTCTGCCAGGTAGTTACGTGCAGGACCGAACGCTCCACGTGTGCTACCTTGGACGATGAACAGTTGGACGCGACGCCCCCACTCCAGCTGTTTTGTGCTTTGTGTCTTGCACCTGTGTTTGTACTGTGTTATACCAGACCTTCACATGCGTGTGACCTGTATATATTTATATTTATCATGTATATATGCAAATAGATTTACTGTCAGTGTTCCCCTCCCCCTGTACTTTCTACTATCCCCTCACCTCTTTCTTTTCACTTCCACACACTGCCTACTATCCTTTATTTCCGCTGCCCCAACTCAGGTGCTTCCAGCAGCTATAGCAGATGTCGGGGTAGCAAAAATTCTTTTACCTTCCATATTCAGTGCAAAATAAAAACCACCACTACTACTCAAAAGCACTTGAACGCCATGATGATCCACCCGTTTCTTGTGCAGCTGCGATAGAAGACTCTTGAAAGCAGGCTGCCGCTGGCGTCATGCGGAGGCATGACTCCAGTTCACTGTAACCGGTTACAGTAACCACTGTAACCAGTTCACTACAACTAGGCTGGCCATACGTGCACACACAGGTAGGTAAGAGAGCCACTCACAATCTTGGGCTTGAAGGGTGGCTTGACCTTGCGTGCCTCCAGGGCCTCCCAGTCTATGTCCTTGAAGAAGGCGTGGCTCAGAATGGCCTGCTCCCCACCTTGCGACTCCACGCAGCCCAGCCGCTTGGCAGGGTTCTTGGTCATGAACTGCACGCACAACCACCATTGACAGCGCGCTCACATCATGACCGACAATTCCCTTTCCCTCCCTTCTTTTTCCGTTCTCTCCTGGAATGCAGTTTTACTTTTCTTTTTATATCTGGTTTATTTTGTGCTGCTTGTGACGAAACGGTGCTCAGCAGCCGATTTTGCTGCTACAAAGTGACCCAGAAATCAGCAAACCTCCGAATTTCAGGCCGATCAACTCGTCAGCCTCAAGGTCAGTCAAGGTCAACCAAGGTCAGTCTCAAAAGCAATCTTGTAATTTGCTTGATTAAAAAGTGTGGGCAAAAATGAAGGGGAAGGAAGCACCATGTGTGACTCTTGATGCTTTGCCGTCTTGTTTAGCATATCCAAGATGTGCTTTTTGGCTACTCTTTTTGACGTTACATCCTGTTTTGCACAACTTGGCAGTCGCATCTGCAACTTAAGGCCGATTCACATGACGGTCTGTTCATCTGCGGCCTGTGCATTACGTGTTCATGCGTCACCATATTGAGAGGCGCTCTGTCGGCCCGCGGACAGGTCAAGCAAGGAAGCTCAGGTGCCTCTCCCCTCACGAAAATTAGCGGTGGCCCGTGAAGATGCATGCACTAGCTCTGGCAACTGGGCTAGCAAGACGGCCCAGGCCATTGAGGAATTGGACAAAGAGCCACACCCGCTTCGTAGGAATTCCTCTGCAGTTCAATAAAGTTTTTCTTTCATTCAATCGCACAGTCATGGGTCGGGAGGAAAGACCAGTTCGGCCAGCCTTGCCAAACACTCTAAAATAGTCTGGCAACTGTGGTACACCCAGAGCGTCATCTGCTCTTTTGGTCCATCGCGTCCGCTTGACGTCATCAGATCGCAGGCCAGTTTTTAGTGGCGCATGAACACGTGATGCGCGGGCCGGGGGCGAACGGACCATCGTGTGAATCGGCCTTCAACGTTTCCCTTCCATGCACCCGTCTCCTGCCACCAGTGTGACCTGCAAGTACGTGTACGCACCCCTTTGAGGATGGAGACGGCCTCCTTGCTCAACCAGACCGGGTAGAGGACGTCGTCGTGCAGGATCGACTCGAAGAGGTCGTCCTCGTTGTCCGCCTCGAAAGGCGGCTGGCCCGCCATCATCTCGTACATGAGCACGCCCAGCGCCCACCAGTCTACCGAGGGGCCGTACTCCAACTCTTGCAGGATCTGAACGAAAAGCGTAGGGTTGAAAGGAAAAAGAAGGTTGAAGGTCGAATAAGTGTTTCAGAAAACCTTTTTGACTGAGCACACTTCTCGAGCTTTTGTAAGTGGCCCCTAGACACAAGTTCAACCCACGTGCTCGAGTACAGGAACCCACAGTTGGGCTTCACTTAGGCTTCACTTTATATAATTTTCTGCGAGACCATGTCTAATTATTGGCATTATCCGGTGCTCATGTCTAATTAAAATTGCTGAAAAAAAACTGATGAAAGGCACAAAAAGAACAGTTCTGTCCTGAAAAAAGGCTTCCTGTATCATGGCTAACGCCCCTAACTGTCTGCTACATAACATTTTAAGTTAAAAAATTAGACATTAAAAAACTGATGTCTGCTCACAAGTGCCCATTACAATGTTTTATGCAGCATTTTAGCGTATCCTATACTTAAAACTGCCACCACAAAAAAGAATGTTGCTAAGGCCTTAACCAACTTAGTGAACATGCCATTTCCTTGATGACTATAGCAACAATACTATTTAATACATCAAAATACGCTTCTATTAGCAGATTATCTGTACAAGGACAATGGCTGGTCCAGAAGCGAAACTGGGCCAAATATGAAATTATTGGCTTTAGCTTTTGTACGTAAATCTATGGTCATTTTTCAGTGACACAGCACTGTCCATACGCGTCTAGACCATGAGTAGTGTACTTGTGCCCCCACCTCTGGTGCAATGTAGTCGGGAGTGCCACAGAAGGTGGTTGTCGTGACACCGTCCTTGATGCCTTCTTTGCACATGCCAAAGTCCGCAATCTTGCAATGACCATCCGTGTCTAAGAGAATGTTGTCTAGTTTCAAATCCCTGCATGAAAACAAAGCAGCACAGCGTAAGGGAAACGCCAATGAACACGCATACAATGGGTTACAATCTCAAAAGATCTTCATCTACCTTAACATCTTCTTACTGACACCTTCTACTAAAGACCACACCACTTAAGCTCCAAGGGAACTGTTATCATCTGCTTTCTTCTCGTCTATACTTAAAGGGGGATGTGGGGATCAGGTCACAAAAATCGCGAAAAAAGTCGATTTTTGAAAAGTACACTTTTTGGCATCTCCAACACTTTCTATGTTGTGCTGAAATATTTCACCCAAAAATGAACTTTAAGCGCTCCAAATAAATATTGTTACGTGGCGGCCAGCCGAAGAATGAGACGTGGTGAACGATGGCTATGAGATGATTTAATGGCCGCTGGCCTAGCGCGAGCGCTCCGTCCCGCGCCACTGCCAGCTTCGTCTTCGTCACACTACCCGGGGCCTCCGAGCGATCGTCCCGATCGGTGACGAACAGACGGCGAAGGGGATTTGTCAGCATCTACACATAGACAGTGTGTGCTAGCTTAGAACTTTCAGGCTTGTTTTCTCGAAAGTTTGTTTGAGCTAATACTCGTACGTTGCTCGTGGAAAGCGTAGCATAGTAATGGGTGCATGGATTTTTGCCCCGTTTCTTTTGCTGTGGTCACTGAAGTTTGGTCTGCGTCAAGACAGCCTCAGATTTACCATTTAGGCTCACATGTTTTTATTACATGCTAATTAGAGCATGACACATTCTAAACATAAAGAGAAGGTGCATATTGTGTCCTTTAAAAAAAAAAAAAGAGCAGAGAAATTAAACAAAAAATTAAGAGAGTCTTGATTTACACCACACTTCTTAGTAAATATTAGAAGCATATACAGACCTGTAGCCTGTTTTTTTATTATGCTAGGCTTTCCACAAGCAAGCAACATGGGGACAACACATAAACAATGATAAAAGGGAACCTACTGAAGCTTTCATTCTGAAACTTTATATCTGATTGTTTGATGCTGTTTTAAGCTAGTCTGCTAAACTTCATCACTCTAATACCCCTGTCAAGTGGGCAAGTTAAGTGCACTTACGGGGAGTGCGCTTTGGCATCCCGAGTGACACTTTGGGCTACGCGGTGCTAAACGGGAAAGCAAAGTGCACTCATGGTAGAAAAAAATGGCGACAGAAAATGAGCGGAATTTCTGAATAGGACGATGGAAAAGAAAAAAAGACTCATAATATTTGATTGCTTAACGTGATAGCGCAAATAAAACGAGGTTCAGCAGTTTTTAACGATGAAAAAAAATGAAAATACAAGAAAAGCCAAGACCAGCCAAGACTATCCAGAATTTTGACAACAAACAAGATGGCGGCGGGCAGCGATGTTGCATCTGATCACGCTTACTTGTTTTGTCGCTTCGCTTGTAGCTATAACCAAGGAACTTTTTTTCTGAAAACAGTGTTATAGCACGTAAAATAAAGTTGTAAGTACTTTTTATGCACTATACATTTTGTATCATTGGAAGCGCTGGCGTCGAGGCTACGCACTCGGCCAGCAAAGTGTGGTCCGTGAACGCACTTTCAGCGGAGTGCACTTTTCCGCGAGTGACACTCCACTTGCGTCGTTTAGATGCGGCAAAGTGTACTTACAGCGAAGTACACTCTCCTTAAGTGCACTTAACTTGCCCGCTTGACAGGGGTATAAGTTGAAAAATACAAAAGTCGCCTTCGATCCCCTCATCCCCCCTTAAATTTCGATCAATTCAAAGCAGGAAAACAAATAAACAAAATATACATAAGGGCACCTAATTCTATTACCCATTGGTAATCTGATAGCATTAGCAGCTGTTGATACCTTTACCAAAAGAGACATCTCTTCCCATCTGGTGATATACCCTCCCTCCAGCCAATAGGAGAGCTCCCGTCTGGTGACATCATTTCCCTCCAGCCAATGGAAATGCTCCGGTCTGGTGATGTCACTTTTCTCCAACCAATAGGTGAATTTTGTCACTGACTACAAGTTTTGACCCCATAGGTCTCCTAATGTTATTGCATTCAAATGTCAGCTCCACACTGAATACTCAACTGCACCAGCCTAGTAGGCTGAAAATCGGGTCAGTCCATGGTACATGACCAGCCTTTTTAAGCCAAAATGGCTGTAACAGAAGGCAAACTTATCAATGCCAAGAACCAATTAAGGCTCTTTACCTAAGGACATACACGACTCCCTGTTCTATGTTGAAAGTCACTAAACAAGATTGTGCCAGCATGTTTATCACCACGAGCTTGCCATTAACGTTAACTCTGTCATCGATAGAAAAAACAACAACGCATGAAAGTCCCGAACAGCCGAGCACAATTCACAAGCCTAGTTCTGTGAGGTGACAAAGCAGGCTTGCCTGAAACTGACCAGAGCATAACATCTGGAGTTAGCCACTTTGCACTTTCATCATCATGGGCGACTTTGAATGGCAGTAACAATAAGAACCATGGACACCCAAAATTAGAGGAAAGAATATAAAACACAAAAAACAGGAACAATACCGTGTCTTAATTTTTTATGCCCAACTCAGGATGTCACCTAGCATAATAATCCAACTTTGACCTATGCGATTAAATGCTTAAATTACATATATCATGAAGGCTACTCAAGGCCAGCTCTGAAGCATTTTCGGCTGATTTAGCCAACCTGTTTGTAGCAGTGTATTTTATATTCCAATGACTGCATCCATGAGAACGAAACAAACTTAATGAACGCAGCCTAGTCAGCTGAACTGCACGCAACTGCTGGGGTAATAAACTGTCGAGAGCAGCTGCAGCAAGCGTACAGCAAAAACGCGACGCTGCATTGGTCGAGTGAGAGGCACCGACACGAAGGCTGGCAAACGGGAGGCTCACCTATAAATGACTCCGTACTGATGTAGAAACATGAGGGCTAGCGTCACCTCGGCTGCATAGAATCGTGCTCGTGGCTCGTCAAACTTCCGGGCCTTCTGAATCTGAAACATCAGGTCTCCACCGTTGACATACTCCATGACAAAGAACAGCCGGTCCTGGGAGGAAAAGGGAACAGTACAGTGCACATGGTCACAGCCAGCACACTCACGCCATGGAACGTGGAATACGTTCAAGTGAGCAAACTGCTCCGCCGGAGCAGCGGCAGAAGCTAAACACCATGGTAGTGAGACGGAAATGCGAAACTTATCTTCTCACCAGAACAAGAAAAAAATTTGGTTTAGCAAACTTAAAGGTGTATAGGCACCTATCTTTTGAATCCATGTTTTATTGTTTGAAATGATGCATAAGGCATTATTATATATGGGCAAAACCGTGATCTGAGCTAGTTGGTACATCTTCACAACTTCACCATGTGAAGTTCACCAAGTGAAGTTCGCCATGTGAAGTTCACCATGTGAAGTTTACAACTTCACCCTGTCCTTCCTTCTCTGTCTTTGTTCCTCGTCACAGCGCTGGTGAAGTTGTGAAGTATTATATATAGATTACCGTGTGGCATTCACCTATGACCGCTGAATACTTCATAATCGAATTTCTTTCTCGTGCTGTTTCGGTTTCAACAGCCGTACGATGACTGTGACGTCGAAGAATTGTTTTAGGTCACGTGAGGCATGAAAAAGCCGCAACATAATCGCTGCTGCTGCATTCGTTGTCATTCCGGCTATTGAGGAAGGCTGGCTCCACCAGTGTAGTGAATTAAAACGATGAAGCAGCGATTATATCGACGTTTTTTTCATGCCTCACACGCGACATATAACCACATTTTGACATCACAGTCTTCGTTCGGCTGTTGAAATCGAAGCAGCATGACAGAAAAATTTTATCATAAATTATTTAGCGTTTGTGGGCGAACATCGCATGGTGATTCATGCATAGTAGTGTCTTCTGCATCACTGTAACCACTGTGTAACCACTCTGCCCCTTCCACACTGCGCAAGAGCAAGTGTCTATAAAAAAAAAAAGAAAGCCTGGGGTTCTGCACGTACACACAAAAGTATACCGTAAAATTCCGAGCAAGCGCCCCCCCTCCAGCAAGTCGAAATCACTGGCAAAGTAGGGGGGGCGCTATCCCGGAACGGCACCAAAATTCAAGATGGCGGCGATTTTTTCACGCCAGAAAAAAAAGTGCACTGCACATGGATTTAAGATGTTATTTATCTCTAGCAACATGAACTTCATTGAGTAAAAGATTTATGACTGCTATGTCAATCACTCTCAAAACCATCAAAAGACTCCTCCAAGTCAGTCGCAAAAAAAAAGTTCACAGCATTCCGCTTAAAGCCCACCCCGGTCTTCTGGCGCCACGGCTACAGTGTTTCCCAACTGCGTGTTGGCTATTCTGACAGTCTCTTCAGAGAGAAGCCGGTTACTAACTGCACGTCCTGCCGTTGTTTCCCGCTCAAAGAACTCGAAGAGCGCATCGTCCACGAGTTCACTGAAAACTGAGTTCACTGAGTTATCGATGCCATTGTACGACCTCAACTTTCTTCGGCACTGAGTACGAATGCGCCGGCATCGCGACTCGACAACGCCAAAACAAGACAAATGGCGCGTGCAAACGAGCATGCGAATGGCTTGAAAAGCAGGATTGGATTGGATTTTTGAACTGGATGGGGCAGACCAGTGTTGCTTGGGCGCGGTACGTTACAAAAACGCGTGCGGGGGGGGGGGGGGGGGGGGGGGGGGGGGGGCGCTTTCCCGGAAAGGCGCGGAAATGTGAAATTGACAGTGAAGTTAGGGGGGGCCCTTGCAAGGGTGGGGGCGCTTGTTCGGAATTTTATGGTAGAAATGTAGCCTATCCACTAGCCGGGAGCAGAACTTAGCATGAAACAATTACAAGCTCACAGAAAGTTGTCAGCAACCACCAAGACCTATTAAGTGCCGACTGGTGCCACTGCTGTCCCCCTAAATGCAATGTCTGAGAATCTTCTCCTCCGTTCAACATGTGCTGGCCTTTCAACTTCAGACCCCTTGGCTAGCTTTTTCAAACATATGCAGTCAGTGGTGAGCTGTCAGCTTCCGGCAGTGTCAACAGTGTGCTGGTCTTAGTGCGATCTATGTCTATGTCTTTCACGATCTATGTCTATCTATCATGTCTATGTCTTTCACGAGAAAACGCACTATGAATCCGCATCAGTACAGCATTGGTTCACTTCTTGTCGACCCCACATTATCATACAAATATCTTGGCCTCCACCTAACACCATCACTATCATGGGTAACCCACATTCAAAACATTTGCGCAGAAGCCTCACGCACACTCGGCTACTTACGACGTAACTTGAAGGACGCATCCCCTGAAATAAAGAAACTAGCATACATGACATTCATTCGCCCGAAATTAGAATATGCGTCATCCATTTGGCATCCATCGCAAGCTTATCTCGCCGCCGACCTCGAAGCCGTACAGAACCGCGCCATCCGCTTTATAACATCTTCCTATTCAAGAAAAACCAGCATCACTGCACTGAAACAGTCCGTCTCCATTCCATCGCTCGTGTCACGCCGCATCATATCTCGCCTCTGTCTTCTGCATCATTTCTATTATCATCCGCGCTCACGCCACGCAAAACTAGAACCCCCCCATAGGACGTCTAGCCGCTTGAACCACAATCATAGCATCGCTCGCATCAACTGTCGCACGTTAGCACTCAGTTCTTCTTTTTTCCCGCACGCAATAGCTCTATGGAATGCCCTGCCAAACACCATTGTATCATGCACTAATCGCAAATCATTCCGTGAAATACTAAAGGACCATTTTTCGTGAGTGCAATCTTTTCAATTATATGTTGTGCTTGAGACAGACAAGTGTCCTTGCTTTTTTTCATTCCTTAGCCTTTGTTTACTCATGTGTTAAATTTTTTTTTACTTGTTACATATTGTATAACCTTTTCGACGCCCCTTACCTGTTGTACATCTCTATTCCTTTTCAATGTTATTTTTTTTTCTTTCTTTGTAGTGTTCTTGTCTTGTTCGTACAAATCTTGAGTTTGCTCCCCCCTTATGTAATGCCCTCGGGCCTTTAAGGGAAAAATAAATGAAATGAAATGAAATGAAATAGAAAAGTTTGTTCCTAGCTATTTACAAGCGTCCTTTTTTTTTTTTTGCTTCACTATCCGATGGAAGATGAAGGATTCTGTATGGTTGCTATCTATGAGAAGGCTGGCCAGTGAGACTGTGCTTTGATGAGACTCATTGTATATGAGAACTACCACCGTCTGAGAGAATATCGTACTGTGGGACTTTTGTGGGGTCCCAGCTGAGACCCGATATACTACAAGTATCTCAACATTATCTACTAATAAACACATCCCACATGTGCGCAAGGCGGACTGCAATGCCAACATGGCAACATGTTTTGAAACAACAGTACCTCATGTCATATCGAATAGTAGTACATTATGGTCACTGCCCTAACGCTAAGTGCCAAAATTGCTTTACCAGGGCTGTTGTTTTTTCATTTTGGCCATCCGTGAAGAGTTGACAAGGTGCTTTTTCGTAGTTTCTGCTGACATGAATACGCTAGGACGAGACAGAATGGATTTCCCTTGACTTGAACACTCAGAAATACTGAAGTGAGGTCTGAACAAAGTTTCCAATGTCATGTACATGATGGACCAAACAAATCAAAGGCAACATTCAAGACAAAAACAACTGTCATTTGAAGAACTAGTATCACTAACCGTCGGTGATCCTGCAATGGAGCACTGCAGGCTAAGAGCTTCTAGCAGGACTGAGGAACGATGTTTCGCTAAGTGTGCATTTCATTCCAGATCTGCAGCACTTATTGCATAAATTATTTCTCACATACCCTCTGCTACAGTTCTCAGACATCAAGATGCCTCTATTGCCGCTCCAACATAAGGCAGGTCAGGCAGCTGCGGGGCCTACCTCAGTTTGAAAGCAGCAGTGGAGAGCTGTGAGGAACGGATGTTTGGCGGACAGCGTCAGGATGCGCTTCTCCGTCATGGTGCAGTCCACATCGTCGTCTTGCAGAATGACGTCCTTCTTGAGCACTTTTACGGCGTACACTTCTTCTGTGCCCTTACGCTCGGCTAACATGACCTGAGCGAAAAGAAGTTGAGCACGTTGAAGCCTGAGTGAGGCACGCTCCCATGTGCAACTCTCAACATTAACCCACGGTCACAGGCGAGCCACCCAGTGGTCTCGACAAAACAGTTTATGCAAGCTATCGTCCAGAAAATGGAGTGACTACAGATCATCACCACCACCATCACAAGTCAGGTTATGTTTGCCAAAGGACTAGTTCCTCCTCCAATGACCTCCAATGTTATAACCAGTGAGAGAGAGAGAAGCTCTTTAATTGAAACACCGAGAATTTAGTCGGTGTTTAAAACCACTGACTTACTACTATGCGTATGGAAGGCATTCAGGGAAAGAAATATGGATTGAGACAGGCGTAGGACATTGGATGACAAAGTTCAATGCATAGAGAATGTGCAGTGAGAGTGCTTAACAGAGGGATTAGAGTTTGTCTAGGAGACCAATGTCATCTAAATACTATTCAAATAAAAAGTTCATAGCGCATCTCTGCTGCCTACGCCACACTAACGGTCCTAATACACTGTCGAGTGTTACGAGGCACTTGAGAGTGATTCTACACGATGTTCTAATGTGCAGCTCCTCAGCCATACTGAAGGGCTCCGAAATGATAATTTAGGCCCCCTAGGGTTCTTTAAAGGGACAATGAGGAGAACACTATTAATATTTTTTTTATAGCAAAATCCGATAGTTCGGCGTGTCATGGCTTTGTTGCCACTTGGCCGGCAGCAAAAGATGCATTTATTCCTAAGAAATTTGGATTCGAAGTTGAAAAAGTTTTTCCCGCTGCTCTGATTCAAACTTGGGATTCTCCTATGACGACACAGGACTAAGTGACGTGAAACATGATGTGCACATGACGTAACAGGACTCCGTGATTTCTGACGGCCAGCAGTGCGGCCTAGCAGCAGCCGAAAAGAAAGCTACTGCCGGCCACACGTTGAAGGCCGTCGCTACAGTCGCTTCGCTTACGTTGGTACTGGCGTTTTGCCAGCGTTACGATGGATCTCGTTCTCGAAGTCGTCAACGAAGTTCTCGCAAATAGACACCTTTAGCATACCGTGTACCATGGCCGTGTACCTTGTTACCACTAGCGGAATACCGGGAGCCCGCCTACTGCCGGGGAGCAGGTGCTGATTGGTCCCAACGCTGCAGGCGCGCGTGTAGCTGCCGGGCACGTGGCGCCATCTGGCGCCATCAAAGAGATTTGCGCATGCATTGGCTGCGCCTCAGTGATTTGTGGTTTCTCGGGTCCTAGAGTTGCTAGAACCATTGGTTCCAGCAACACTGCTTTGTCCTATGACGTCACCACGCTTGTACTTGCGAGTTTGGCCTGTGGTGGCGATGCCTGTATTTTGGTTCTTGCTCTTTTCTACGTTACAAGAGCTTTCTTGTCAGTATGAGTGGCGTTTTTGTAATCAGGAGCTGGTATTCTGTCGATACAAGCCAACTTCAATTTCTCCTCAGTGTCCCTTTAACATGCGATGGCATTGCACAGCACAGGGGCATCTTTGCGGTTTCACCCCCATTGAAACATGGCTGCCACATTGAATCTGGGTCCTCCGGTTCAGTAGATGAGCGCCCTAGCCGCTCCGCCACCGCAGCGGGTCCATCATTTATTCAGCACTACCAGTGCCTCAGCTAGCTTCTACACACCATCCACCACTTTCTTTGTGACGGTGATTTGTATGACGATTTTCGTTGTTAGAAGCGAGTGAACACAGACAGCGAGTGCCCGAAAGCAGCACACAGTGGGCGAGCACCTTTCCGAAGCTGCCCTTGCCGAGCACTTTGATGAAGGTGAAGTCCTCCAGACCAAACTTCCGTGGCCGCCGGCTGTCCCGGCTGCTGGGAGTGGGAGAGAATTTCTCGACAGGCTCGCCGCCCGTGTCCGGCACCTGGAGCGACAGCTGCCCGTATGAGTCCGTCAGGGACAGCATGTCGTAGGCCCCGAAGCTCATGCCTGTGGGAAGGGGCACCGCACGTGCGCAAGCATACAAGTGTAAACAGCCCAGCCTAAGAGCACGGCCTAAAAAAATAGCCTACGAGTACAGCATAACAGTACAGCCTAGGAGTGTAGCATAACAGTACTGCATAAGAATACAGCGTAACAGTATAGCATAAGAACACAGTGTAACAGTACAGCTTAAAAGTACAGCTAAGAATACAGCCTAACAGTAAAGCCTAGGAGTACAGCGTAACAGTATAGCATAAGAGTAGGGTATTAGTACAGCATAAGAGTACAGCATAACAGTACAGCCTAAGAGTACAGCATAACAGTACAGCCTAAGAGTACAGCATAACAGTACAGCATAAGAGTACAGCGTAAAAAAGTACAGCATAAGAGCACAGCGTAAAAGTACAGCTAACAGTACAGCCTAACAATAAAACCATATACAGGTGCCTTCGAAAGTTTCCGGAACACAAAAATTGCGAAAAACCTTACCTGCCGGGCAGTCTAATACCCGTGCCACACGCGCACAAGAAATGGCAATAAATGCTTAAGGCCTTAAGCTTGATAATGCCATTATTTTTGGAGTTGGTGCTACACGTCCACATTTAATGCCATTATCGAAAGTGACGATGTCGACAACGCTTGCAAGGTAGTTAGAAGTTTCATCTTAATACAAACATTGCTAATGAGCACAATATATGGGGTATGTTGTTCAAATGTAATGTAAAAACGATTTTCCAGAAAATACGGCTGTTCCTGCTTTACAAGTCGAAAAAGTAGCCATAAACTCGCATGTCAGCACACAAGTCGAGAGCACCTGTCAATAAGGCTGGTTAAAATGGCGCTCTTCGCATCGAAAATGCGGTATTGATTCCTCATGTTAAAGGTGCACTGAAGAGGAATCTGAACTTGTCTTTTTGCCGCGGGAACTCGATCTACACGTTCCGAGCTCTCGTAGAAACTTCGATTTATTGCCCTGTGTGGCCGATTTCTCTAATTAAATCGAATTAACGTCCGGCTCCCGCCTTTTTTTTTTAATTCTGCCTCGTACGATGGGCGGAGTCGACCAACGCGTGGAGTGCCTTTCACCCAGTCCCGTGGCAGCTTGCCGCTCTGCCATCGGCGGAGTAATACGTAGTAGTCCGTAGTAGGAAATAGTCCGCGCCGATTTTTATTTCTGCGGGCTTATTTTGCGGCTATATTATCTGCGAATGAAACTATTATTCATGGAAACCTAAAAAACAAAATAAAGCGAAAGCAAAGCCTCCACGGAGCTAGCTGAAAGGCACCTCACGCGTTGGTCGACTCCGCCCATCGTACGAGGGAGAATTGAAAAAATAAAGGCGGGAGCCGGACGTTAATTCGATTTAATTAGGGAAATCGGCCACACAGGGCAATAAGTCGCAGTTTCTAAGAATGCTAGGAACGTGTAGACTGAGTTCCCGCGGCAAAAAGACAAGTTCAGAATCCTCTTCAGTGCACCTTTAAGAATTAACCATTTACTACTGGTTAGGAAGTTGTTACTAAAGAAGCTGCATGCTCTTGCATGCTCCTCTGTGTGTGGAATGGGTGCGAGAGTACGCATTGCACGGGCGAATGAGTTATGGCGAACTCAGTAGGTCGCGAATGGCAGTAAGGCTAATGCCATTAAATTTATGCGTGTGGCACCGCACGGATGCCATTAAAACTTAAGGCAGTAAGCACTTAATGGCATTAAATATGTCCGTGTGGCACGGGTATAAGCCTGTAGGAACTGAAGGGTGTGCTTTGCACTTCCCTGAACAACCTGCACAATGCACCCCTCAATGACTGGCTGCACCTCGGGACAATGAGAAAATTCAGGTTTTTCGTAATTTTGGTGTTCCAAAAACTTTTGTGGGAACCTTTATAGGCGAGGCACAGTGGTGGGCTACAAGTGCACTTTTGAGAAGGTACCGCAGTCTAAGAAAGTCCACGTGAAAAACAGCACCACTTGAGAAATTCTGCACCTTACCTGGCATTCCTTTCTCCTCATCCGCAGTGGCTGGCAGGGGGGATGTGTGCGATCTTTCAGACACGGATTGCGACAACTTGTTGGGAGATTCACTGATGGAGGTCTGCTGGGTGGCATGCACATACACACAGAAGGAAAAAGGGGGGGGGGGGGAGGTGTAATTGGTTAACGCTCATCAACAGGTCTTCTCTGAAAGTTGCAAAAAGGGCCCTCTTTCACTTTTAAACTTCCGCAACGTGTGATGATTGGCTGAAGCAGTAGAAGTGGTTGCAGTCACTCAGTTGACATGTATATCATCACTGCACCAGTTGTGCTAAACACGACACCCCCACTGCTTGCTCCATGGCCTTGTTAGCTACCTCCAAGGTGTGCCACCATTGGAAGAGTCGCTTGCTCATTTGAATCAGTCCAATCAGGGGGTAAGCCACCAGGGTGGACTAGTTGGTGACATTTCACAACGCAAAACTTCACACAGTATGCAGCATAAAAAAAAAAAAAAAACAGACACCCGCAGAAGAAACACATAAGCACGCAGCATCAGCAAGTGTGTGTGTGCGTTTCTTCTGTGGTCGTTTGGTTTTTCACACTGATCGAAGTTTTCCATTATGAAGCCACCAAGACATCTTCACAGTTACATAGGAACTACAGCTGCACAAGTTGTTTCACCTAAGGCTTTCTGCAATTTATAAAAATAGGCTTTCTGGATTAGAAGGGTGCTTTTTCTGGCACAGCATTGTCAGCAGTATAGTAGACCAGAATACAGCTAAGATATTCTAACTAGCAGGCTGGCTAACTAATATTGAATAGTTAGTGTTTTAGCTATCCCTGTCAGGCTCCTTAATTATTGAGAGGCCTGCAGCCTACCGTAAGTAATATCCATATCAGTTTTTAGAACTTCGAAAACGCGGTTACCCTCAGCGCTGTGGCCCAACAAATTATGGCTATTCTATTTCAACGAGTTTCGTGAACTGGAGAAGTTGGTTGTCCTGCAAGCGTCTCGAAAGTGCATGCATATTGACGCAAAGTAGGCAAAATTTGTTCGGCAACAGTGCTGCGGGCAACCATGTTTTTGAAATTCTAAACACTGATATGGATACAGTCGCAGACGGGTTTTTGGGACTCGGCAAGACCTGGAAAATGGTCCGAATAATCAAACAGTCCAAAAAATCTGTGAACTTCAAGAAAAAAAAAAATCTTTCTGCGTAAAACCGGCTTTAAAAATCGCGAACGTCACCGCTCCTCATGTTAGCTTTCAAGCGATAATATTAGACTGCCTCTGGACCAGTCATGCTTTTGTCATGTCTGCATCACCTCATGTCACAGAACTGGCAAGAAAAATAAAAAAATAAAAGTGCCCAGCCAGCACCGCTGGTTGGCACAACGGCTACAATAACTGACAAAAATTATTTTAGGACTAAGAAAGAAATTTAAGAAAAAAGGAGTCCCTGCTCACGTACAATACCAGACAGTGCAATGTGGCCGCAGGTCATGCCGCGAACGAATGCACGCGCCACGCGAAGCAAAAGTCAGTTTCCATCGTCAACGACGCTCGCGAAGACCAAAAGGGGCATGGTGGAAGGAAAACTCGAGAGGCCCTCGCTATCTGAGCTGCGCGCCGATTGGATTTGGACTGGAAAACGTTTATTGTCAGCACTGAGCCCTAGTGGGCATTATGCTAGGTGGCTTCGAGCCCATGGCTCTTGGCGACCTTGCGAGCCCACTCAGTGGCCCGGACTTGCGTCAACGGGTCTGAGCTGGCCAGTATAGCCTCCCACCGCTCTAGAGAAGGGACTGGTAGTCGGTCACATTGTTTGCAAGTAGCGTTGTATTGTGTTGGATACATGGGTGCTAGTCCCGACGGGGTAAAGAAGGCTCGCGTCTGGAGCCGACGCCACGTTACCTCCTGGCTTTTGTCGAGCTTTTTGTCTGGTGACGGATAGATCCTCCTTTCCAGTTTAAACTGATTGGTGTATTTGTGAAATGATATGAACGCATCTCTCGTGAAATTTGGGGACTTAACTCGGCTCACTGCTCGGCTGACATAACCTCGAGCTATACTGCGAGCCAACTCGTTTCCCCTGTTCCCCGAGTGTGCCGAAAAGTGTGCCGGCAGTCACGTGCTTTCGCAAGGACTACTGGGAGTCCTTGGGCGACGCTGCAGCCAATAGTAATGCTGGGCACAGCGGCGTCGTCTGCTGCATTGTCTGCTGCGCTGAGGCGGCGGCCAAGTATGGGGGGGAAGCAGGAGAGAGCCGGCTTCAAAAAAATGTGAAGTAACCGCCTCTCCTAAGTTCTTTCCTTCCTCCAAGGAGAGGGGTGTAACCCACGGGATGAGGTAAGCAGAAGCGAGCCTCCAAACGCACCCCCCTCTCACCCGCACAGAGCTCTCCATTTCAATGTGGTCGCGCGCTGTTTGTCGGCCACCTAGATGCCAACGAAGAGCGAAATTTGAGAAATACCAACACCAATCACTGATTTACTTTCAACCAACGTTTCGGGACCAACTCGGTCCCTTCTTAAAGGTGCACTGAAGAGGAATCTGAACTTGTCTTTTTGCCACGGGAACTCAATCTACACGTTCCGAGCTTTCTTAGAAACTTCGATTTATTGCCCTGTGTGGCCGATTTCCCCAATTAAATCGAATTAACATCCAGCTCCCGCCTTTTTTTTTTAATTCTCCCTCGTACGATGGGCGGAGTCGACCAACGCGTGGAGCGAATTTCACCCAGTCCCGTGGCGGCTTGCCGCTCTGCCATCGGCGGAGTAATACGTAGTAGTTCGTAGTAGCAAATAGTCCGCGCGTATTTTTATTTCTGCGGGCTTATTTTGCGGCTATATTATCTGCGAATGAAACTATTTATTCATGGAAACCTAAAAAACAAAATAAAGAGAAAGCAAAGCCTCCACGGGACTGGGTGAAAGGCGCTCCCCACGCGTTGGTCGACTCCGCCCACCGTACGAGGGAGAATTAAAAAAAAAAGGCAGGAGCCGGACGTTAATTCGATTTAATTGGGGAAATCGGCCACACAGGGCAATAAGTCGCAGTTTCTAAGATTGCTAGGAACGTGTAGATCGAGTTCCCGCAGCAAAAAGACAAGTTCAGAATCGTCTTCAGTGCACCTTTAAGGGCGACTGAAATGCGCGCCAGCCAGCAACAGGAAGCGGCCTTCGCTTTCCCTTTGTTAACACTTGTCCCAGTCCAAGTGGAGGGGAGCGTTCCTGGAGTCCTATTCACCATCGCTTTTGTGAGCCGGATGTGCCATGACTCAACGTGGACTCAACGTGGCGCCTCTTGAACGGAGTCATGGCACATCCGGCTCACAAAGGCAGGAACGCTTCCCTCGACGTGCGTTGACGGACTTTTAACAAAGGGAAAGTGAAGGCCGCACCGTGCTGCTGCTGGCTCTCATTTTAGACACTCCTGAAGAAGGGACCGAGTTGGTCCCGAAGTGTTGGTTGAAAATAAATTAGTGGTAGGTGTCAGTATATCTCAAATATTGTTTCAAAAGCCCAACCAGGTGGACTTCCAAAGAAGATGTTCCCGTTCCATTTGTAACGAAGAATGCACCATTATCTCAAGTGGCAACAATGAAGTTACATATAGCCAAGCCTATTTAAGCCAAGCCTATCCAAGCCAGTCCGTCCGATCGAAAAAGCACCTTTTACGGCTGGCTGCGGTGAACCAGTTAGTTGTGACAGCGATGTTCGTTGGCGTCTATGTTCAGAAGTGTGGCGGATTGGGCTAGTTGTTGAAAGTATGAAATTTTCAAAGCGCCAAAACAACGCGAACACGGAGCACTCGTCCCTGTCTGTTCTTCGTCCGAGTTGCTTTTGGCATTCTTAAAAGCACCCACATTAGGACGAGAAATACGATCCCCACAGCATTGCTGGCGTTTATTTCAGTCCGAAAAATGAACTTTCCTACGAGGTGCGCTGCGGTTCCTCATCGAAGTCCGAAATATTGGAGTTGGAAATATTGGAATAATTAAGGAGCCTAACAGTTAAAAAGTTAACTACTCAATGTTAGTTAACCAGCCTGCTAATTACCACGTCTTAGCTGTAATCTGAAGCATTAGACCGCTGATAATGCTATGCCGAAAAAAGCGCTCTCCTAACTCAAAAAGCGTATTTTTTAACAATTGCAGAAAGTCTTAGGTGAAACACCAGACAGCATATGAAGGCCATAGATCTCTCCTTTTTGCCTACAGCCACAACAAATTTATAAATTCATTTTATTAAAAAAACATCCCTTAGTCTGCAGTGCACCGTTTCCAGTAAAAAAAAAGAGCGCTGATTTTTTCAACACCACTGCCCACCGCCTTTTACACAAGAATAAGCAGGGTTGAGATGGTGGGCCTGTGCTTTTTGTCACAATCACCTCCACCACTTCAACCAATAAGAGCGCACCATCAAGAATCAATCCCAACGGACATTGACGTCAGAATGCAGGCCATGGTCTTTCGCTACCAACTCCTACAACTGGCTGCTTAAGCATCCTGCAAACATTTTTCTTTGTTGCAGGACGAACCATAGGCACAGAGTGCAGTCTTGTGTATGGTGCCATGCGTGCTCAATGTGCTGAAGTGCATGTATGGTGGTGCATGGGTAGGTCTAGCATAACACGAGTGCCGTAATATCTAATATCAAAACAAGGAAACAGTAATGCTGATTAACAAACTGCACCATGTCTAACTAACCAATTCTTTAGCAACTGGTTTTTCCTGCGGATTAAGCTTAAAAATTTCACTGCAACGTTTCCCCGATTCCTGACATCTGCACCAAAGTCCATCTGGGACACCCATTTTCATTTTCCCCCAATTTTCAAACGTGGCCGAGCACACACGCAAAGAAGCTGGGCTGCTTTTGTAGTAAAGGAAAGCTTAGGAGTTGCCAAACCAAAAGGATAAACTGTAGTGCAAAGCAAAGCGGGTCAAAATGTAAAGCAGGTTAAAAAAAGAATTCAGCTGGGATGACTTTTTCAGTTTGTGACTTAACAGCAACAAAACAAGCGTAAGAATAAAGCAGGCAGCAGCAGTTGTTTGCACAAGCATGATAATGAAAACTGTCAACAAGAAAAAGCGAACAGAAAAAAAAAATAAAGCAGATACGCTTAGGATGCGCCAAAACAAAGTTGCATCACATGTTCTGCCTCTACAAGAAAAGTATGATCATAACCAAACCTTTTCTTTCTCTTTTTGCTTGCATTTGGTGAGGTACGTAGCGGTTTCTGGACAATAACTACAAGAAAAATGCAGCCTCGGGATGACAAATTTTCCCACTCTGGCTCGAGTGATGCCCTTTTGTATAGAACTGCCAATTACACTGCAGTGATTTGGTTGCCTGAACAAAGATGTGGAGAGCCTACTCATAAAGAAGAGCACCGAAGTCACAACCGCTTTGTAAATGGCAACTGTTCCCTACACTCAGATGCAATTCAAGAATGAAACAGCAAATGCCCCTCATAGGAGACCCTTCAACCCCTGGTGTTGACCTATCGTCATGGCATCACGGTTAACTGCCTTGCACCTGCCAGTGTGGCATCACAGGTGGCTGGTAGGTGCAAGGCGACGCCATGACAACAGGTTGATACCATAGTTTGGTTTGGTTTATTGGTGTTTAACGTCCCAAAGCGACCCGTGCCATGAGGGACGCCGTAGTGGAGGGCTCCGGGAATTTCGACCACCTTGGGTTCTTTAACGTGCACTGACATCGCATAGTTTGAAAGGCCGCCTTTGAGGGGCATTTGTTGTTTCATTCTCGAATTGTATCCCACTGCAGCAAAACTCTTCTATATACACTTATCACATTAGCCCAAAACTACTCCAAGAGAATGTCCCATGCAAGTATACCCTACGTTTTCAAGACGCTATAAGGGGTATGAACTCAAGCCACAGCGGCCACCATTTTGGCGTCCATGCAGCATGGAAAACGGCGACGGCACATGTCTAATCGGCTCATCTCGCCCTCCTCCGACCCGCATCGTGGAAGCCACGCATTGGACGCAAAAATGTCGCCCATGACGCCATGTGAATACCCCCTATTCTACACCAAAGCCTCTTCCCCAATGCTGCATCTTCTGAAAAGGCTCTCATTCATCAAGCAACTCATCCAATTCCAATGTGTTCTTCATGTTGCCTTTTGCTGAAAAACTGAAGGATCCTGGTTGGATTCCTTGTAGAATAGTAATTCTTCAGCTGAATCCGCTTCATGGGAGCGAACGTAAGCTGCAGTAGTGCTAGCTTAGCTGTTTAGGTAGACTAGTGCCGAAAAGCCCGTGCTCACGAAAGCCTGGATGCCTCAGATAGTATTTCTGCTGTGGTGCAGCCCCCTACATTTCTCACGGTAAAGCTAAGCTAGGGCAAATGTATAAACACTCAAGTGCAGGCTGGTTTCCAGTGGCACACACCAGAAACACTGCATATCCAGAGCGTTGCACCATCAACAAAGGAAGGAACATCCGTCCCCTGAAATACCAGTAACTAATAGTAATAATCAACATACCAAACGAGCAGCTATGAGGCACATTGTAGTAAAGGGCTTCAAATTAATTTGGGCTACTTGGTGTTCTTTGACCTGCACTGGAATAGCATCACTGCAGTGCTCCTGAATTCCGTTATTCTGAATCTTAACTTCATGCTCAATGTCATGGCCACTAACCAAAATAGCAGGCTGCATGCCCTTTCTAAACAAATGTTTTGTAGACATAACAATGAGTGGTGTATAAACCCTACTCAGTGTAAACCCTAAAGCGTTGCACAAAAATGAACGTGGCGCAATGTGGAGGAGTACCAACGAGGAGTGAGCAATGTACACGTGTATGCACACTAATGTGGGGCAGTGAGATAAGGTGATATACTATATACGCGCACATTTGTGTACATACGTACAGAGTGAGTGAGAGAGAGAGAGATATAAAAAGGGATATGCACCTGGTTATATATCTCTTGGGTGAGGGATATCCCTTGCTGAAGAGTGGACACAAGACAGGGCGGGGTCGAGGCGGGAAGAAAAAAAAAATAATAGAAAAAGACGAGACAACAATGCTGTGAACGACCAATCGCGAACACACGTACACGCACACAAGAAAGCACAGTTTTTTTCGCGCAGACACAAAGGAAATTAAAACGTGTTACAAAAATGAGTGTGTGAAAGCAAAACAAGAAGGAAAACAAAAAAAGTGAAACAAAGCAATTAGATGATACTTGAAAAAAAAAAAATGTCGGAGAAAGAAAGGGTAACAACCACCATGCAAAGAGAGAGGTGGACAAGCAAGATCATTGTGAGGACATTCAAACAGCACATGGCAAGCAGGCTTGCAGAGCTACATCAAATGCATGCAAATCATGCACAGCACGAAAGCACAACGGTCTAGGCTGATAGACATAAGATAAAACACTAATCATTTGTACAAAAAAAAGAGAAAGAAATGCTACCTGACAATAGACTGGCATGAAGATGCGATACTATTATTCCCAGCATAATGCCATTTTCAGGGTCTTTCATTTTTTTTGGCCAATTACAGATTTCCACAGAGGAAATACGTCTTAGTATGCTATTTCATTAAAACGCACCAACACGGCCTGACTATTACCAGGGTAAGTGGAAGAAACTAACAGCAACTTCACGCTGAACTTCTGCTGACTTTTTTAAATTCCATTTCCCCATGCAAGTCTGGGGCTATGCTGAAACTACTGAATGAACACACACACACGTCTTGGGCAAGAGATGAAAAGCATACTGACTTTAGCCTAATCATACAGTTACGTTAGCTGTGGCGAAGCTAAATTCGTAACAGACATTGACAGCACAAATGAGAGCAAACAGCTGCATAAGATACTTCTCGACCACTGTATTGGTGCTAACCTAGAACCGTTCTGTTTCCCTGTTAGTCCACGAAGTGTCCTACGGTCTTTGCCACCCCAATTTGTTGTGCAGAATGGATCAAAGCACCAGGAAATGCTGGAGAAGCCACCCAAGCAAGTACAACTAGTGTCAAGAGCTTCCGCAATGTACAGGACTAAAAAAAAAAAAAAAAAAAAATATAGCACTACTTGCATTAGTAAGGAAATCTATTAATTACAAAAGAAGTTAGGGAACCAAAATTGTGCCGGCTTAAGAATTGAAGTAGTAGTTATTCTTGAAGATGCAAGATGAGGCACCATCAGCAGTGAGGTATCTAGAAACTGGAGGTGTTATCAGGCTTTGACGTGTAGCCCAGTAGTAGACCAGCCAGTATGCAAGCATGCACAATGCAATACCACAATGCAAGACACGAGCAAACTTGCAAGATACAGGGGAAAAAAAAAATAAAACATTTTCCAATGAGCCAAACATTTTCACACCAGGCCGTTAACGTGATGCCTCTCCAGCCTTGGACAACAGCAAGCAGATAAAACTGCTTTTAGCTGACGAGGGCAAGCAGATTCACAGACTAACATTTTAAATGTACAGCAGCTCACTGACCCTGTATACGCCTCAAACACAATACAGCCAGAAACTTTTTTGAGAGGGAGAGCAGCTTCAACTTGGTCGGATTCTACCCCTGCCTACCTCCCATCCTACTTATGCCCTCGTCTATGCCTCTGTCTACACCCCCGTTTACACCCCTGTCCAGAATCCTGTATACAGCCCATCCTGCCTGCCTATCTACTCCACTCCTGTAAAAACTCCTGTTTACACTTCAGTCTACAATCCCATTACGCCACACCCCGTCTGCAGTCCTGGCTGCAGTACTGATTGCACTCCTGTCTACACTCCTATCCACTACGCTCTAAATTGGGCCCACACCCCTTCCTGTCTACTCCCTTGCTGAAACCCCTGCCAATACCACTGGCTACACCCCTGACTACACCCCAGCTACACCCCGTATACACCCCTTCAGTACGTTCTTGATTTGAGGATGGTGCATTACTTACCACAGGCCAACTTAGTGCAAATACAATGCCACTGCAAACAGCTCATCTGCAAATGTATTGTTCCAACGCTACAAACCTGGTGGCACTTCATTGGCGCAAGCCGCCAAGTACTTGTGCTTTTCAGTTAACAGCCACTTAAATCAAAACAGTTGCACAGAACTGCAACAAGCAACACACGAGATAAAATCACCCAGCAAGCAGGCCATGCATTTGGGTACAAAAAAAAAGTAGAAGCTGCCAAGAAGACATGATGAAACTTCACACTGTACACCACTGAGAACAATGCTCAAAAAAGCACGTCGGGGGGGCAATGACAATGCACACAACATGAGGCAGATTAACAGGCACCCTCACGCAATCGATTCTACATAGGCTTTCTCTTCTGTGCCCTAGGGACCATACCAGGTACAAGTGCCAATTGTGACGAGCTTTGGCTAAGTTTTTGCACAGTTATGACAAAAAAAATGAAGTTCATTCTCCACACTTTTACTGATACATGCAATCACCGGTACTGCTACACTAAAAATCAGCATCCAGCATTTGTGCTGCTAGAGGAAGTGCAGCAAGAGACTTCAAGGCAGGGATGAAGAGCCTCTTTCATTCTTGTGCAAGCAAGAAATCCGTACAGACTACAGACAGGCGGACTACTACACCTGTGCAGGCCTATACCCGTAGACTCAGCCGACTATAACGCCAGTATACAGACCTATGCGTGTACAAGCTAAGCAGACTACTTTTGATGCCCAGAATTGAGCGAGAATTGTCAGACTTTGTGCCAGCACTCTGCAGTGCCCTTTACGAAGCAGACCTGAACCGTTGCAAACTGTGCGATGAAAACAGAAGTTCGAGTTACTGACTCCCTAAGACTACAGACCAGACCTCAGTAAGCACAGTGCTCTTCAAAAGTTCTCATTCAGGCCACTTCACGTGGGACCACAAATGTCAACCAGGCCAGCTGTTGGAGCCTGTGCTGTGCCCCCGACATTGTAAGAGCCTTGGGGCACATGAACCTGAACGAGTGGAGAAACGGAAGCTTCAGTGCACTGACCAGCTTTGACAGTGAACTTGTCTTCTTATCTCTGTTATCGGTCAGTGATCTGAGTCTTTCCTCTGTCTCCTTGTTCAAGCTCGTGCTTAAAAAAATCATCCTCTCTTCTACATAAAGGCTGTCTACAACTGCTTGGTGTCCAGAGTGTTTGGGTATGCTATAGAATTCGCGTCACATGGCTCTGCGAGTGTTCTAGTCCCATTTGAAGTGGCTTGAAAACAAAATTTCTGTAATCTGCGCATACATTTCAGAGAACTCACAGCCACTTGTTTTTACTTTTTTTTTTTTTTTTTTCAGGAAGCATGTACGAATCTACCTAGGCCACATGAGCAGTACCGTGTAACTTGCCAAACTTTCACGACAGATCACGGGAAGTGAGGGGAACGCCAAATTTTAAAATTCAAAGTATGGAATGAAGCACAGGCTAGAAGCCCGCTGGTATCTGCTCTAGCAGCACAACATTCTCTTTATTTCACCGCTGTGCAAGGCCACTGTACTCTTGTACAAACATGACTCTAATTAGCCGATATTCCCTACAGCCTTCACTGACCTGAACGAACATACACTCCGAGACGAAACTCGAAAGCGCCTCTTTATTTCTCTCTTCTTAATTTCGGCCAATAAAGATATTTCAGTACGAAGTGGCATGCATCAGGATACGAAGAGATTTTCAGTCGAGGTGAACCCGCCTGAAGGGCCTCCCATTACAGAGCTTGTCAAGAACCGACTCCCCCCTCCCGTCCCGACAACAAAGTTGGTGTTAATGTACACAGTAAGGGATCTTGCCAGGAAGCAAGGAGGTGGTTCATTACAAACGAGAAAAATGGGGGAAGGGACCAAGAGGCATACGACAACAATCGACGTCAGGGGATCAGGGCGATGCACTCATGCGGCATCAGCAGCTACAGCAGCCGTCGCACCAACGTAGACCTACACCCAAGGGCTTTACGGTCACCGACCGAATGCGGCAGTAAGGGCACCATACAAATGCAAGCGTAGTTTACGAAAGATTCCTCTAACTACTAGCAGACTGTCCATGGGGAGGGCAAGGGAGGGACTAACTACCCATTACACATGCAGCATGTGGCTGATAACAATCCCTGAAATCTTGAACTAAAATAGGAAGAAAGAAGATAAACAAAAAGCAAAAATGCTGAATTTCAAGACTACACAAAATACAGCAAACACTACTTGAAGGCAAGAAAGAAACAACAAAACAAATAAATCAACCTTTCTGCAGGGCGTAAAACTTGGGACGAAAGAGGAGCTGATTTTAAGCCCACAGACGAATGGGAAAATATAAACACTCCAGAGAGTAGAACAATGAGAAGGAAGCAGCCATGACATGCATACAGAAAAGAGAATGATTAAAGGTGACATCCCACAAGTAACATGATTTCAACCTCCCTCCTCCAGTCTGGTGAAGGGTAACGGGCAAAGTGATTTCTGGGGTGAAGGGTAATGCTATTTTAAGTTACCCTCCTTCCAAGTGTCACGACTGCTTTCTTCAATGCTCATTATTTTACGCTCCGTTAAGCGCACACATCTCAAATCTGTCATGAATTAAAATCACCTAATGCCACAACAGCACGTCACAGATTACTCAACGGTAAGCACACTCATTTTGGGCAAACCATTTATATACAACCGCTCGAAAAAATATGTACAAGTTTCAGTACTACTGAGCTAGTGAAGAAGTGCAAAGGTGGTATTAAACCAACAAATATAAGCCAACACAGACAACCGTACCCATAAAAAGTGAATATCCACGTCTGGAACAAAACTTGGATACTGCATCATTTCAGCAATTAGTATTTATTAGAACCTGTGTCTTTTTTTTTTTGTAATGCATTTTTTACACCGAGGTTGTCTATTCTTATGTCCTCATCTGAACTACCAGACACAGTGCGAATGCCCTGCCCTAAAGAAAAGAAGTGTCCTTCAACATTATTCGGCAGACTAGACCTCTACGCACATCATATTGGAAACCAGTTTATGTTTCTGTGAGACAATGCCACCAGGAATATGCAAATTTCCGGTGAACAGATGTACAGCCTTTGTCAAAAGTTTAGAGCCCAGGGGGTTTGCTTCTAAGCCTTGCAGTGGGACTCCTGTAACATTCGTGGTAGTCCTACCCGTTGGAGGAGGCAGGAGCAGAAATCTTCTTACCTTCAGCAAATCTGGAGTGCTGGAGATGCATTACGAACCACACAGTGTGGCTCAGAAGCAAACCCCCTGGGCTCCAAACTTTTGACAAAGGCTGTACATAGGTTTCCAAAGCATTTGTGCAGTCTGTGCTTCGCACAGAGCACTTCATCTTGATGCTGCACTCGGGCCAACAAATTCTCCATATTGTATTTATTTGCTAGTTACTTTAAGGGGGGACACTGGTCTTGAAAAGAAAATTTTATTAATTTAGTCATAGTTATGAAATTTTCAGGGCACATGTATTTTTGTGCGCTGATTCAAGATATGTCATTTAATTTCATGTAAAACAATTCCTTCAGCACTTATGCACTTTTTATGCTAGTATTTTGCGGAGAGTTTTGAAGAAAATTTGCTGCAGGAAACTCGCTGAAATGCATGCCATTGGGTTCTCTTGACACCAAGGAATGCAATAAGGGTAAAATTATCATCCTGGCTCTCATAGAACTTGAGCAATAGGATACTGAAGCTGCCACTTTAGAAACAGGAATACACACTTTGCTTCTCATTTCTGAAGCAACAAATTCAAAACTCTATAACTTAAGTTCTATGATAGGCAGGAAGACAATTTCACCCTTATTGTATTCCTTGGTGTCAAGAGAACCCAATGACATACATTTCAGCGAGTTTCCTGCAGCAAATTTTCTTCAAAACTCTCCGCAAAATACTTGCATAAAAAGTGCATAAAGTGCTCAAGGAATTGTTTTACATGAAATTAATTGACATATCTAGAATCAGCACACAAAAATACATGTGCCCTGAAAATTTCGTAACTATGACTACATTAATAAAATTTTATTTTCAAGACCAGTGTCCCCCCTTAAAGTACACTTTAGAGAACTTTCTATATTTCTAATTCTAGACCTTTCTAGATCTTTCTAGAAACAAGAAGAAAAAAATAGAAAGGAGGGCAATCAGAAATGGAAACTATGCTCGCTCACCTTCTTCTTGCGTTTGGTCAGCTTGTCGCCTGAGATGCCCATGGCACTGAGGATCTCAGCCATCTGCTTTGGGTTGATGCCGCAGTTGTTGGCGACATTCTTTTGGCAGCGCTTGTGCACGTTCATGTTGCATGCTGAAAAACGGAAGAGAGAAAAAAAAAAAGCAGCTGAGGAACTCTGCGTTGCCGCATGTGTTCGTAAGCGTTAAACGCTGGCCACCACGGTTTTCTCAGCCTCCTACCGATCTATGCAGAAAAATGAGGAAATATTTTACTTCGCAGCTAAATACCGCCTGCTGCTGCATTTCCCTGCGTCCCACTCCATGTCTGTCTTATCTCAATGCACTGAGTCTCAGCCGTCTTTTTCAGCAATTTTTTCATGTTAATTTCAGTCGTCTCTTCACGTTCTTGTTTTTAAAACATGTTTCCATCCACACCGCAAGTGACTGTTGCAAGTAGAATTTCTCTCAAGAAGCAATATACCGTATTTTCCGGTGTATAAGACGCGGCTTTTTTCCGAAAATCTTGCTGGTGCGTCCTATACAAGGGTGCGTCTTATATGCGAATATTTCGTTTTTTTTTTTGCGAATTCAGACATTACTGAGGTTCATGCTCAAGCTTTTTTTACCGAAAAAATATCACTACCAATGACGCGGTTGTAACACGGTTAATACTTCAATACGGGGACCGCCGTGCGCAACTTTTTTTAGGTGAACTTTATCATGAAACGGCGGGGATGACGACTTCTGGGATCACAAACACGCGACTGTTTCGGAGGCCCCAGGCAAAAGTAATGTAAAATGCCAAAAGATTACGACAATCGCGCTCTTCGCCATTGTCAAGACAAGCCAAGACAATCCGGCGTTCTTTTTTACCCACCCTTTGCAACTTTCTTTGCTCTGTGTACGTAGTGCGAAGAGAATGTTTCAGCCGCGTTGCCTCCAGAAATGGGCGAACTTTTTAATAGTCCATCCGAAGATGAAGACTTCGAAGGTTTTAAGTGGAAATAAAATGTTCTTATTGACATATGGGAGAGTTCTTTCGTTTTTTTCTTCCTTTTTTTCTAAGACGTGGGCGGGTATGGCGTGAGTGTTGCCTTTTTCGACCACTTAGCGTTGCTTAAGAGTTTCTCAGAGGTACGGTGAATTTCGCAATGGTCGTGCAAGCGTGTTTAATTAACCCTCACTAGCCTAAGTGGGTAAATTGGGGTGCGTCTTATATACCAACTTTTTCAGTGACAGCCTGCATACATGGCGGGTGCGTCTAATACAAGGGTGCGTCCTATACACCGGAAAATATGGTAACCATAAATTCAGCAGTTGCTTTTGACCTTTATTTTTGTGTCTAAATATGTGCACTACATCGTACAACTGTTAGCTCCTCTCTCTCTCCCCCCCCCCCCCCCCCCCAAGAAAAAAAGAAAGGCACATACGACCAAAATAGGCACTGGCAATATTTCGCAGCCACCCTCTGCCACAGCAATTATTAAAAACTAAATAAAATAAAAAGGGCAATGTACTCTAATCTCGCTAAAGCGGAGTGGCGTAATGAAAAGGTTTTCTAGTGCGACAGAAACTGGAAGCATTTCACAATCTGGTTTCCTCGGTTCCTTACTGGCAGAAGTGATCAGGTTCGAGGAAGGCTCTTGCTCTCGGAATTTTGTAACTATTTCTGAACACTGATCCCGTTCTTGCATAACACCAATGAATGACAGTCCACTGCCAGTCATTAAGGGGGCACACTACTATAAACAGTGAACTTCTGAACCGCTTGCTCGATTTCATTGAAACTTGTGGGGCTAGTTTATATTACTGATGGGACCACCTATGCCAAATTTAATTACTCTAGAATAAGTATGAAGCAGGTTATGTCACATTTATGTCAAGGATGACTATGCTTACTTAGGAAAACTATTGTTTGAAAAATAAGGGTAATTTTTCCAATTTTTTGTGTTATGTGGCATTGGGAATGTCCAGAGCACACTACTGTGGAATTATTTTGCTGTTCTCCTATATTTCTAAACAATGATACCATATAAAGAATGACATTGGATTTTCATTCTACGTCAATTTTTTAAGTCATTTTTTAGTGTGAAAAAAGGGAAAAAATAGACAAACTGAGCACACAGTTGTGTTCCTCATAAAATTTTGCTCCAGAAAACCTCCTACAATACCAATATTATCAAATAATATTCGAATGCTAGCTTTTCTAAGCTGACAGTTTACTGAAGAAACAGGAGATGAGAAAAATAGACTCATATGATTGAAAATCATCCCATTTTATTTTAAGCACTACAATGTTCAAGACAAACCTCCCGCTGAATAATAATATTCGGCAGAGGTGGTCCTAGCAGTGGTATTTGCAAGTTTCAATGAAATCGAACAAGCAGTTCAAAGTTCACTTTTTAGGGTAGTGTCCCCCCTTAAGGCACTCAATAAGGCCCAAAAGAAATCATGCACCACTGAAAAAGCCGGGAATGAAAATCCTGTCGGGTCCAAGACTGCTGCGATGCCAGGTCAACTAATTATCAGCCCACAAGTTCAGACACTTGCAAGCCTCATAATAATGCTGCTAAGAACAATCTTGCCATACAAAGGAGAAAAAAGATTTTCTGTCCGAAAGACAACGACGAAACGTATGAGAGAAATCCATGTCTGATTGCGCCTTCGTGCATTCCTAGCCATTCTGTGCTTGCTCCTACTTTGAATGACGTATAAGACAGGCTTCCCTTTTTAAGGCGGAAGCCTTTAATGCCTCACCGTTGTAAGCAGGAGTTGTCGACAGAAATGTCACGCTTTTCAGTTGGTCGAAATGGGCGTGACGTCACAGTGCGCGAATTTCAAACGGGGCCAACTGAACTTTGGCTAGTAGCCACGCAACCAATTAAAGGAATCATATAGTGATGCTCCAAGTAAGTGGGACTGAGTTTAGCTAATTGCTTAATTAACCAATTAGCCTAACTAACCTTTCTAGTCAGACCAGACAAATAAAACCGAGTAGGAAATTGGTCGCACTGGGGAATCGAACCAGGGTCTCCGGAGTGCGAGACGGGCACATTAACCACTCCGCCATGCCAGCTCCCTGGTTTGGAATGGACAAAGGCGCGTCTAGTATTCAGAAGGGGCATCTAGTGAATATGGGTCTTTGTTCACTCCCACCTTCCTCCCTTCCCGTTCCAGCGAGGTTCAGGTGTCCACCGAGATGTCTTTGTTCACTCCCACCTTCTTCCCTTCCCATTCCAGCAAGGTTCAGGTGTCCGAGATATGCGAGACAGATACATTTCCTTTCCTCAAAAACCAATTGACCAACGAGCAAGGCATAGAGCCAAATGGGCGATGGCAATCATTGGACTCCCTGGCAGCATTGCAAGATGCTCTCGCGTTCCACTCTTAGAGGCGAAGCTTAACATCTTAACCACACATCAGTGACACAAGCAGCTACGCCGTGCTTAAGGCTATCGCCTCACAGCACTTTAGGTCAACAAAGCGCCCCCCTGAATTTTTTATTTTTTTGTTTGTTTCTCCCTCACCTTCGCACTGGAGTCCCTGTCGGAACAGGCCGTACAGCATGGAACCACAGTGGTCACAGAAGGTTGGCCGCTTGTAATTGTGCACGACAAACCGGTGTGGGATGTTGATGTTGAACCGACTGCCCGCTGCCAGCTACGGAATGCAGGAAACAAAGCGTGTGACACGTGAAAGCCGGTGAGTGAGCCAATGCATTTTAATGGCAGTTCATTAAAGTCGGTGCGATAGTGAAAAGTCTAATCAGAAAACTAATCGTCTGTTTTCTTGAAGACACTGGCACAAACTAGTCTAATAGCTCTGTAGAATTACTGGTTTGGTTAGCACACTCACATCAATGTGTTAGATGGTGATAAGCCTTTGTCCATAGCCAATACCTTTAAATGTTGCACTTAAATAGCCAACACACTTTTATGAATACACCAGTATGAACATCTACGCATAAATGCATCTGCCCTAAAAAAAAAAAAAATGAAGCTAATGATGATCCTTATTAACTAGAAAGGAATTAATTGGCGTAAAGTTGAATCAGACTAAACAAATGATAAATAATAAATTTCTGGCATTTTTCTCCTGTCCTTTTAAACTCACACCTGATGTTTGACAATGAAAGTCAATTTTTCACATGAACAAAAATCAAAAGAACAAATATAAGACCACCAGGAGACTCACATACACATCTGTTTGTTTGTTTATTTGTTTACTTAATTATTTACTTATTCAAACATTCCAAAAGGCCCTCCAGAAGAGGGTATTACACGGGCTAAAAAACCTCCACAGTTGCGATTTAAGGAAACAGGGATGCGCTCTCCTGTTAAGCAATACGCAATCTTATCTCTGCGTTAACTGCACTCAAAAGCAGCATCATGAAGCAGGTTTTGGTTAATGTTATGCCTGATTACAATGTTCACGCACTTTTCCCCAAATAAACGAAAATACAGTGCCGTCTGCAGTAAGGGTAAAACAAAACTAAACTAACTATTTAACATAGGAGTGAAACAAAAGGAGCCCTCTGCTGTAAGGTAGATGAAACGCGGTCCAAAGAAAAAAATTTGCCGGGTGGCGCATTGTGCCTTAAGATGGTGCCTTTCTCGGCAAACTGATAATTTTACGCTCTTATTATGGCACTGCCAACATTAAAGATCATTTTACTAACCTAAGACAAAGCAAGCAGAGTAGCTAAAAGCAATGTTGAGAAAAAAGACTGCCACCAAACGTCACCTCTCTGTCAAATATATGACAACTAAACATGCAGTTTTGGACAGAAGCAACATTAACACCTGTCTCCTTTACCGATGGAACATGTTCTACAGTGGGCAACAACAGGGTTTGGTTGTTTACATACAACAGCTTGTTGCCTCACAATGCCAAGCAATCACTAAACATCCTAACATAGACTACTTTATTTATTTATTTATTTATTCAGAGTAGCTTACAGGGCCCAGAAGGGCATTGAGTAAGGGGGGGGGGCAAAATGACGGATTAAGCATGATAGGAACAACTAGTTAAATACAACGCTCAATACAAGGCAAAAAGTAAAAACAGTTATAATTATTTGATGACATTCACTGGTCACTGACCATGGTCAAACACAAATGACGTTTCGGGAGCGCTACGGCTCCCTTGTTCGTGGTCAGTGACCAGTGTGACCATGGTCAGTGACCAGTGAATCTCATCAAGCCATGATTCCTGACCAGACGGTGTGCCGTCGAACCCTCGCCTACATCAGTTATAATTATATAGGGCGCCTCGTAACTAAACGACACACATCGCCACGAGCAACAAAAAAGTAATAAAGTAGCAAGAATGCACTGCATGTGCCCAATACACATCTAAAGAAAAAGCAGTAGCCATAATAACTGCTGACAGGACTTGGTGCCAAAAGTGACGAAGCTCTAATTCAGGACAGTTTTGCAGCGTCACGACATCGCTGGCACGTGCGACTCACCTCGTCGTTGGTGCTGTCCTTCATGCCGGGGCATTTGGTGACCACAAACTCGTGGCAACGCTTGTGAACTACGCATGTGCACACTGTGGAAGAAAAGAATGCGGTCAGTGACATAGGGAAAGGACATTGTCTTTGCAACCCGATATACAAGGTGAGACAGTGCTACTGGAAAAAAAAGGAATCAAGTTTAAGGAGGAACCACACGGGAACCATGATAACCACAATGTCAAAAAAGCAGGCATCAGCAGAACAGTGTACAGCGATTTTCAAAAGTTGCCGAGCCACTTCCTCTACAGAGAGCAGCCACGTGACATTCTGAAGAGAGCCTCACATTGCCGCATTACTCGAAAAGCTTTCTAGCGTTTTCAAAGCCAGTTTTTTTTTCTTCCTTAACACTGCATTAAAAACAAAAACAAACACATACCTACAGCCAAAGCAAACATACAGAACACAAGTGTGCATCGTCGTGCCTACACAGATAACTCTGTCTACTTAACTCTAGGTACTGACCAGGCGAGGGAAGATATATTGGGTTGAAAATGGTGACTTCAAAAGAAAAAAAACTTCGCTCTGCACTGTTCGAACTAATGGCTTAATGCTGCATTTTGAAGCTCATAAGCAAAGAAGGCCAATACATGAGAAGTGCAGTCTTACTAACCTTGACACTGGTATCCTTGTTTGCCTAAGCCCCTGAAAGAAGAAGACGAAGAGAGGAATTCGCTTATTGCAGTCACAGACTCCTTACACTTCAAATTAAATTCCTGCTTTACTCTCCTTTTTTTTTTCTTTTACACACAAAATAAGCAAATATGTTTAATATCAGTTTCACAGGTCAATTCAAGGGTTTTTTTTAACATTCTAAGTCGATAAAAACCTCACATTCTTTAGAGTCCCCTCTCTGGAACAAAGAACTGCTTTTCAAAATGTCAAGTAGAGGTATCTCAAAACAGCAGAAACTAAGAAACCGAAACTGGGTTTCAGCCAAGTATGACATCACAGATATCGTTCATAGCTTCACAGCTGTCACAGCTTAAGTTATTTATTTTAAGTGACCAAAAACAAGAGCGAAATTTTGTCCTTCAGCAAACACAGAGCAAATATCAACGAGCTGGCCAAACTCTGATGTCACAGATACAAGGTTGCCCATGGAAATCGCCCCGACTGAGGCCACGAAATGGAAAACTTTAAAATTCTTTTAGGCTGCAGCCAGACTTTGCCCGGCTCTGAAATTTGGCACAAATAACCAGAAAACTTTGGAGAACTAGCCCTGAAAGTTTCAGAAAAATCTGTGGAGGTATAAAAAACGTAGGAGTTGCCCTTTAAACTTCCCAAAGGGTGAGCAAATGTTCATGGGAATAGATAAAGTATACAATGAAAAATCTCAGAAATTTTTTCCCTCTTCAAATGCAATTTATATATATATTTTTTTTTCAGGAAAAAGAAAACCACACACATTACCTATCCTAAACCAGCAAATGTCAGAAAGACCACAAGATGCACTTGAGACGTGAGAAACAAAACCGAAGAAAATGCGTTCAGGAAAATACTAAAAGCTTATTTAGAAATGTCAGTACGTGACGCATAACTGCACTTTTAAGGTTTGTAGAATTCTTACTAGAGGGCGGTAGCATTAGAAGGACATAAAATAAAGCCCTCAATATATTGCGCACATATTACTGAAGATACCAAAAAGTGTACCAAAAGCATCAACCATAGTTTCTTGACAGAAAAACACAATAATCTTGTGGTCTGGGTCAATGACTTCCCAGTACACTAATTTCGGTACAAGCCGGTGGACCAGTGATAACGTAGCAGGTGATCTGTGAGAAGAGTTGGTGCATGCTCAGAAGTGCACTCCACTCACAATTATCGCAACTCCAGCTTATCTGCCGAGTACTTCCATTCTTTGATATGGCCTCAGTGTTTTCTTATTCACTGCTGGAAATATAGCTTCCATACACCCTCTTACCGTCAGTGACACTGACCGACGACCAATGCATGCTGCAAGTTTTTCCCTGGTGCATTCGCAGTAATACAGTGGTAAAGAAAAAAAAAGCTGACAGATTTTTTTTTTTTTGATACCTCAAAGGCCCCTGGTATGGGGCATTACATGAGGGATGGGCATGACAGTTAAACAGTAATGGTCTTGATGGCGTTCTTAAAATGGATGGCGTTGATGTGATGCACGGCGTCCTGTGGTAGATCATTCCAGTCCCGGGATGACGTGACGAAAAAAGATCGGGAATGAGCGGTAGTTCTTGCGGTGGGGGCGTAGACGGCCTTATGGTGGTTAATACGGCTTGAGAGGCGATAAGCAGGTGATATGACTGATTCTCCTAAAGATGAATGATAAAACATATGAAAGAGGCACAATCGAGAAATTTTTCGTCGCGTTTCAAGGCTGGGTAAGTTAGCTTTAGTTTTTAAGGCAGACACACTAGTGTAGTACGAATAGTCAGAATAAATGAAACGGATAGCTCGATTTTGTATTTTTTCTAAGGTTAAAGAGAGGTTAGACTGGTGAGGATCCCATATTGCCGAAGCATATTCCAGTTTAGGACGGACAAAAGTTATGTATGCTAATGATTTGATGGATGTGGTGGCAAAACGTAGATTGCGCCGTATGAAACCAAGGGTACGATTAGCTTTGTTAGCGATGTTCGTGATATGAGATGACCATGTTAGGTTTTGCGTTACAGTAATACCCAGGTACTTACAGGAAGAGACGGACGATACTTCTGAACCGAAAAGAGTGTATTTAGAAGGAGTATGCATCTGCCGACGATAGAATGAGATTAAACATGTTTTGGAAATATTGAGAGACATTAACCAACGTTCGCACCAAGTTTGGATTCGGTTAAGATCTTGTTGAAGAATGCCAGCGTCAGTACTGTTAGTGATTGGGCGGTAAATTACACAAATGTTCATGCTATGTGGTGCAATGCAAGATACCAGTGGCACTGCGCCACTAAACACCTTCCCTCCCTCTTTCCACATCGGAGAGATGCACAGATAAATATTTACATCCTCCCTGAATCGGGTGAATCGGAGCAGTAGCGAGTGTCACCTTGCCTAGTAAATTAAAGTGGCTCTTTTATCTGTTTCGTACGCTTCCATTTTTTTTTACTTTGCATCCTATTCTGTTTATTTATTTTCCCCCGTTCAGGGCTATTGTCCATATTCTAAGCCATACTACTATACTCACTGTGACAGCTCATGCAATTTCTCCATTCTGCTTTTACGCCAGCAAAACTCCAATCTTCTCTCGCTTGCCTCTGCAGCTAAAGTGTTAATTTTGCTTTCGCTGTCCCTAAAACCGAAAGCTACTGGAAGGCTCATTATGCCCTCTCCAATACCTGGTTGTATAGCTTTACAGTCTATGAGAACCGCTTCAATGTTTTTTTTTTCTACACTGCTTCCACACGCTACACAAATATCACCTCCCTACTGATACTTCTATACTGCCTGCCTGGTTAAGAGGCAACCTGATCTAGCCTCAAAGAGAAGAGTACTGCCTCTTGAACTATCATGAAGTATTTCCTTCCAGAGTTCGCTCTTTCCAGCTCTGTATTCAAGCAGTGATTCTTAGGTCCCCTTTTTTGTCTCCACTTAGCCATTCCAGTTTCGCAGATCTTCTTTTTGATGTTCATGACAAGTTCCTTTTCCCTGATGTTGCTTGTGTAGCCTATCATAAGCTTTCTAGTTCTTTTCCATTTGCGCTTTCACTGTACAAATACTTGAGGACTGTGGCTACCCACCTCTCCCCATCCCTTTTTTTCGAGTCAATCCTCAAACAATATTTTCCTCGGTTTGGGCCGCACCTCAGCTGCCAGATCTCTCACTCTCGGCACTGTTGCTCTACGGCGCAGTGCTTCCCTCTCGCGCTCATCGCCCTGCACTGCGACGCTCCATCCCCAGCTGTGCTGCGTCTCTGCTATTACCTTCCCCCTAACCTGCTTTCCTATACCCTTCGCAGCGTGGACGCCAACGCCAACTATGTGGACCAGGGGGTTCCTCTCATTAAAGGTGCACTGAAGAGGAATCTGAACTCGTCTTTTTGCCGCGGGAACTCGATCTACACGTTCCGAGCGTTCTTAGAAACTGCGACTTATTGCCCTGTGTGGCCGATTTCCCTAATTGAATCGAATTAACGTCCGGCTCCCGGCTTTTTTTTTAATTCTCCCTCGTACGATGGGCGGAGTCGACCAACGCGTGGAGTGCCTTTCACCCAGTCCCGCGGCGGCTTGCCGCTCTGCCATCGGCGGAGTAATACGTAGTAGTCCGTAGAAGCAAATAGTCCGCGCATATTTTTATTTCTGCGGGCTTATTTTGAGGTTATATTATCTGCAAATAAAACTATTTATTAGCGGAAACTTAAAAACTAAATGAAGCGAAAGCAAAGCCTCCAGGAGCTGGCTCAAAGGCACTCCACGCGTTGGTCGACTCCGCTCACCGTATGAGGGACAATTAAAAAAATAAAGGCGGGAGCCGGGTGTTAATTTGATTTAATTAGGGAAATCAGCCACAGAGGGCAATAAGTCTCAGTTTCTAAGAATGCTCGGAACGTGTGGATCGAGTTCCCGCGGCAAAAAGACTAGTTCAGAATCCTCTTCAGTGCACCTTTAATAGCGATCGCTGCAAAACATGGCAACGCTTCTGCTCTCTCCCGAAAGCCGAGGGCAAGAGCGAAGAGTAAAAGCAGAGGAGTAGAAGGGGACGCCAGGTCTGTGGTACCCAGCCCGATGCCGAGAGTAACGCTATGCGGGAAACTCAGTTCGGCGGTGCGCGGACGGCAGCCTCACCAGATGAACTCGCGGCAGTGGGAGCAGAAGGTGGGCTGCCGCAGGATGGTGGCCATGAACTTGTGCCCGTTGACCTGGTGCACTCGGCGACGCATGGCCCCCCGTCGCCGGTTGAGCCCCTGCCGCTGCTTGAACTCGCGGGGCTTCTCTGCCGCGACATTGTCCGCTGCACAACAGCCGCATCCAAAAAGAGAGAAGATGCAGTAAACATGCTCAGGGGTAGAAAAGGATACTCCTTCAAACCTTTCCAAACCTTAAACTTTTTTTTTTGCTTGATGGGGGTAGCATAAAACATAGCATAAAACATGAAATACAAACACACAACTTCAGGGACCCAACAAAATTTGTTTAAGGGTCCTGACCACTATAAGCTAATACATATGATGTAGACGACAGCAACAAATAACACAACTATTGAGAACTAAGCATATTACAACTGTAGGCACTGGATACTAGTGAAAACATCAAGTAAACATGTTATTTTTAGACAAAAAACACAAACCAAAGTACTAAAGAATGTAGACTAAGATGAATTCAGTGGAAAATGCTTTAATTGTTTTTGAAAGGCATGAAGTGTAGGTGAAATCTGAACATTGTAATCAAGACTATTCCACAAATAAGGACCCGTAAATTGCAATGTTTGTCAACCATAATTGGTGTGTATTGTAAGAAGCAATTGCCGATGTCTTGTAGTAGACATGTTGGTGCGTAGTGAGTGATGAAGACATACTGTAGTTAAATTGAGTGTGTTGTGAACAATCTGATAAATTAAGGAAGCGGTATTATAAGTATTATAAGGTGAGAGCCCAGATGCAGTGGGCTTTGAATACATCTTCGGATGGCTTTGTTTGGCAACAGGTGCTTGAAGTTATTGGACATAACAGCAATCCGTGAAATAATCCCTATAGGGTATTTACGTGTTAACAGCATGTGCATGTTGTTCCTGTTGGAGCCAGGCACATTTTAACTGCACCAATGCTCTAGCAGGGCTCCAAATTAACTTTCACTAACTCGGTGTTTAAAGAGCAACTCTGGGGGTTTTTCAAGCACTTTAGGTTGACAGTCACATCATGTTCCCCAGAGTCCCCTCTCCCCGTCGTAACAAGTCATTTTTCGAAATACTCAGTGGACCCATTTTAAAAAGCGAAAACAGCAAACTGAATCTAAGTTCGTGGCAGGGAACAGCGCTTCCAGTGCTGCAGTGATGACGCCGCAAAGATTATTGGAAAAAAACATTCGTATGCGTGTTGATTGACTGAAGCAGTGACTGATAATAACCAAGTCCTTTCATAAAATGTCTGAGACGACGTAATGCAAGCCTCAGAATTTCATTACTGAAGTGGGAAGCAGGTATCAACATGCGGGGGATGTTTGTGATGTCGAAAATGCAGTGCTGTCCGTAGAAATCTTCTGAATTGAGGCCACGAATATGGCAAACCTTAAAATCAATTTGTGCCAGAATGAAATGTCGCATGGCTGCCAGACTTGGTGGAAGTAATCAGGACGGAGAGAAAAACCTATGGCATAATTTTCATTTGAATATGGTGATGTCGAGAAACCCCCAATCTACCATTTTGGTGTGCATTAAATACTCAGTGCATGGGCATTCAGACATTTTCCCTGGACTAGAATGCAGCTGCTGCAGTCACGTATCAAAGGTGTCAGACCTACTTTCAAGCCTCTTTGCCTTAGTGCGTGCTGGTGACAGTCCACAATACCATGCCTCAGTTTGTGCTGCTAGTCATATCTAGGGGTGTGCAAATAGCGCTTTTTTGAAACCGGATCGAATCCAAATAGGCTAGCTTTGCTACCAAATCAAATATGAATCGGAAAGTGAGAAGACCGAATTTTAAAATCTGTGTGATTATTCACTATTTGTGCAAATATTCATGCAAGATGTATATTCACGCGTAGCAATGAAGAACTAGCAGCCACACTTTAAAGGGACACTGAGGAGAAATTGAAGTTGGCTTGTATCGGCAGAATACCAGCTCCTGATTACAAAAACGCCACTCATACTGACAACAAAGCTCTTGTAACGTAGAAAAGAGCAAGAACCAAAATACAGGCATCGCCGCCACAGGCCAAACTCGCAAGTACAAGCGTGATGACGTCATAAGACAAAGCAGTGTTGCTAGACCCAATGGTTCTAGCAACTCTAGGACCCGAGAAGCCACAAATCACTGAGGCGCAGCCAATGCAAGTGCAAATCTCCTTAACGTCGCCAGATGGCGCCACGTGCCCGGCAGCTACGCGTGCACCTGAAGCATCGGGACCAATCAGCGCCTGCTCACCGACGTTAGGGGGGCTCCCGGTATTCTGCTAGCGGTAACAAGGTACACGGCCATGGTACACGGTATGCTAAAGGTGTCTATTTGCGAGAACTTCGTTGACGACTTTGAGAACGAGGTCCATCGTAACGCTGGCAAAACGCCAGTGCAAACGTAAGCGAAGCGACTGTAGCAACGGCCACAATAGCTGATAGATGCCTTCAACGTGCGGCCGGTGGTAGCTTTCGTTTCGGCTGCTGCTAGGCCGCACTGCTGGCGGCCAAAAATCACGGAGTCTGAGTTACGTCATGTGCACGTCATGTTTCACGTCACTTAGTCCTGTGTCGTCATAGGAGAATCCCAGGTTTGAATCAGAGCGGCGGGAAAAACTTTTCCAACTTTGAATCCAAATTTCTTAGAAATAAATGCATCTTTTGCTGCCAGCCAAGTGGCAACAAAGCCATGACATGCCGAACTAAAGGATTTTGCTATAAAAAAAATATTAATAGTGCTCTCCTCACTGTCCCTTTAAGTCATGGGACATAAGCTGTGGCTGTCAAAGGCCGCAACATTATGTCAGTACAGTCATGGACGAAAGTTTACGGGATGCAGATTCTCGAAAAAAAAAAAAAAAAAAATTATTCCGGTGCAATCAGGTAATGCAGATCAATGAAATGTATAGAAGCATGAAGAAGCATGCTAGACGAATTCTATCTGACTGGCCAGCGAGGAAACGCAGAAAATTTTTTTTCTCCGAATCCGCATCCCGAAAACTTTTGTCCATGACCGTAAATTAACTCTGCCCGTCATGTAATATGCACAGGAAAATTGCCTTTTCCTACTGATGACGACAGCTTACAAACTAAAGCCAAATCATGAGAGCGATGAGAGTTAGAGCCATGGCCTCTGAAATCTGGAGTACCGGCTGGGTTTGAAGGCCACATATATGAGCATTATGAACGCCACCACACGAATGGACCGTGTCGCAGTGCAGAACCCTCCTCTCCGTACAGCCCGATCATGGCAGCATGCTCATTGGAATTGACCGTCTTCTTGAAAAAGTCTTTTAAAGGACCATCGGCATGCCTTACTCGGATTTCGTGCCCATTATTCAAAAGCTATTCGAAAACACGAGAATGGATTCGATTTGTTCCGAACAATTTAGAATATGCACTATTTTGATTCATCCACCCAATCAAATACCAGAATATTGGACACGCAGTTTTACCATTTAGAATATTTGCACACCTCGTAATATCACATTGCTATTTTTATCGATTGGTTTTGTTAGCAGGCACCCTTCACGGCACATTATTTGTACTGTGCACATTTTGGAAGATCTCTGCCAGACGAAACCAAACATTATATATCACAGATTCTTAATTTGGTAGCAATGAATTAAGACAAACAGTTCTTCTGCACAGATATTCTAGTCGAAGTTCCCAATTTTATTGGAAACGTGTGCTAAGCTACAACTACGATGGTCAGTGAGAAGCCAAATGAACCTTGATTTGTCAAAGAAAACATATACTCACCAATGATACAAAGAAAACAAAAGAAATTGATGTTTCAACGCCCGTTTGGGTGCCTTGATCACAATGAAGTGAAGGACGGGAAGGGGAGCTATGTATGGGCGATTTTTCGAAGGGTGCGCAGGTATATCTCTGGGAGATTGCCACAGGTCCAGTTAATCGTGAGTGGCGTTGATTGAATGTACATTGATTCTATGAGAAGGCGTTTTCTATGAGAAGGGCACCGAAACTTCAATTCCTTTTATTTTCTTTGTATCATATTGGCGAGTGTATGTTTTCTTTGACAAATCAGTATGAATTTCCCTCACCAGACGGCATTCCGTCGAGCCCTAGACTTCAAATGAACCTTGTATTTATTTTTCCATGAGGCGAGGGATGTTATGTGAAGAAGTTATGCGACGATGTGCACAAATAAAACTAGAAGAATCAAGTGAGAATTCCGTTGCTAACTGAACTACCTCTGACACCTGGACTTCTAGATGCATAGTTGTGTTCAGCGTTCGCTAAGATACTAAATCTACGAACAGTCTCTGCAGTGGCAGCGGTTTAGTGAAGATTACTTTGAGATCATTGTACTGAGTGGAATCCACCAGCCAAGAGCAGTCTACTGCACGACAAACTGGATAGAGGCCTTCTGTGGATTACTGTCCTCCCCACGTTGGTTTGCTCCATGTTTGCTGGAGCTTTTCGCAGAGAGAGACAACATAGCTAGATGAACAGGTGCTACTCCCAGGACCCAAAAGCATAATCTTAAGATGTTTTCAAAAGCACAAATATGCCTACAAAATTTATGCTTTGAAATTTTGTGAAGGTGCAAGAAATGTGAATGATGGTTTGGTTTGGTTTATGGGGTTTAACGTCCCAAAGTGACTCGGGCTATGAGAGACGCCGTAGTGGAGGACTCCGGAAATTTCGACCACCTGGGGTTGTTTGACGTGCACTGACATCGCACAGTACACGGGACTCTAGAATTTCTCTTCCAAAGAAATTCAACCGCCGCGGCCGGGATCGAACCTGCGTCTTTCGAGTCGGCAGCCGAGCACCATAACCACTGAGCCACCGCGGAGATGTTCTGTAATGTTATAGGTTTGCATATATATATATGTTTGCATCAGTAACAAGGAGCAGTAAGCCTAGCCAACTAATTTCATCCAACAGAATCTTTCACTACCTTTTCTGAAATTATATACACTGCTGTTCACACAGCCTGCAGGGAACCTACACTGATTTTTGAACGGCTGGCACCAAGCAGGTACTGCACGCTACACCAGCAAATCGAACGGCAAAGAGCCGCACATGAAGAACCAGCTCAAGGAGTGCAGATGAATTAAGTGAACCACATGCACACTGTACCTCTGTCCTTTCACACCATGAAAATAAAGGGCATGGAGATGTAGGTGACTCGTGTTTTTCGTAAACGATGCTTTGTTTCATAATAGCATGCTCCAGTTGCAAAACCTGGGACGGTTTTGTAGCCACACAGCTTGAGCAGGCACATATTTCCAGCTCATGCGAGTTGATATGCTTTCTAAGCTCCAAAACAAACTTACTATAACAGTTTAGCATAGTGCTACCAACACTCTGGCAGTTACTTGTGGGGAAATCACAGCACATAGCAATGCAGTATAACACTACCACATATAGCAACCATATATCACTACCACCAGCCTACAAAAGTGCACACAGCAGATGGCAACTGGCTGCTGGCAATACACGGTTTTGGTATATGATAGCAATATAGAACACTGAATATTGTACTGCTATGTTAAAACACCAATTTTTGAACAGTAAGCTCCATGGAGTTGGAGCAAGCTTTAACAAGGGATTAACAACAGAAGCAATTCAACAATCTGCCTGGTGCGCACAGACTCTTAATGTGCACGGTGCTTGGCTGTTCTCACACTCAAAAGACAAGCTTTGCAAATCAAATGAGCATTTAGCCATTACAATGCGAAAAGCATGCAATGAACCACTACGCAAAAATATCTAGTGTTATCTCATCATTTGAGCTATCACCTGCGCACTTATAACCACAAAGGTTATTTATATCGGGTTTAATGGTACACAAGTAACTTAGGCTATCATGCAGCAAACGTAGGACAATGACCATAAAAGAAGCAACATTAGCCCCCACAAGGCATCAAAGCTAATCAATGGCAATATAATCAACCTCCACAGCACAATCAAAACAACAATCAGCACCAATAAAAGGAGAGATAAGACCATTTTTATCTCCGCCTTATAACAGCCCATGCTCAAGGTCTCTTGATATGCACATTAACCGAAGAGCTCCAGATAGTATCAGATGTTGGGATTACTAGGTCAAAGCTTATAAGCTTAGTGAAATGCTCAGTTCATGACTGGACTGACAAATGCACAAGGTAACTCTGTGAAGAATTGACAGCTAAAGTCGGCTGTGTTATCAGCGCATTGATGTAATAAATTTAAAAGGCGTGTACTGCAAAAAGAAATGACATTTTACTTCAGAACTTTATTAACCCTTCAACAGATGTTTAAAGCACCAGTCCTGCAAGCTTCAGAAACACACAGACAGGTTGCTGAGAACCGCGGAAATGTTGGCTGACAACGCTGAAATATTAGTAGCTGGATGAGAGTGTTTACGAGGCAGCGACCAACCGCTAACAAAGCATAGATCACACGAGTGGAACTTGTTACTGATGTTTCTGTCAGATTCATTCACTGCTTTCAGCAAGGACAAGATTCTTTAAAAATTATTCTCTTCCTACCGAGTCCCTTCAGCTAGCACGATTACGAAAAAAACAGGTGTGTAATTGGCTATTTCCTATTAGCTTACCTGAGACCAATTCGATGACCACATGGATCTTCCCTCCAGGCTCAAGGTCAATCTGTCAAACGAGACACATTTCCTATCAGTGTCAGGCTCAGACCTAGCAATGTAAAAATGGCAAACGCAAAGGCTGCAGTAGGCAAACTGGTTTAGAACTACATGTTTTAAACAGCTGTGTCTCTACAACTAACCATTCTCAACATGCCCTGACACAATCCTACAACTATCCACTATGCTTTTTTATGTTGCTGTTTCTCTAGCTGTACAAAAAAAGTCATTTGGAATAACGATGACAGTCATATCAGTGTGCAAAAGGGATGGCTCTATGCGTCAACAAATCTAGATCTCTCACACTCAGCCCGCTTTGCTTCACAAATCCTGTTTGTCTAATGAACATCACTTTTAGCGTATTCATCTCTAAAGCAAGTTCACAGTGCTAAAGCTTCAGAAACAGAACTATACATCACGGCTGCCTTCAATATGAAAGTGCACGCTTAAGTACAGTCCAACAAGACCTTTATGCGTGTGCAATGCATATAACTTTCAAGCAAGCTCAGAAAATATTATACTCCTCACACAGCATGTGTGCAAGAGGCAATCCTTACGCACTTGCCGTCCCACTGAGTGTCGTCTACACGAACACAAACCAAGTGAGGTGCTTAGCTAAGCTCGACACAGCGAACAAAGGTGTTCAGTCATAACACCTTTACGTCTTATGGTCGCCTTTCTGTTGTGTAACATAAAAAAAAGGAGGTAGCTTCAGAAAACCTGCTTGGCAGTGGTTACGTATGTGCATATACACACGGTACAACAGAGAACACTGCAGATTTCGTTACTGAATTCGACGTCGAGGTCTTCTATCGACCCCGTGTACATGCTGCACGTATACAAGCGTCGAGCGGAGACGGGCACGCGACATACACGCAGCAACGGCCGGAGTCCCGTTACGAGGTGGCGGTGGTGCGCGCGGGATATCGGTTACACACCATCGCCTGGAGACAATGGCAGAGTCTTTCGCGCTCCGTCGCGCCCGCCGACAAATTTACCGCAATCAACCACGCTAGGCCGGGTCGCTCGACGCGTTCTTAATTGCGGTCGCCCAGTCTACATGCCTTTGCGGGGAGTAAACATGGAAGCTGCGAGGAGGGGGGGAGAGCGCGGGGAAGACGGCGATTTCACAAGCCGCGCACGAAAAGGACCTTGAGACGCTCGTCGCAAGGTAAACAATAATCTGGCGATTTTGGCTCGTGAGGCCAGCCGAGCACGCCGGCCGGCGCATCACACCTTGGCGCGGCGGCGTATACGTAACAGTCGGCGACCCACCGCGCGCCGTTGGGCCAGACAGCGCGCGCGATCGCGACAGCAGTGGCGCTCAGTCGTCGGGGTGGACATCGCGTCGCAGTGGTGAATGGGCGTTCCGACCGGCCGAATGTTTCCCGATTTATCCGCGACGGCCGGGGATCGGAGCAGCGGCGGCGGCGGCGGCCAGGGGGTGGGGAGGAGAGGGGACGACGCGATTGAAGGAATGGCCGCGCTTACCCAAATGTCGTTCTCGTTGCTGCCTTGCTCCTTGGCCGAGTTGGCCAGCTCGTCGAAGGAGACGCTGCAGTTCGCGACGAAATCGTCCGAAGGCAGCGCCTGATGGAACACGGTGAAGCCCAGGTTCTGGGCGCCGTGCACCTCGGCCGTGAAGTACTCGTTCCAGACGGGCTTGAAGGTCCGCTGCTTGGTGCTGGATCGGCTGATGAGGATATCATCGACATTGATGGACACGTAGGGGTCTATCAGCATCAGTTGAGGCTTCGAGCCGACCACGTTCGCGTGCCGGGTGGTCAAGTCTGTCGGCTTGAGTTCCACGGCTTCGCATATCTTCAGCTTGACGGTGCCCGTAAAGCTTGGCATGTCTGCGGCCCTCTCCGGAGCTTGGGGCTCTGCGCGCCGGTGGTTCCCGCGGGGCCCTCAGCAGCCCTCGAAGCGCCGCGATCCTCGCATATCGGCGCCGGCTCGTCCGCTGCGCCGCTCGGACGTCCCCGGCCTCTCTCGATCGGCAAAAACTGCCTCCAAATTACTTCGTCCCGGCCTCACGAACGGCCGATTTCGCGAGGACTAATTATGCGGGTCAAGCCAGCTATCCCACAATGCGTGAACAGCCGCGGCGCACGCGCAGTGTGTCCGCGAAGCCGCAGTCGTCGGGCGCGCTCCTTTATTTCGACGACCGCTGCCGCTCACTCCGCCGCGACCCGCGGCGCCGGCACGCACTCGACGCCACGCTTGACGTCAGGTCTCGGCGTCTCGCGACTGGCGGCGCTGGAACTCACTCGAAGAAGGGAACGCGTCAGCCACCGTTCGAGGGAGAGAGGAAGCGCCGAGTCGCCGTTAGGCCTCGTTTCGCTTGAGCCGTCTGCTCGCAACTCTTTAGGCACGGCTGCTCATTACTGCCGGGTCGCAGCTTTTTATCAACCGCAACAGAGACGAGCTTCAGCCGCGCATTGTCGCTGGTTCATCGACGCATCGCGAGATGAGACGAAGCGCGCGATTGCTGCACCTGATGCGTTGGCCGGCGGTCGAGAAGCAATCAACAAGCATATCGGCGCTCGCCAAAGCGAGTTGCTCTGCGTGGCGCCGGAACTATGCGGGGAAGTCATACCGCAGGATTTCGCTTTTTTTTTTTATTCGTGCGTATGCTGCTTTTACCTGTAGCTGTCATCGCAAGCGGCATAAAATGGCAATACATTAAGCGCTTCAGTATAAGTTTAATACGCTCATCTCTAAACCGCTTAGGGTGAGACAATCCTTAATAGCAGTACGGTTGCACTTGCGCAGAAGGGATCTCGCGTCCTATGCGCGGGTCCGATTCGAAAAACCAAAAATCGCGTTCACCCTACGCGTCAGGAATATGCAACAGCAATTAGAAGGAAAGCCGCCCAAGCGGACAATGGTGTGTCCATAAAAAGACACTTGCAAGGTCTAGAGGATGTTTGCGCCTCTGACGCATCGCAAGGAAGTGAGAGCAAGAGATGACGCACGGCTCACGCTATAGCTGTTATCAAGAAGCGCGATGACTTCATTACGGGAAGTAAATATCGCTCGCTATATGAACAGCGCGAGCGCTTCCAGGTAACACGCGACGTGACAGGAAAGGAGCTATATATATATATACATTTGGAGAGCAAGATAAACATAGGCACTTGTGATATGTTGCGAACTGCTCGAATTACAGGACACCGCGAATCGGGTGGAGGTCATATAACTTCAGGGAGACACAGCTTTCCTAATTCATGGTTGTCTTTTTACTTCCTGCAAAGTCTTTCACTTGGCGCCGGCATTGTACTGTTATCTCTCGCGATGTCTTTCCGGTGTGAACGAACGCGCTATCGACGCGTCGCGCAGTTGACAGCGCCACAGTGGAGCCACTAAGCGGCCGTTCATCGATCTAGTTGTAGCACAAAGAAAGGAAAACCGTTTCCTTCCTCCATGAGTCATATTGGCCGAAACTTGGCATCGTGCAAACCTTGCACAGACGGCTGATTTCACTGCGTTGACGCTGCGTTGACTCGAGATAGTGGTCCGCGACAGCGTGTTCTAACGGGAAAAACAGAAAAACGTTAGGCGGACAGCGCACGGTGACTGATATAAAAATTTGGGACTAGGGCAGTTTTTCGCATTATTTACAGTGACACGGCGCCAAGGGAAGTCGAGGAGTGGCAGCCGCAACTCTAAATTTTTTCAAACGACATAAAAAAAAAATTGTTTCCTTCAGACCCCCCTACGAGAAGGACGCTACCTGATAATGCAGCCCAGGCACCCTCGCTGTATCTGAATCTGCGCTGCATTTTGTTGATTTTGTTTCTATGAGGAGGCAATATGCCATAAACACAGCATCCCTACCGGAATTTGATTCCGCCTTCTCCTCACCACCTCGCTACGAATATCCTGAGCCGTCCCTGCGAAAGTCCGAAACTGGATGTCCCGTGGACAGACACGAGACATCATTTTTCGGCCTTAGAAAATCTCTAAATGTTGCCTAAATGACGTTTACGCAAAAAAAAAAAAAAGTCTTGTTCGCTCAGAGTGCGTCCAGATCTTGACTTGAAAATCTGCATCTGAAATAATTCCCACCAAACCAAAAACCTCTCAGAGACGTCTAGTTTTTGGTTTGCTGGGTTTGATTCGGGCGTGCAGCAGACGGTCGTTGTCGAATGGTGTACACTCACGTCAGTACAGATTATTGCTTCTTACAAAGTTTCTCTCAGATATATTATACCATGAGTGGAGCTCACCGTCGGCGTGGGGTCAATCCATATCTTGACTCCCGAGAAGCGTCAAAACACGCGTCGCGTCACCGTGCAGATATAGCGGCGCAACGAGAGGCAATTGCGCTTGTTTCCTGTTTCGACAACGCCAGCGTATATCGTTCTCTGACGTCCTTGTGCGCAAGTTAAAGCCGCCGCTGGGACGCATTCAAGACAAAGACGATTCTGGCCTAGAGTGTGCGTCGCCATGCGCGACGAAATAAACAAGTTTGTGAGCGTAAATGGCAAACAATTACAAAAGTTGACCGCTTTCGTATTTGTCGTCCATGATTGTATCATAGACCGCTCTATCGTCTTTTTGTTACCGTTCAGGTGCAAGCGTGAAGCGGAGAATATATAGACCCCGCTCTATTCTCATTTCATTTCATCGCCCCTGTACTTCTTCCTGAGTATAGTTTTCGAACAGTCATATTCAACTAGTAATTAGAAACTATTAATAAATTCCAAGATTGCAGAACTGCAGAACGCGACGGAAAGGGTTAACACCATAATTTTCGAGCGGATATTTTTAAATTACAAGGCGTTTTCTTCACGCTTCCGAAGAAGTGTGCGAAAGCTAACGGGGTTTTCGAAATAATTAACGAAAGAGAGAAATAAAGAGAAAAATGAAGATTGGTTTTGAGGAAAGGGAAGGAAAGGCGCAGTAACCACACCGTGAGGGATTGGATGAAGTGAAAGAAGAAAGAGGCAAAGTGGCGCTGTAGTAGAAGGCTCCGGAATAATGTCGATCATATGGGGATCTTTAACAATGACATCGCTCAGAACATGGGCGCCTTTTGCGTTTCGCCTCTACCGAAATGTGGCCGAGTCTGAACACGGCTCCTCCGGCTCCGCAGGAAAGAAAGCGAAAAGAAAGAACATGAAATAAAGAAATCAGAAGGAAAGGAAGGAAAAGAAGACGGCAGGTGCACTTCAACCGCACGCCACGAACAGAATATGGTTACCATGGCAACGACCAATACGGTAGCGCCCCTAGGTGCGCAGATTATTCAAAATACGGGCGTTTGACAGTGAACATTCAGGACTTCAAGCGCTCTCATCAAGGAGCGAAAAAAAATTCGGATTAAAGTTTAAACTACGGAAACTACGGAAGATATTACGTCAATAAAAATGGCTTCGTCTGACGATCTGCAAGTTTTGCAGAGCGTCAGCTGTTATTGTGGGGTTTGATGTCCCGAATAAGCGGCACAGCAGCTATAACAGATGCCGTAGTGGAGCTCTGAGAATTAATTTAGACCACTTAGGGATCCTTAACGTGCGCTGACATTGGACGCATATTCCCACTGATAAGCATAGTATTTTTGCAGTTAGCAAAGGGAGGAGTCTTTTAAACGCCGCACGGGAGGCCTTGAGGTTAGCAAAGAGAGGAGATTTACACCTCGGCATGTTTAGAAGAGGGAATTCGTTTCCGTTGCCAACAGTATATTTTAGCGACGGAAATCTATCCCAGGGCTTGGGCTGAATACCCTGGCCCTAAAATTGAGTGCATTATAGATAATATTCAACCCAAATGGGAGTTTAAATGGTTGGCGTCACCCTTTAAACTCCTTATGTGGAAGCATTTACGCCATCAATATGAAGTACGATTGTGCTCAATAACCTATTTTACTCCCTGCACTGAATATGGAGCATAAAGAAGGATTCTCCACGTTTTAACTCCCATTTCGAAATGGAGTTTCTTGGTCTAAGTGCTCTCCAAGTCCCACAGTGGAGTAAATAAAAGCACCATTTTGCGCCGTCCGCACGGTCACCTATGGCGTCTCGTCTGTTTCCGGTCAGTCGTGTGGTAATGGTGGCGAGTTACGTTCTCTTGGTTACCATCGTCGATGGATCATTGCTCGCTTCCACTGCTCCACAGGTGCCTGCCTTGGTACAAGATGTCAGCTCGTCACCGTTTCCCGCATCAATCAGCTACGTTAAACTGCTCCTCTGATGCGTCCAGCGCGCTTCAATCATACCTGAGCTTCCTTTGTTACTGTCGCGCCCCCGTTATAGTCCCCGTCTAGGCCTAATTCTCAGTTTTTCGGTGTGATTCGCGCGGTGCATTGCAGCAGCTGCAGTTGCAGCAGCTGTGTTGCATCAACAAGGAAACTGCGCTAAAACAGAGTTTCAACGCCGAGCTCGGTGGTGGTCTTATTTTCAACTTATCCTGCTCTGGCTTTTAGTTTTCTTGGTCATGCACTAGTGAACTAGTGGGTGACCATGAAAACTACTCTGAGATCTCTTTTTAGCTCCGAAATATTGATTCCAAGTTTACATCGCCTTATATACGATAACTCGCAACCAAACGAGCTCGGAAAACATAAGCAGACGACTACTGCCGCCTCCGCCGTCACTGGGCTTGCAGACGGAGAAAAGAACGCCTCACGCTCTCTCACTTTTGAGCAGCGCAAGCAGAATTGTCCAGGGTGGATTGCCGGTTGTTGTAAGAATTAGCCTGAATGAGGATGTACAAACATGTCGCCATTTTGTGGGTACTAGAAATTTTACTCCTTCGTACTCCTAAATGCATCTCTTGTAGAAGAGAGGAGCAAATAAAATACTCCATCTATATGGAGAAAATAAGACCTCTTTTCGGGTGTGCGCTAGAGGAAAAGCCATTTGCTCCCACATATTAAATTCACAAAGCGCCCCGGGAAACGCGGCCCATATATGCAACTCCAGTTATCGGCAGCTTGCCTGCTGTGAAGCGACGTTGTTGTGTCGCCCGTGATTCGTAGTGACCTTTACGGACGCTTATTCTTATCTAACCGAGATGGCCGACTCTCCAGCGTGCGAACATCAAGTGCGAGGAAACGATATTACACGTACACCTACTTCGGCACTGCTTCCGTTTTGACATCGAACAACTCTCTCAGGGCAGCTGGCAATGCGCCGTTTTGGGCACGTCCCCTAAAGCGGCGACTCCACAGAGACCTGCGAGGCGTATGAACGAGCGCCTGTGCGTCTGCAACGCCAATCAGCGCATGCGTCTCCATGTTTACGGTGATAGCTTGTTCCCCCGTCTCGAGCCGCCTGAAATAATTCCAAGCCGTGAAGAAAAAAGTTTTGGGGGACAACTTCAAGCCACGAAGGGTCGGGGAGAATCTTAGTGGTTACAGCGTTCGGCTATTGAGCCCGGCGACGAGGGTTCGAACCCGGCCATGGCAGCCGTGTTTCGATGGAGGCGGAAACGCATAAGACACCTCTGTACAGTGCGATGTCAGCTTACGTCCGAGAATCCGGAGCCACTCTGGTGTCGTCCTCCTTCAACTTATGCACACGGCGCGGTTCGTGCACATGTACACCGAAACACAAATACTGCACATTCCCTTTTCCGACAACAATTATACTAAAATGCCATGGCTTGCGCGCTCGTCTATAGACCTTTTCACGAACTATCATCATCAGTCTGACTACGCCCACTGCAGGGCAAAGCTAAATCATAGCTCCTCCGTGTTTAGAGCACAGCCCAGTGACCAATATGACAGCGCGCGCCCTTCGATATATCTTTTTGAAAATGCCTTCAAGGACGTTCCTAAAGGGGCTCTGAAACGGCATCTCAACAAAGGTTCAGTATTCCTAGCATGTTGAAGGACGCCGCTTCACGAATATTCTCCAGCAAAAAAATTGGCTGTGGCTTAGCTAAGGTTAAGTCTGGATATCTTGAAGCGAAGAGCTGCAGCAAGGGGGAGGAGGAGCCGCGCGTGTAGTGAATACGGTGCTGTCTTAGAAGGTTGCTTTAGAGACATGTACTGTGGCGTGCATTCCTCTCCGGTGTACACCAAGATATGAGAGACAGGCATTTGATTTTTTTAAAAGCAATTTTCAGTTCATTTTCCTTAAGGCCCTTACGGTGCGGTTCGGGTATCGAGATATGAGAGAGACAGGCTTCGTTTCCTTTCCTTAAAAACCAATTTTCTTTTCATTTTCCTTCCCTTACGGCGCGGTTCGGGTGTCCACCATGACGTCACGCAGTTCGCGCATGCGCACCTGTGGCTTTTTCTGACAACGGGGCCCACGCTAGCCTCGGTGTTGTCTAGCCTAGTGAAGCTTTTCGCTTCAAAATTTTTAAATGCGTTTAGTAGAAGCTGAGTTATCCGCAGTCAAAATTTAAATTTCAGCTTCTTCGCGCCTTTCCTTCTCCTCTCGTCACTTTCTGCACGCTCAAAGGTCGGTTAATGTGGTTTTTGAGGAAAGGAAATGGCGCAGTAACTGTCTTGGGTACCGCCGCGGTGGCTCAGTGGTAAGGCGCTCGTCTACCGAGCCGGAGTACCCGGGTTCGAACCCGACCGCGGCGTTTCGATGGAGCGCGCGAAACGCAAGAGGCGCCTGTGTGCTGAGCGATGTCAGTGCACGTTAAAGATCCCCAGGTGGTCGAAATTATTCCGGAGACCTCCACTACGGCACCTCTTTCTCCTTTCACTCCCACCTTCCTCCCTTCCCTCACGGCGCGGTTCAGGTGTCCGCCGAGATATGTGAGACGGATACTGCGCCATTTCCTTTCCTCAAAAACCAATTTACCAATTTATTTATTTATCTTGGTGGACACGTCAACCGCGCCGTCAGGGAAGGAAGGCGAGAGTGAAAGAGATAAAGAGGCGCCGTAGTGGATCTTCAGAGGTCGGCGCTCCTCCGCCGGCCCCAGCGCCGACGCCCGCGGGAATTTTCCTGGAGGCGGAGCTTCCTAACCCACCGAGGCGACGCTGCTTACTGGCCGCGGTAGCTGCGTGACGCCTGAAAGAATCTAACCAATAGCCATCTCTGAACGGAATTACGCAGAAGCGTGCGACGGAGGAGGACGCGGCATAAAAAAATTGGCAGAAGCTTTGCTTGGTTAAGCCCGGCAAGTTGCGAAAGCAATAGCCCTGGATGCGCCTGGTTTGCCTGGTGGTGTGTCTTGGTAGTGCTCTTAGTAAAGCTTATTTATGAAAGTTTTGCCCATTTGTTTTACATGACATTATACTCACCACACGAGGGCCCCCACGTGCTGGGAGATTTATGCGCGCCTCGATCGCCATAACGAGCGGCTGACTCTAACGGATGATTGTCTAGAAGCTTCCCTCTTCTTTCACTCCCACTTCCTCCCTTCCTGTACGGTGCGGTTCGGGGGTCCACCGAGATGAGAGAGAATTTCTTTTCCTCAAAAAGCGTTGCGTTCAAAGGGCAAGGCATCGCGCCGAACGGGTGGTGGCGTTCCTCCCTTCCTGTGGTTCGGGTGTCCACCGAGATGACAGAGAATTACTGTGCTATGCCTTGCCCTTTGAACGCACCGCTTTTTGAGGAAAGGAAATTCTCTGTCATCTCGGTGGACACCCGATGGATGGATGGATAGGAGCGCCCCCTTTGAAACGGGGGTGGTGGCAATTGCCACCATGCTCAGCTTTTATTTCTTTATTGTTTTTTTTTGTTTACTGTATTGGCAATTCTCATTAAGATTCGCCATCACCTTTACCTACGGTTTCCTACAATTCTAACCTTATGCCACATCTCTGCTTTTCAGCCACCAATCCTCCAATCGCTTTTTGCTGACTTCCACTGCAGATTTATTTACATGACCATTGTTATCTTTAAACCCTAGGGCCTCAGAAAGAGTGACTGTGCCTGCATCGACATCCGGATGGATACCATCACATTTGATTATGAGGTGTTCAATTGTTTCCACATATCTACCACACACTGCACATGTGTCATCTTCGTTAAATTTCTTTTTGTAGCTGCGCGTTCTAAGACACCCTGATGTAGATTCAAAAAGTAGGGTACTGCCTCTTGAGTTATCATAGAAAAATTCTTTCCGACCGCTAAGCGCGCCGCGCGTGGCAGGAGTTAGGCCGCGCTTGGTAGCTACCGGCCTCGCTACGCGACGGGCTGAAAGTGCAAGCAGTATTGCTTTCGCAATAAAAAGCAGCCGGGAAGGACTAGCCAACTTTCGCGCACGATTGTGGGTTCTCTGCTGCGTGTAAAGTGTACTATTTGGCTCAGGTGTTCATGACTACAGAATGAAGTGACTAAACGCGTCTATTTACTCAGGTGATTTTTAAGAGCCCCTTTAAATTTACTCACCACGTGGACCCATAAACATGTAACCATGGGGATAAACCTAATTAACCCCTCCGCCTTTAGATAACTTGCACATGACGCCTAGGGCACCATGATGGCTGACCACGCATAGCGTCCACCAAGCTTCCAGGTGGCGATAAGGGGATTAGTACAGTCACCATGTTAGTGGACCAGATGCTACAACTGTGCATCTGGTCCACTAACATGGCGACTAGTGTAACAAGCCATCTCCACATCCTTTGCGAGAAGCATGCCCCTCGCAGATTTGGCGGGCGGCTCCCATGGGCAACCCTGTAACTTCAAAACTAAAAGCTCAGAGGGTGGTGGTGGTGAAAAACTTTATACAGAAAGGGTGACTGGTCCTTATGGGCGGGGTCCTCAGTCCAGGACTCCAATAGCTTCTGCAATCAGCCGCAATCAGTGGGGGGAGGGGGCTGCGCATTCAGTCTCCCTAGCAGACATGCGAAGTGGTTCAAATGTAATCCCATGCACTACAGTTTCCCAGAAGATCTGAAATAGAGGGTGCTGATAAAGTGAGCCCCCTCCCCTCCATTTTTCCGGACATCCGGACTGCCCCGCTCACGCGACCGCGACATTGCGTGCCATGGTTGCTTGCATAGGCGCACCATGCAATCGACGTTACATGAATAAGGTCTACAGTGCTCAGCGCCAGATGGCAGGCAACTAATGAAGGTGTGACTGTTGCCGGAGGTAGAAATGCTTGCAGCTTTGGATGCAGAAATATCTTTATTTCGTACCACTGTGCCATCCAGGAGACGCACATCAGCCGAGCCTGCGAAGCACTGGCTTCCATTCTTGCAAAGCAAACCACGTTGGGTAGTCGCGTAAAATATAACACCACCAATGTCCCGGGAAGTGCAATATTTCACACGTCGCGCACATACGCACACATCCATGCCACTCACACACAGGCACATACACACACAAATATGTGCACTCACAGTTGCATAAGCGCAAGTAGCGTTTCAACACACCCCCTCTAATAATAGTGAAACTACAAACCGCAATGCTTACAGGGGAGTCTATTATGTTTTACCAGTGCCGAAAACACATAGCACATCAATTGGTCTTCACTTGTCACTGTGGGTAGGTATTACTAGTACTGTACCAATGCAAAAATTAAGCATGCTGTAGTTTCAAGCATCCCAATTTTTTGACGGCCTTATCTCAGAAAAGGAAAGTGACATAGTAAACATCAACACAATTAAATTCTAAGCACCCACCCCTAGTCCGACCATTCCCCTCAAATAAAAAAAAAAAAGAGGCAGTGGGGGAGAGGCGCTGGATGTGCTTAAATCGGCATTAATACAGTGTTTCAACTACGGGTGCACATCCTAGAAGAATGACAAAGAGAAAGTAAAAACTCTCAAGTGCACAAAACAATGGGCACCCTCCCAATCCATCCCTTGATATTCAATGAAATCAGTGATGGCATGAACAAAAGATCCAGAAGAGAAGTGTCACTGACTACGCAGCGCAAATATGCCGATAAAAGCTCAGCGACACAAAAAAAAACCCTGCGACAAATGCAGAAGCCAAGGCCTCACGCCTGCATACACCCATCAACACACCAATTCTGTACAAAAAGCATAATTGCTGCTGAATAGCAAAGCAGACAGCTATTTTAGCTATCAGTTGCATATATTGCTGCTAGCAACCATGCAAGGTACAAATTCTCCCCAAAAATGTAGAACTTCTTACAGCAGGTACTTGAATGCATTCTACCAGGCCTTGAATAATGCCATGTGATCTGCTTCGATGCATTTCTGCCACATACAGTGCGTCACAGCTTTGCAGCCGCGTTCTATGCAGAGTGATTCTGAGGGTCTCCAAGGTTGCCAATGGTTCTAGAATGCCCCAATACCCAGGCCTAAGTACTAACTTCTCATATAGGCAAGCATAGTGTATCAGCCAAGTGTGTCGGGCACTTCCGCTACCATGATCAAGCTATTGCTTTCTAAGTAAGCTTTTGCTGTACATCCTGTGTCTCGTGACAACTGCGATGCTGTGCACATTTACAAAATGCATTGCGCGCACACGAAAACGTGGGCACCAGAACTACAACCAACATGAAACTACACACCCACAGCTCCACAATGCCCAACAGTTCAATCCACGTTAAAAAGACAGTTCCCTCGTGGCAAATAATGCATAGCTAAAGATGACTGCAGTGGAACCAAACATAACAAAGAAAGAAGTGCCTTGGAGCAAGACACTTGGGGGGGGGGCAGTGATGTGCCTTGCACACCATTCATCTATGTTCTGCCTTTCGCAATGTTACTGAATCGCTGAATCAATGACTCCAGCTGTCTCAAGCGCAAACTAACCCTGCGCCATGCAAAAGACACAATATTAGCTTGTTTCCACATGATCCGGTCAAACTGGCATGGGCTAGAGCAGATACCAGTAGGACCAATTAAAACTCCACAGTTTTGTGACAGTCCAGACTGCTATGGACTCAGGGACATTCTAGAGCGTAACCACAGCCACATCAATTAAAAGGCAGGAATGTAAACGCAAAACCGTAATACTCTTAAACCTGAAAACCATGCACTGATCTGCAGCATGCTGTAGGATAGACTAAACAAAATCAAATGATGTAAGCAAGTTCAGAGATCGCCTCAAGTTGCAGATCTCTTCTGCGTAGCCATCAAACACAGGGCTTCTCTGCATAGATTTTCGCTTCAGCTTAGTATAGGTTTTAGCACTGTGCAAGCATTTAAGACATTTCCAAGCTCACCAAGGGCTTGACAGAAAAAATCTATACGTCTGTGTTTTTAAGGTATCTTCTACTACAGTTTGCCACCATTTGCCTAACAGGACTGTGCCAGAAAACAAGCAGAATAATAAAAGTTTAAAAGTACTCATATTTGGTACAGACCAGAAAAAAATATTAAAATAAAAAGCAGGGTGTGTGGGGAAGGGACAACAAAAGATGCTTCACCACAAGAACTTAAAAGAAAATGATGAAGGTCGATGAGAATTGCAAACCAAGGAAAGTGCTGATGCAAGCTGTCAGCTCCCTAATGGTACTCGGAAACGATGAAAAGGATGTAAAAAGTGCTTCATGGACAATGTTTCAACTAAACCGCACATAGCTGGCATGCCTGCAGGCAAGCACAGGTACTTACTTTCCTCGTGTGAGGCAGAACAAAAACAATAAGCAGTGAACAATAAGCCGTGAAAGAAAAAGGATGGCAACGCTCAGGGCTAGCAGGGCAGACTGCTCTACAGTCACTGCCAAACTGAGACATAAACATATAAAAGGAAGGCTCACTCCATTTGCAGGCCACGACAGTGTCACAAACAAGATGACTTATGCAGATCCGTTAACATGTGGTGCAACAGGTGACCTGAAATGCAACCATACCTATGGACTTGTCTCCAGAACAGTTTGACCATACCAGTGGCAAAATTCTCTGAGGCCCATGCGTCGAAACCCAGGACCCCTGACTGGTCCATGGCTCTGCGGTTAACTCACTGTAGTGCTGATGGACTCTGAGGTTTGACTGGTCCATGATTCGGAGGTTCTCATTGTAGTGCTGCTAGTGGAAGTTAGGGACACCGTGGACAAAGTAACACTGGCCTAGATCGACTTATTACCACTTTCTAATGACCAAGAGGCCACTTTCTCTGAAAATGGGGCTAGAAAGAGTTAGTGAAATGCCAGAAGACAGGTATAGTCGCCACAGGTTGTTACTGCGACCAAACTGCAGTGATATCAGGTAAGACTTCGTCAAATAAAACCGCAGACAAAAAGTGCCTGAAGATAAAATAACTTCTACATCACTATCATTAAAACATTTTTACTGAAGAAAAAAGAAGACGAAAACTGACCATATAAAAATAAAAAAAAATGAAGCAAACCTATTAACACTCAACAGCATCACCAATGTCATGAGTTCCAAAATAGTCCAATTTTAGTTTCAAATTTCTTAGCCATGAAAGGCCTAGCTATCAGGTCTAATTAAAACCTGATGGACTCCTTCTCCATATCCCTTTAAATAAACTCTCAAGGCAAACAAAAACCAAATTCTCCATATCCCTTTAAACAAACTCTCAAGGCACTCAAAAAACCAAAGCTTGCTGTGTGGCACTCATAGCCTGATCGCACAGGGTATATAACCTTTTATATATTGGCTGTGGGGCATTTTCTGGCTTCGATTCAGATTTTTGTAACAAGTTTGGCTAAATAGCTCCGCTTTCTACAACGCTCATACTGAGTAAAGTGCTTCAAGGCCCCTTTAAATTGCGCCCACTGATATATTTTGGTGCCACTCCTCATGGAAAGCATAAACGGAGGGATGGCTCCACTTCGAGTTATCAGGTGCCTCCACTGTACAAGCCTCAATGGGTGCCTTCTTAATATTGTGCCTACTTCAATATCTGCCGATGGAGAGGTGACCATTCCATATATGCCTCTTCATAATGTGCCATTCTCCACTTAACTATACAGAGGGATGACCTTTCCATATGTTCCAGTTCAATCCTCTAGGTGTCGCCACAGCATGACCACCCCCCAAGGTAATTCCACTTAATCAGCCAGTGTCCACTTATTCACTAATGGAGAGATGCCCTCCATATATTCCACTTTCTGTCACTAGGTGCCACCACTGTGAGACCCTTTATTGGTGCCTCTTCATAATGAAACAGCTGTATCTTACCGGTACTCAATTATAGGGCAGAAACGTGGAGGCTAACGAAAAGGGTCCAGCTTAGTTAAAGGTGCACTGAAGAGGAATCTGAACTCGTCTTTTTTCCGCGGGAACTCGATCTACACGTTCCGAGCATTCTTAGAAACTTCGACTTATTGCCCTGTGTGGCCGATTTCCCCAATTAAAACGAATTAACATCCGGCTCCAGCCTTTAGTTTTTGAATTCTCCCCGTACGGTGGGCGGAGTTGACCAACGCGTGGAGTGCCTTTCAGCCAGCTCCGTGGAGGCTTTGCTTTCGCTTTATTTTGTTTTTTAGGTTTCCGTGAATAAATAGTTTCATTCACAGATAATGAAGCCACAAAATAAGCCTGCAGAAATAAAAATACGCGCGGACTATTTGCCTCTACGGATTACTACGTATTACTCCGCTGGTGGCAGAGCGGCAAGCCGCCACGGGACTGGGTGAAAGGGTGAAAGGCGCTCCACGCGTTGGTCGACTCCGCCCACAGTACGAGGCAGTATTAAAAAAAAAAGGCGGGAGCCGGGCGTTAATTTGATTTAATTGCGGAAATCGGCCACACAGGGCAATAGGTCGAAGTTTTAAGAGTGCTCGGAACGTATAGATTGAGTTCCCGCGGCAAAAAGAAGAGTTCAGATTCCTCTTTACTGCACCTTTAAGGACAACGCAGTGAGCTATGGAAAGAAAAATGATAGGTGTGATGTCAAGAGACTGGAAGTGGGCGGAGTGGGTGAGGGAACATACGCGGGTTAATGACATACTCAAGAGGAAGAAATTGGCTTGGGCAGGGCATGTAATGCGAAGGCAAGATAACCACTGCTCCTTAAGGGTAACGGAGTGGATTCCATGAGAAGGGTAACGTAGCAGGAGGTGGCAGAAAGTTAGGTGAGCGGATGAGATTAGAAGTTTGCGGGGACATGGTGGGCGCAGCTGGCAGAGGACAGGGTTAATTGGAGAGGCCTTTGCCCTGCAGTGGGTGTAGTCAGGCTGATGATGATGATCCAGTTGTCTGCCAGAGGTGAAATGCCCCTTCCATATATCCTTCCTCTACAATGCCAGACAGTCTTCAGACAACAAACAAATTAAACAAACCTACGCCTGAAGCTCTCTTCCAGACTGCGGAAATCGGAGAACAGAAGAGCGCAGCCCAACCAAGTAAAATGGAAAGGTAGTGTTCGTATGGAAAGAATAAATAAAGCACCCCAGCTAAGCTATTTTCACAAGTGGACTTTCGTGCAAGCTTAAGTGTTAGCTTGCAACTTATTTACACTTAATATACGGCGAAATGCGATTCCCTTTGAGGAAACTTAAAAAGACTGGCACTCAGCATATACAGCCCAACAATTACTGCCTCAAAATTGCATTCTTACAATCATTACATTACATTACACTCATAACTTTTAACACCTAATTCTGCTCACAAAATATGCGAAGCTGACAACAATGAGCTAAGAACAAAACTGAAATGAATCACCAAAAGTCAAGCTTTGACTGCCTCTGAAGACCTAGAAGTCTGAACAGCATGCAAATTTATATAATTCCAGTCTTCAGTATGAAAAAAGTAAAAAGAAAAGAAAAGCAATAAAAGAAAAAAGAAATGTCCTTAGAAAGCAGCTTGCATGATTTGTACGCTTTCTGCTACTGACCTGAAGTCCAAGGCAACCCACTGTGGGCTTGTTTTTGCTTTAGGGACAGTCTGACAATGTTCGCTAAAATATGGCAACATCAAAAAAACTCCAGGAGTTTTTGGAAGCGCACATAATTTAACAAAATTTCTACCGTAGGCTCCCCTCTGTCATGATAGTTTCTGCCAAATAACACAGCCATATGACATTTTGTTCTGACCCAAATAACTTTTAAAGCTGGCCATTTTCGTGACATCAGTTCTCGTGATTTCTATGGGCAACACTGTACAACATCACACATATTACTAGCTCATTAGTACCTACTGCGCGTTTGTGGAACAAAAATAGATGGACACGCATTTGGTCGCTTCGGGAATTCCACGAATGGAGCCATTGCTTCCAGTTGCTACTTTAGCAATTCAACAAGCATATGTGAATTTTTCCAACAATATTTGTGACGTCGCTGCATTGCCTTTGACCATGCAGCCAAGTTTCGGTTTTCGCCCCAAAAATATTTTACCAAGTATTAAAAAAACAAAGTGGTGTAAACATAGAGGACTCTAAGGAATGTAACGCAATCCAAACAAAACGTTAAACATAGAAAACACTGCGGCTGCTCTTTAAATTGCATTAGAGCAACGTTTTCTGAAGCAACGATAGCTTCAAAGAGCACGGAAAAAGAAAACAAATCTCAGATCTTTCGCCTTCTATCAGAGTGAACAAGTCACTACGATTTATGCATCTTGCCTTGCCTTGCCATGCATCTTGCCATTTCAAAGCCCAGATGACCCCATCAATCCTTTCACTAGACAATGCCAAGAACCACTGAGAAAGCCTCTCACACATCAGCTTTAAGGCGGGACACTGCCCTAAAGAGTGAACTTTTGAACCGCTTGCGAAACTTGCGAGGCTAGTTTATATCAGCGCTGAGACTATCGCTGCCAAATTTCATCATTCTAGAATAAGCATGAAGCCCGTCATGCAACCTTTATGACAAGGATGACTAAGCTTGCTAACGAAAACTATCGTTCGGGAAATAAGTGGAATTTTCCCAATTTTTCGCATTATGTGGCTTCAGAAATGTCCAGAGCACATAACTGTGGAATTATTTTGCTTAGTTTTGCTATATGTTAAAAGAATGCTGCCATATATAAATGACATTGGTCTTTCATTTCAATCGTTTTGTTAAAGGGACACTGAGGAGAAATTGAAGTTGGCTTGTATCGGCAGAATACCACCTCCTGATTACAAAAACGCCACTCATACAACAAAGCTCTTGTAACGTAGAAAAGAGCAAGAACCAAAATACAGGTATCGCCGCCACAGGCCAAACTCGCAAGTACAAGCATGATGACGTCATAGGACAAAGCAGTGTTGCTGGAACCAATGGTTCTAGCAACTCTAGGACCCAAGAAGCAACAAATCACTGAGGCGCAGCCAATTCATGCGCAAATCTCCTTGATGTCGCCAGATGGCGCCACGTGCCCGGCAGATACCCGCGCGCCTGCAGCATCGGGACCAATCAGTGCCCGCTCACCGACATTAGGGGGGCTCCCGGTATTCCGCTAGCGGTAACAAGGTACACGGTATGCTAAAGGTGTCTATTTTGCGAGAACTTCGTTGACGACTTCGAGAACGAGATCTATCGTAACGCTGGCAAAACGCCAGTGCAAACGTAAGCGAAGCGACTGTAGCGACGGCCGCAATAGACGATAGATGCCTTCAACGTTCGGCCGGCGGTAGCTTTCGTTTCGGGTGCTGCCAGGCCGCGCTGCTTGCAACCAGAAATCACGGAGTCTGTGTTACGTCATGTGCACGTCATGTTTCACGTCACTTAGTCCTGTGTCGTCATAGGAGAATCCCAAGTTTGAATCAGAGCGGCGGGAAAAACTTTTTCAACTTCGAATCCAAATTTCTTAGAAATAAATGCATCTTTTGCTGCCGGCCAAGTGGCAACAAAGCCATGACATGCCGAACTATCGGATTTTGCTATAAAAAAAATATTAATAGTGCTCTCCTCACTGTCCCTTTAAGCTCATTCGTTAGTATTAAAAAAAACGAAAAAAAAAAAAACAGACAAACTGAACGCAGAGTTGTGTTCTTCCTGCCACAGAACTAATATTATCCAGTAATTTTGGAACAATAGTTTTCCTAAGCTGACAATTTAGTGAAAAAACGGGAAATGAGAAAAATGGACCCACAAGATTAAAAATCACCCCACGGTTTTTTTTTTTTTTTTTCTGCACTTCGATGATCAAGAAAGTCCCCCAGCCGAATAATAAAATTTGGCAGAGATGGTCCCAGCAGTGATATAAACCAGCCCCATAAGTTTATCAAAATTGAGCAAGCGGTTGAAAAGTCCACTTTTTATTTATGGGTAGTGTCCCCCCTTAAAAAAAGATAAAACAGGGAAGGGTGGGGGATACTGGAATATGTTAACCTGTATAAACTAAATTAACCTGTGCAAGCTTAAGCTCAATCCAGAGAGTCAGGAAGGCCCCTTTCCTGCTTTACTTGCCAAGATTCAAGAAAGCTTTCTAGAATGAGGTTGTTAAGATTTCGCAAGCCCAATGCCCAGCTTGAATACCAAAGAGTGAATCTCTCTGTCCACTACTAAGCAACCTCCGGATAAGCCGGCGATTAAAGAGTGCACTACCAAATGTTCGTGCAGGAGCCTCGCAGTCCGGGCTCATCCTCAACTCACTGTGGACCATCCTGAACGACCACAGTGGCACCTTTTGTCATCGCACATCATTATCGGTGCCAATATGGAAGCAAACAATGACACAGTCAGTTAAAGAAAATGAAACAAGTCACACACTCATTTCAATTTTGTGTAAAAAAAAAACTAAATGTGCAGCTATGGTACAAGCAGGGCAATGAAAATGACACAGGAAGCAATGACGGACAGATGGGAACAATGTCACAGCTTGCATGGTTTCGACTTTTAGCAGGGGGGTTAACCAACTGCACAAGACACTTTCTCAGTCACTTCGCAAAGTGGGGGACTTCAATGAGTTCAACAAGAACTGGGAAAGGTAGGCAGCGAGAGGGAAAGACTGCACATTACACCACTGCAGAAGCGCGAACCGTCACGACGGGGCTTGTGTGAGGGAAGAAACGAGACGCCTTTGCAATTGGGGGTGGGGGATGGGAGCACTGCACAGCTACTAAACACCATGGTGGGACACACAAACACGCACACACACGCACTTGCACACCACCAGGGGGCACTCCAGTCACCACCAGGGGGCACTCAGTCATCGGCTGCAGCGGAGGCTGCACGCTCTGCTGTGCGTTTTCGCTTGGCAGGGGTCGCCTTCTTTTGTTGTTCGCTGCCGTCCTCTTCGTTGCTGTCGTTGTTGCCGTCCTCGTCGTCCTTCCACTCGTACTCGTCGCCCGACTGTTCCCCTCTCTCGTCTTCTTCCTCTTCTTCCGACGATCCTTTCACCTTCCTCCGCGGTTTTGCTGGTAAAGGCAAAAGGGTTTTGTGTTCTGGCACAACTCTACGGTTGAAGAGGAGTTGAACCCAGTTTATGGGCTACGGGTTGCCGGCCAGATCTTAGAACAGAGCTCCGAAGGTGGCAGTGAATTATTAATGGCATCTGTCCTCCGAAATGTTGGCATAGACACCGCAGAAGGCTTAACTCTAAGACAGTTATGCTCCAGGACAGTTATGCTCCAGGGCAGTTATGCTCCAGGGCAGTTAGGCTCCAGGGCAGTTAGGCTCCAGGGCAGTTAGGCTCCAGGACAGTTAGACTCCAGGACAGTTAGGCTCCAGGACAGTTAGGCTCCAGGACAGTTAGGCTCCAGGACAGTTAGGCTCCAGGACAGTTACGTTATACAGAGCCGTTTAAAAAATGGTATTGCCAGTAGTTTTTCAAGTCGATGCGGAGTATACTGCACGACACAGTAATGATTGGTATCCGCTGGCGCAGAGATTTATTTTCCAGCTCGTTTTGTTCCTGTAAAAACTAAAGGCATTTCAGAAGATGTCTGAGACATGAGAAGACCAATAAGGAAAGGTGGACTTTACAAAGAACGCTTACAACTAAACGGGAACAAAATATCAGTACAAATGAGCCTAAACCGTGAGGGCAGCGCACATTGCGGTTATGACAGATACCAGCCTTTTCTGACTAGTATTATGGCAACTTTCTAGTGCTGAACATCCTCAGCCACAAAAACTACCGTGTTTAAGCTTTACTTCTGGAGCTGGATAGCAAGTCAGCAGATACAGCAAAATGCAGCACCTAATGCACTATTTTGCATGCTACTCTTCCGAACAACTGTGCTGCCTTCCTTCAGCACAAATTTGTGATATGTGCAAAAGATTAACACTGCTTGAGAAAGGGCCAAGTAACTGCTTGATGTGGCTGAACACCAAGAACTATGTCACATCTCACCCAAACAGTGCTGCGATGCCCTCTCCATACCTAACTTGACAGCCAACTAGGCCAACTAGCCTAACTAGCCCAACTAGCCCTCCACCTACGGCAACCAATGAACCGGTCACTGATTAGTGCTATGCAAAGAACATTAGTGCCATCTAGTGGCAAGCCCAGTAAGGGGGCAGCCTGCCGACAATGCGGGGAGAGAACAGAGCAACACTGAGTGGACAGCGACCAACAGGACATGCTGAAGGATCGACAATTTTCACATGGCACTACTCCTACCAGCACTATTGTCCACTGTGAACGAAGTTAGTTTTTGTCATGCAACAGCCACAAAAGCCAAATGGATCACCTTGGAAAGATGCCACTTATAGGAAACGACACTAAATCCGTAGTTCAAAAACGGTATAAGCCGTCAGAGAACAGACAATGCATTACAATGAAGGCAAAAAAAAAAGAAGAGTTGATTCAGATTCACTTCATGATTTCGCACATCATCACTAGTGGGAATCTGATAAGCTGCTGCCTTCAAATGCTTGCCATCGCTTTCGAAATAGCAGCCAGCTCAATGTGATGGCAGAAACTTTCTGCACTTACCCTTCTTGCTTGTCTGCTTTGGGGACTCCTTCTTCTTGCCTGTTGCGGGGTGCCTGAAGTTCTTCAAGTGTTGGGCGTTTTTTCTGCGAAACGAAGAAACACCAAATTCAGCACACCTGTCCAGGCGCTCTTTACATTCCGCCAGTTACCCAAACTCTATGCGTAGGTGTGCTTTATGCCGAAGTTTTGTCGAATGGCACAGAACTGTGCGCTACAATACCAGATCCTTTAAAGGGGTGGAGACACCAAATTTATGGTTCGCGCGTTCTTAGTTGCAAACGTTTCTTATGGCTCCAGGAAGCATGATACACACTCAAAGATTCATATATTCACAGTGAATAATTTATTATAGCATTTTTAGGTGAACGATTTTCGGTTTCGGTTTCGGAACGCCGAGTTGTACAGTGACGTCACAGAGGGGGAAGATCAACTGCTTCGCTTGGTCACGTGGGCCCACAAAAGTTGTGACGCACCTACTGCTGCATCGTCTGCTTTCCCACACACGTGCTGACCAGCGCATATGAAAACAAACAACTGCACGTCTAGTCCCAGCAGCTCGGATTCTGACAGATCTGATTCCAACGAGTGAGGACATCGACTTTTTTTTTGTTCGCACGCTAATATCGCCTTCGCGGGTTCGCGTGAGGATGCGAAACACTTTGCAAAATGCCAGTAAGCATCGCTGCGCCGCTCTACCCAAGCTGCGCCCACAACCGGTGTCACACTTCGCTGCCGTGCAGCAGTACCTGAGCGCTGCTTGGGATGGTGTACAAATATCACAAGAAAAGACAAGATCGCCTTGTTATCAGAACTGCCAGCTATACTCGAGCAGCGACAAAGCATGTCTGCTTATGTTGGGAGCTTTCGGCAACGGCACCGCTCGCGGGCGCTCCGGGCGACGAGCTCTGCTGCTGCCTGGCTGCCGTGGTCGTCGCTAGGCCTATAGCCTGTTTAGCAAGCGGCCGGCGCTTCGGAAGTCGCCTGCGCTATAATAAAAGGCCTACTTTTCACAAATAGCTGTAGTGTTAACAGAATCATCTCACAATAAAATAATAGTATGGTCAATCTCCTCGACGCCTTCGGCAGCGGAGCTAGCGGGCGCCAGGCGAGCCGGACCCCGACGTCGCGCCAGCGGCAGCTGCTAGGCGCGGTTGTGAGAAATTTGCTCATATCACAGTTGTTACCTCTACTAGCAGCTCAGTATTGGTCAGCGATCCTCAAAAATGACACTTTTTTCACATTTCTTGTCCAATGGTTTATTATTTACGTCAAGAACACTCTTTAGCTCGCTTTTATGACGTCGGCAGACGGTATCCAGGCTGACCTACCGGCCGGCAGACTCGGCGTACTTCACGTCCGCACAAGAAAATACAAACAGCCATGCCACCAGAAAGGATGCTTTCTAGATTCGAGATACGACAGCATGCATCTGTGCTAAAAGTGGATCTTTCGGCAGCGACACTGCCTGCGGCAACGCCGGCCGACGACCTGCGCGCTGGTCCCAGACTGCCCTAGTCGTCGCTAGGCCTAGCTGCTTTCGATATCGGCTCCGCAGCTGAGGGAGCTTCGGGACTGGCCAGCGCTCAGAAACGTGCTCCGCTCGGCACCCCTTTACTGTGAACTCGTCCCATAATAAAAGATATGCTCGATTTCCACGACGTCTTCAGCAACAGAGCTAGCAGACGGCAGGCGAACCGCACCAGGTAGCAGCAGCACAAAACCGGCTATGGGATGAAATTTGCTTGCATCGCAGTCATCACTTCTACCAGGAACTCGGTATTTGCCAACGATCGTCACAAACGATGCATTTTTGATATTCATATATCCCAGGGTTTGCTATGAACGTGAACAAACAATACTATCGCGTTCTTCAGATGCCGGCGTTCGGCACGAAGACTGGCGCAGGCCGCCCGGCTCCAAGGAGTGCGCCCTATGTCATCATGACGCTGCCGCTCTCCGCGCTCGCATTGGCTGCCGCTTCCCGTCGTTGTTGCCGCGAGCGGCCCGCCGTTGACATCTAGCAGGCCGGACGCAGGCAACGAGCTGCAATCGGACGTTGCGACGCTGTTCGCAACGGCGCGCCGCAAACCGAGCGAGTGGCGGTTAGCAGCAAACGCGGCTCGCTGGTGCGTCGACTGCGCTCACGCGGCTGTGCCCCGCTCATCGTACGTCACTGTATTTTGGTATGACGTCACTAAAACTTTATTTTTCTACACCCCTTGTGACGTCATGGTTGATGGCGCTAGCGAATGGGTCTAGGTCGTGATAGTGAGCATTTAGGTAATCTTTGGAACCGAATTAAAATATTTTTTAAACGTTTGTTGCGTCCAACACCTGGCAGTGACTGCCCTTGCATACATAGGAATCCCATAGCAGGCTTTTTATAGCTTCAAAATTTGGTGTCTCCACCCCTTTAACCTTAACGCCCTGAATGAAATTTATGAAAGTCAATAATAACTACAGACTTTCCACACAACCTTATCTCAGATATGACAAAACCTCAGTTCAAATATGGACAACTGTCCCGATTCAAGACAAGGTAGCGACACATGTTGCCTCCAAAGACTAGCACATGGGACTATATATACTCGGTTGAACAATTATACAACAGCTGTATCTTACGGGTACTCACCTATGAGGCAGAAACGTGGAGGCTAACAAAGAGGGTTCAGCTTAAGTTACGGACAACGCAGCGAGCTATGGAAAGAAAAATGATAGGTGTAACCTTAAGAGATGGGAAGGGGGTGGAGTGGGTGAGGGAACAAAAGCGGGTTATTGACATCCTAATTGAAATCAAGAGGAAGAAATGGGCTTGGGCAGGGCATGTAATGCGAAGGCAAAAAAATTACTGAAGACACTTTAGAAATTTTTAAGTGTGCTTGGCGAAAGCCTTCTGGTCAACCCACCGCCGCTTCCCCAAATCACTTGCCAAACCGCTTGGCGGGCTAACAGCATGTGCGGTTTTTATTGTCTTTGGCAACTGTGGTCGATTTTTTTTATTGTAGTGTTGTAGAGGCAGCTCTTTGGCACCCCTTTTGCTGGTCTCCATTGTTTTTTCTGTGTTCACTGTGTTCATTAGCAATGGCACTGACTGGTCCCACAATCATTTTAAAGGGATACTGAACCAAACTTTTGGAGCTGCTCTTTTGCATGTAAACAAGAGCTTGACTGCTAAAATTGATAAATATGACAAGCATTTTAGTGAAAAGGGCGGATAACACGCTTTTTTTTACGATTTATTGCCGCATCACCTGGTGGCCGCCTGTGGAAGCTGCGACTAGACGTCATAACACCCGCGCGCCCACCGTTCCCGCAGAAGCACGATTGCCATTGCTACTCGCGGCTTTTCCATGTCTGTCGTCTGCTCACGGCGTACACAGATATGTCAAAATGTTAATCGATGCTGTCTACATACCATAACTGTATGCACGCTTACGTCCGCTAAATGCAGGTACTTTTTCCGGACCTTGTGCCATTTCTAGCATTCTCGCTTTTGAAACAGGAGCGCGACGATGTTCAGACTAGTGGCGCCATCTGGTGTTTAGGAGGGGAAGCATTGTTGTCAGCAAACCGACACCCCTCTTAGCCTAAAGGGGGCAGAATCATCACTCTAAATAAAAAATAAAGCAAATTTATTACTCATAAGTTTTCTTATGTGCAACAGGAGATGAAGCGAAAGACTGGTGGCCCATTTATGGCCAGTGAACGCGCTGAAGAAGCCAGTAACAACGACACAACCAGTCCGAAGCGAGGTTTCATGCATCGAAGGGTGCCGCTATATTTGTCGCCGTGGGAGGGTGCCATGACGTCACGCTTTCCACCTCGTGCGGAGCGGGAGGGCTTGGCGCGCGCTCATGAAACATCAAAAATAACACCATTCACTGAAAAATAAATATGCGCAGTGACGACTAGATTTCCATGTAATCACATTCCGAGAATCTATTTTCAGCGTTTTTGTTCAATTTTCAGATGTTGCTTCAGTATCCCTTTAAGGAAAGGAAGCCCCCATAACTGGCTCCCTGGGTCAGTGGACACCTGGATCACCCTTTTGTGTTGTTGTTGTGGCCACAAGAGGTGTGCAACATTGCCCTGGACACCCCAACCACACCACACAAGAAGGGAGGAAGTGGGAGTGAAAGAAGAAAGAGAAAGAGGGGCTGTAGTGAAGAAAATGAAAATTGTATTTGAGGAAAGGAAATTGTTAACTGTCTCCCATCCATCATTAGTAGAGGAAGGGAGGAAGTGAAAGAAGGAAGAGAAAGAGGGGCAGTAGTGAAGAAAAATGAAAATTGTATTTGATTGGTTTAGTTTGGTTTATTGGGGTTTAAGCTATGAGGGACGCCAGTGAAGGGCCCTGGAAGACCACCTGGGGTTCTTTAATGTGCACCGACATCTGCACAGTACACAGGCTAATCGCCTCCATGGCTAACCATGGCTACACAGGCTAACCCCCCCCCCCCCCCCCCTCCCGATTTTGACAACCTATAGTTTCTGAACAGGCACTGACATTGCATGGCATAAAAGCACTTTGGTGTTTCCACTTTTCGACGAACCAACCGTGCAGGTATGCAAGCCACTGCCTCCTTCTTGTAGCTTCCAATCCACTCCAAACAAGTATTGAGATGAAATGTGGGCTCTGCAAGACTTTGTGTTTTCCGTCTCTCTATTTTGCCTCGCCTTTCGAGGCCGCGCACCAAACTCTCAACATAGAATGTTAGGACATTGCACAAGCACCTTAGCCAACACGACACACATGCGCACCATGCAAAGTTTTTTTTTTGATAGTTACGACGAAAGGTGCATCTTTTGTTCACGCTTTTATGCTACTGATTTGTGCTGTGCTTGCACCCTGCTCTGAGTCATCCGCACACCCTTCGGCCTCTCACTTGACTTGATGTGGTTTTTATAAGTCAGTTCGCAGAGAGTTACAGCAGGAGTAAGAAACAAAACTTCAAAGTACTAGACCAGTCAGAGCGGTACAACGAGAAAAAACAATTCTGAAATACAGGCCTATAGTTCCGCAATGCAATGGATCGCAGCAATGAAAGGTGAGTGCAACTTCCACTCAATACTGCTTTAGGAAAGGTAGTATGCTTAAAGTAACAATTTCACACAATAAGTTGGGTAAGACAATGGTTATGGAAACTAAGATTAAATTTCACTACTTCCAATTTCAAACCAAAGCAAAGATTTATTTACAATTCAACCAGTCACAAATTATGCAGACATAATTAAGCCTCCAGTACGTTGTCCTTAAAGTAAGCGTTGGTAGGCCAGTAGGTTTACAAGGTTCAGTTCAGTCCAAGGGCAGTAGTGCATTGTCCTTAAAGTAAGCGTTGGTAGGCCAGTAGGTTTATAAGGTTCAGTTCAGTCCAAGGGTAGTAGTGCATTGTCCTTAAAGTAAGTGTTGGTAGGCCAGTAGGTTTACAAGGTTCAGTTCAGTCCAAGGGTAGTAGCTACTTGTATGCACCATGCCATACCATGTTCTTCTTACTTGCTCGTGTAACAAATAAGGTCTGATCTGTCCTTTTTCGTGCGACAAGCAAGGCCCCTCTAACCTGAAGCACTCCTTCCCGTATCGGCACATTGGTCTGTCGTCCTCATCTCCACTCTCGTCGTGGTCGCTCTCTTCCTGCAGTGGCTTGGTGCGCTTTTTGCTGGCAGCAGTAGCGGCGGGTCGCTTGGAGGCCTTCTTGCCGCGGTCGCTGTCACTCTCCGCTTCGCTGTCGTCGGTGTGGTCCTTTGCTTCTTCCTCGTCTTTGGACTCTTCCTCGTCAGCCGAGGAGCCCTCGTAGTCAGAGTCCTTGGGGTGACTAAACTGCTTCACGTGCTGTGCATTTTTTCTGCACCCCGGGAAAATTAACGGAAAATGCAGTTAAAATTGTTGGCCATCACGGAGGGCGCTTTGAAGCTCCGATAAAATGTTATACCCATGCCACACGCGCACAAGAAATGGCAGTAAATGTTTAAGGCCTTAAGTTTTTTAACGCCATTATTTTCGGAGTTGGTGCTACACGTCCACATTTAATGCCATTATCGAAAGTGACGATGACGACACGCTTGCAAGGGAGTCAAAAGCTTCATCTGAATATAAACATTCCTAATGAGCACAATATATCGGGAATGTTGTTCAAATGTAATGTAAAAACGATTTTTCAGAAAATACGGCCGTTCCTGCTTTACAAGTCGAAAAAGTAGCCATAAACTCGCACGTCAGCACATAAGTAGAGGGTACCTGGCAATAAGGCGGGTTGAAATGGCGCTCTTCGCATCGGCAATGCGGTATAGATGCTTCATCTGACTCAAAGTTAAGAATGAACCATTTCCTACTGGTTAGGAAGTTGTTACTAACAAAGCTGCATGCTTTTCTGCGTGCGGAATGGTAACGAGAGTACACATTGCACGGGCGAATGAGTTGTGGCGAACTCAGTAGGTCGCGAATGGCAGTAAGGCGAATGCCATTAAATTTATGCGTGTGGCACCGCACGAATGCCATTCGAACTTAAGGCAGTAAGCACTTAATGGCATTAAATCTGTCCGTGTGGCACGGGTATTACTGACCAGGCCCAAAGAGCGCATTCATCACGCACCAAACATGCTGCATGCTCTTGGTGGCTTGAGTGCTGTGTACTGGCTTTGGAAGGTGTGTGGCTTCAATGAGTTAGTCACACACACCCACTCCCTCTCTCTTGCACATACACATGCAAGCATGCACGCACACATACTTAGCCTTTTATCTCTAGCCCTTTTTTTTATCACTTCAACTTGAACTCTCTACAGAACTCAGCGTGCAACACAAGGTTCTCGTTCATAAGCTGGCATAAATTGGTACTCTTCTAGTAGATCAGGATAACATGAGAAGCGCCTGTCTACCGTTATTCTTTGTCTGTGTGCTGTCTTTTATGTGCTTTCGTGTAGTCATGTTACTCTTCTATGCGACACTTTTTCATTGCCTCTTGCTACAAAAAATCTGTTCACACTTTTCTGTCTCGGCGCCAAACGAAAGCATGAAATCTGAAGATCAGCCTCGCATGCATAACAATGTCCCAAGTTCAGAGCACCCTTAAAGGGAAGCTGAAACGGTTTTTTGAGAATTCGAGGTTATTCGAGAATTGGAATCTATCAAGCTTCTAGATAAAGCATGAAAAGTATTTTTGCACTAGCATTTAAAATGGTGTCATAATCATCGATTAAAAACCGCGACGCAGTATAGGCTTCTTCTCACTACGTTGGAGGAGTGCGGAGAAACTCGGCAGTGACGTCATTGTCGCCGAAATTTCAGATGTCCGCTGCTTACGCCTGCATGCAGCTATGTGTCGTCAGATGGCACCAAACAATGCATCGTGAGTTTCACCTTCGATGGCGTCGGTTCTCTTCCATGGAATTACCGCTTCTTTGCTGGAAATGTACTGCAGTCATACGTGACGTCATTATCGGGGCCACTGCCCGTCGCTGTGTACTTCAGAGAAGCCTGAACGCCGCCGCCGACTTTATTCGGCGATTACGCTACCATTGAAAATGCTAGAGCAAAACGATTTTGCAGGCATTACCTGCATGTTTCGCACATTCGGCAACCTTAAACTTATCGAATTCTAAAACCGCTTCAGTAGCCCTTTAATGCCTCTACGTAGAGGAGAGAGAGAGAGAAAAATAAAGCCGGTGACTGCACTGGTGGACCATATGTGTGCTGACCTGAAACACTTCTTGCCATATTTGCAGGTGGGCCGCTTCGCAGGCTGGCGCCTCTGGCCCCTCCTGACAGGCGCCTCTTCACTCTCCTCGGAGCTGCCGCTTTCAGAGGTCGACCTCTTCCGCCTGTTCCGTGTCCTCGTTGCAGGCTGAGCAAGAAATCAACAGCAAGCAAACATTTCCAACGCCAGAACACTAACAACTAAAACAGAAGTGCCAAAGGCTGACAGCTTTCACACGTTGTGCGGCGTTATTAAGAAAGAAAAGGTAAACGTTCTCATGCTCCGGTGAAGACAACTCGACAGAAAGCAGGAGCTCCCAAAAATGCGATAAAAGGTGCCTTCTTTAAAACTGCTGCTTTTCAACATTGCTCCCTTTCTCCTGTTCTATGTTCTAAGAAAACATGATGCTTTAATGCAAACATTCTAAGAAGAATGTAAGTATAGCAATGCACCACTGCATACTGTCATAAATCACTTTTATGCCTAGAGCACCTAGCTAGCAATGCTCAGCAAAGGCCACGAGAGTGACACTGCAACAGATTCAGTTGATCCACCAACATGCCGCACTGATGGGAATGGCGCAATTTCGACCAAACTACACATCTTTGCAAGTTTCCATCAAAAGGTCCTACCAGTGGTTCTCAAACAGGGGTCTACAAAGCGTGAGCGCTCACCGTGCATTGTGGCCGCATTGCATTCAACAGTAGAGTCTACAGAGTGTCACACCTTTCACAGTGCTATGCGAGGTGGCACACAGTGAGAACCCTTCCTCTTGCTAAGTGTTGACAAGGTTTGTGTTGACGATCATGACACGCTAACACCTGGCATGACGCACGCTGAGTGTCGCCACAATGTCGAAGTTAAGAGGGTACAAAGATTAGTTTCCTAAAGTTCAGGCTTGCAGAAATCAATGGCAATGCATTTTGTGCGGTGAAGTGTTTGCACAAAGCTCCCTCGTGCCAACAGTCCGCCACCTTTGCTCAAAGCATGCAGCCTATCAGGGACATCGACTTCTTCGAAGTGATGTCCCAGAAACTGAACACCCAAACAAACTAAGATCGCACTATTAGACAGTTTAATAACAGGCCCCCAATGCTTTATTCGTCAACTGACAGCAGCATGTCTGCTGGCTTTCCACATGCTGTGATCGTGACAGCAGGCACTTTCAGAGGTGCATAACTGTAAAATTACACTTTGCTAATCCATTTCACTGCCTTAGTGCATTACACACAATCGGCACCTACGCCGCATGCCGCGGTCAATGCGCCTGCAGACCACTTTATTTCATGTTGGCATTTCTGACCCAAGCCTTTGGCATAAATTTTACTATAAAAGACCCGTTTCTGCTCTCCAGCGGTAGTAAAAGCAAGCTACATCATTAGCTATCACATAGCCAAACTGATGAAATCTCACGGCACCTCCGAGACACTGATCCCGTCTTGCACAAAGTAAGCTGCCGGCTCTGTCATTAGAAATAAGCATGTGAGAACATGTGAAAAAATACCATGCTAAAATCATTTGGTTGCACAAACAGTAAGAGAAATGGCGTCTGATGTGCAAAATCAAATAACTCAATAACTGAAGTCCACAGGGAAGTTTTCTCTTGTCTTGGATGAGAGCTCTGACATGTATGGTAGTGCATAGCTCATTGGGTTTGCATGTTTCATTGATAACATGGTCAACACCCAAGAGTTGCTTTTGTGTACACAGTTTGAAACAACAGTGAAAAGTCAAGACTTCTTCAATGCTATTAGCAGTTTTTTTGTTCTGCACGGACTTAGTTGGGATATGTGTGTGGGAATGTGCACTGATGGTACCCACGCAATAGCTGGCAGATTAACAGGTTTCCTAGACTTTGTCAAGCAAGTGAAAAGTTCGGTCATGTTTCACAGGGAGGCTTTGGCATCAAAGGAACCGAGGCAAAAACTACCAAGTGTGAAGCAGCATGCTGCCAAAGTTGTGAACAACCCCAAAGCAAGGTCCATGGCCAGTCAACTTTTCAAAGTGCTTTGTGAAGAGCTCAAACACAAGCATGAAGATGCATTGGCTGCCATGCAGAAGAGTGCTAGCTAGGTTTTCTGAGCTCCAGGAGGAAGCAAGAAGCATTTTTCTACCAGAGGACAGGGGGCTGGAAGAGACTTTCAAAGACCTTTCCTTCCTCACTAAGCATGCCCATCTGTGTGACATGTTTGAGCAGCTCGATCGCCTAAACTCCAGAACGCAAGGGGTTGCACTGCAGTAATGTATAAAACAGTTACAAAGTGAGGGGCTTCTGCAAGAAACTTCAAGGTTGGCTGAGCCGGTGGGAAGAGATGACTATTCCCCATTTAAATATCTGACCAACTTTAAAAGACCTGGAACAGTATTCACAGCTCACCAAGAGACAGTAATGGCACACTTGGGAACATACAGGTGTCACCTAACGAGTTACCTCACAGAGTCTGCTCTAGACAAGACTTGTCACCCCTTTCCGGGCAGTGGTAACTGGCTCTACTCGTGAAAGCGTTGGTGCTGAAAATGAGCTGATGGAGCTTCCAGAAAATGTTGAAATAAAGGCAGAGTTTTCACTATGGACCTCTTACACGATTAGTTAGGGGATAGCTTAAATGGTTCCCCTGCTCTGCGAAAAGATTGTAAGGTTGCTGCTATAATTATCAACAACATATGCACATGAAAATGTATTATCAAGACTTGCTTGCTTGAAAAGCAAGTGTCGCAACTGGCCGAACATCGGTGTAGACATTCAGCTATACAGTCGAACCCGGATATATCGAACCCGCATATTTCGAATTATTGGCTATATCAAACGCACAGATTACCCCCTTGAGAATACTATGTAAAAGTATAGGACAGTTGCGTTGTATATCGAATTCCATTTTCGCCGGACATTGGATATATCGAACGCCGCGCCGCGCCCCTGGAAGGTGCACTTTCCCCAAAGACATTCCTGTCCGGTCCTCAGCCGCCTCAGCGGAGAACATTTCCGCAGTCAGCAGGCGCAGGGCCTTTTTTTTTTTTGTTCCCCGTTTTAGCGCCCCACCGGCGCGAGCTTTCCCGCTCCTCCTCTCCTCCTGTACCGCCGGCGTGTGCTCCGTCAAGGTCATTGGAGATCAGCGAAGAGAGAGCGCCGCATGGAGACGCGCGGCGACCACACTTCTTGAGGAAAGAGAGAGAGAGAAAACGGTCGCTCGTGGGCACATCGTGGGTCTGGGGAAAAGAGAGCTCAGAAAAAAAAACAAAAAAAAAAACGAAGCCCAGAGCGCCGATCTTCCCTGCTCTTTCTTTTCCCTCTGTCGTTCCTTCGCAGCCGGGTTGACTGCCGCTCGCATAGGCTTCGCTCTTATCGCTCCATCTGCGCCTCGCGTTTTTTTTTTTGTGTGTGCCTGTGTTTCAACGCGCGACGTGAAGCAGGCCCCAGTAGCCAACTGTTTTTGCAAGGCAGGCCTTGAAGTGGCCGGAGATGAATGTCCGGAAGATTTAGATGACGATGAGTGCTTGGACGACGCGTTTCGCGACTTGTCCAATTTTCTGGGCGCCGTTCCGTCCGAAGTGACTGTTGAGGACTTTAACGCTGACAGCGAAGTTCAAGCGGTAGCTGGCGTTCAAGACGCCGACTCCAGCGACGACGAGGGCAACTGTGTTGTCGAAGAAACGCGTCCGTGCGCAGCCACTGAACTGGCGTCAGCGTTAGCCTGATTCGGCGCTGTTGCGGCGAAATGGAAGGCACTGTGCTCTCGCACCTGGACAGTCTCGAGAAGATCGAGGCCAGTGTTTTGAACTTCGTTTCCCAGGGGAAAAAGCAGCCCAAAATTAGTGATTTTTTTTTCCGCGAAATAAAGCGCTTTCACATTGCGCGCCCATACTATGTGATTCGCGGCTGTTCCAAACGGTAAGCCACAATTTGTTATGATCGGGAGTGCAGTTTTAGCCTATATCTGTATATCGAATTTTCGCTATATTGAACTATTTTCCGATCCCCTTCGAATTCGATATATCCGGGTTCGACTGTATGTTTAAGCAACCATACCACGAATTGACGAGCTAGCAAAAGCAAAGTAAGGGGGCCGTTCTGATGCGGTACTTGTGCGTGGCAATGAATAATGTCCATTTCATGTATGTGAATCAAAAAACAGTGCCCCTTTCACATTGCAAATATTTACCCCCTTCCCCCCAACCTCGGTCCCCAAATCACTCGGGTCAGCCCACAAGGCGTCCCCGACAAACCCATGGTTTGGTTTGGTTTATGGGATTTAACGTCCCAAAGCGACTAAGGCTATGAGAGACGCCGTAGTGAAGGGCTCCGGAAATTTCGACCACCTGGGGTTCTTTAACGTGCACTGACATCGCACAGTACATGGGCCTCTAGAATTTCGCGTTCATCGAAATTCAGCCGCCGCGACCGGGATCGAACCCGCGTCTTTCGGGCCAGCAGCCGAGCACCATAGCCACTGAGCCACCATGGCGGCATCCGACAAACCCATGGTTGAGAACCACTGCCCTAGAGTTTACATTGCTGTCATCGTTAGTTGTAGTTGTCATATATGCATGTTGTGGGAGAACAATCAGTGATGTCACAGCACTGAGGGAAAGGAGGAAGCGATAATTGGCGAGGAATTAAGGACTTTTTTGCATAACATGCCATAGAGGACAGACACCAAATTCAAAGTGTACAAACGCCCCCCGCCATTGTTTGGTGCCAATACTTGGCGAAAGACACTATGGCCACCCACCTTCTTCCTGCGGCTTGAACGCTCCCAGTCACTGGCAGACTCACTGTCTGACGCAGCATAGCGCACAGCAGTCTTCTTGGTCCGGCGGTTCTCCTCTTCCCAGTCACTGCCGGAGTCGTCCGCCTGTCTTCGCCGCTTCTTCGGCTTCCATTCATCGGAGCTATTGTCCCACTCATCGTCATCACTCGCAATGAAATCATCTGCAGGTGAAAACCACGAAGAACAAACGTAAACACACACACACAGGGGGGGTAGAGAGAGAGAGAGAGAGAGAGATGGTAGGGTTTGAATGCAGTTAAGGGGGGACACTGGTCTTGAAAAAAAAATTTTTATTAATGAAGTTACAGTTAAGAAATCTTCAGGGAATATGTATTTTTGAGTGCCAATTCTAAATATCTCATTTAATTTCAAGTAAAACAATTCCTTGAGCACTTACGCACTTTTTATGTGACTATTTTGCGAAGAGTTTTGAAGAAAATTTGCTGCGGCAAACTCTCTGAAATGTATGCCATTGGGTTCTCTTGACACTGAGGAATGCAATAAGGGTAAAATTGTCTTCCTGCCTATCATAGAACTTAAGCTATAGAGTTTTGAAGCTGTCACTTCAGAAATGAGAAGGAAAGTGTGTATTCCTGTTTCTAAAGTGGCAACTTCAGTACCCTATAACTGAAGTTCTATGATAGCCAGGATGATAATTTTACCCTTATTGCATTCCTTGGTATCAAAAGAACCCAATGGCATACATTTCAGCAAGTTTCCCGCAACAAATTTTCTTCAAAACTCTTCGCAAAATACTTGCATAAAAAGTGCATAAGTGCTCAAGGAACTGTTTTACATGAAATTAAATGACATATCTAGAATCAGCACACAAAAATACATGTGCCCTGAAAATTTCATAACTATGACTAGATTAATAAAATTTTCTTTTCAAGACCAGGCTCCCCCCTTAAACCGAGCAGACGTGCGAAAGCATGTGTTCAGCCTTATTGGCTCATGGTTTTACTTTGCTGGGTTGTCGGTGCATCAGTCGAAGTTACCAGATTAAGCTTAAAGCTCTGATCGACGTTATAAGCCAATCTGATCTGCTCACGCCGCAGATGAAAATTGATGAAGACAACAATGTGCAAGCACAGTGCGAGACTGTGTTGCAGTTTAACACTAGCCGTGATTGGTTGCGGTGATAGCATAGTGCTCTCGAGCAATGGCCAGCAAAGCTGACCTGTTCGCGCCGCTGCGGGGTTCGAATCCCTGTCATGGCAATAGTATTTATTTATTTCGTCAAGGTGAGGGCTTCAGCAGTGAATCGGCTTTTGTAGCTTTAAAAAAACTTTAATCTTCACACCAGTCTGGAGTAGGACCTGCGGTGCTCACAAGAGAGGCATCGCATGATTATACATTACTAACACTACCATGCTCAAAAGCATGAAACAACACAGCAACCTTCTAGCAGAAGTGCCCTCAGATAAACCACGAAAGACAGGAAAATTCTCAGATGCAGCCAACATGATTATTTCCAGCTGTTATATGCTTGGCCTCAGTTTGAAATGCAAGATCTCCATGGGAAGAAAAAATTTTTCTGCGGATTTCTCTAATGCCGGCAGCTGGCCATGCCGACAGCATTTAATGGTTGGGCTTCTTTGAACACACAATGCAACATGTTTTGGAGCTGATAAATTGCTTGCACTCACATTTCGGTATATCCACTGTGTAGTTCGTTACAGAAAGTATAGTCCACATGGACAATGATAAAACAGCTTCGAGTGTTTGATATAAGGTTGGTTTATTGGTTTATGGTGTTTAACATCCCAAAGCGACTCAGACTGCGAGGGACGCCGTAGTGAAGGGCTCAGGAAATTTCGACCCCCTGGGGTTCTTTAACGTGCACTGACATTGCACAGTACACGGGACTCTAGAATTTCACCTTTCATCGAAATTCAACCGCCACGGCCGGGATCCAACACGCGTCTTTCGGGGCAGCCGAGTAGCATAACCACTGAGCCACCACGGTGGGGCTGTTCGATATAAGCCCAATTCGCTCTACCTGGGTTCGTTTAATTTGGTTTGACTACACAGACCAATGTTGCGAAGGCGCTGAAAGAGGAGCAATCACAAGGAATTGTTCTGAGTGTGCTTCCTCCTTGCCACTGCAGAACACTCACCTAAGGAGATCTTCTGCATGAGTCCCCGGTTTTGCCTCGAGGATCGACCACCCTTCCGATCGCGAGCTGGGGCAGTAGGGCGCCGTTCTTCTTCCTGCTTCTTCTTCTTCTTGGGCTTGTACTCTTCCTCAGACTCCTCCTCGCTACCCTCGTCCTCTGACTGGTCCTCGGGCTCATTCTCTGGCTCACTCTCGGAAACCTTGGCTTGCCTTCCGCGGGCCTTGGCTGCTGGTTCCTTTGCGCCCTTTCTGGGGCTCGTCGGTTCTAAGAAAAATAAAAGGAATAAAAAAAGAAAAAACACAGGTGAGGGGGTAACACTTTAAGGAGAATACTTTATCAACTACTGTAACAAAAATGCAGTGCTATACAAAAAATCTATGCCTCTCCAGTAACCAAGAGTAGAGTAAGCATGAAATGTTTACGGGCCTAATGTCATCTCGGTGGACACCCGAAACGCACTGTACAGGGTAAAGGAAGGGCCGTTGGGCGCGATGCCTTGCCCTTTGAATGCTGCGCTTCTCCCCTGGGCCCCTGTGCGAAGCCCCTAAGAGATCACGTATGACAACGAAGTGTATCGTGGCATTTATGTGCTTTTTGCACGCGTTATTAGAAATCGGAAATTATAATTCCGTGCATTGTCAAACGCACAGCTCGATTGATATCTTGATAAACATTGAGAAGGCACTGGCAGCAGTTATCTTTTGCGACTCGTTTCGAGACCAACCGGCGCTTGCATGCCGGTCGCGTAGGAGGGCTTAGAGAGTCTCGTCAAATCTCGTTAAGTCTCGTACGGTGCCCGGATGTTCTCGTTTCAGAGCCCGGATGTTGGCTGTCGGTCTCGGCGTGACGTCACCACACTGCCGACAACGGGAGCTAAAAGCATTTCATGCTTAAAAAATTTGTAATCGCACTATTTGCAAAACGAAGTGCAGGTGCTCCCTGTGGCCATTTTTTGCAAGCTAGCACACAGACCCACCAATGGGCTATGGCATCACCAACAACAGACACCTAGATTTTTCCAAAAGGAGCCCTCAGTAGTTCATTTGACTGCTACAGGTGGCATGACAATTTGTTGACCAGCAAGTTCCGTATCAGTCAGAGCCCTCAGTTCTCAGTTACAGCTGAACCACGCTGTAACGAAGTTGAAGGAGCCTGGCAATTGCTTCGTTCTAGCCATAACTACGTTATAGCCTATGTTGGCCGAACTTCAGAGGGAAACTGCCATTCTTTCACTATATCCATTACTTCGTTCTGTTATAACGAGGTTCCACTGTATACACAGGGTTCCACAACTGACATCAAGGGCCACTGCTTTGTCACTTTCAAAAACAAGGGACAGAACTACATCAAACTTAGCCATCTGGCTTCAGTTCTCCTCGTGCAGAGTCCTGTATTACACAAAGAAGAACAAATACACAGTTTCATAATGTTTCAATTGCTCAACAAGAAGACCTGTCCTTCCCGACACATAGGCAAGAGCCTAGGGTGCAAATACTGGCTCCAGTGTAACAGCAACCACTGCAACTGCAATGTGACAAGATCAAAATATTAAATACAGGTGTCGCCATCACTGCCAGCCAATTTTGCAAGCAAACTGCAATATGTCGAGACAGTTCTTTCGCACGTATCACTGAGGCCAGGCTACACTGCCATTCAATTCGCTGCAGTGATCACAGAGGCCTTTTCAGTCTTGACATCATGAGTTTGAATTTGCTGCCACACAAACATCAATGTAGCCAGAAAGAACCACGGGACAACACAAACATTAAAGGGACAGTGAGGAGAGCTCTATTAATATTTTTTTTTATAGCGAAATCCGATAGTTCGGCATTTCATGGCTCTGTTGACACTTGGCAGGCAGTGAAAGATTCATTTATTTCTAAAAAATTTGGATTCGAAGTTGAAAACGTTTTTCCTGCCGCTCTGATTCAAACTTGGGATTCTCTTATGACGACACAGGACTAAGTGACGTGAAACATGACGTGCACATGACGTAACGCAGACTCTGTGATTTCTGGCGGCCAGCAGTGCGGCCTAGCAGCAGCCGAAAAGAAAGCTACCGCCAGCCGCACGATGAAAGCATCTATCGGCTATAGCGGCCGTCGCTACCGCCGCTTCGTTTATGTTTGCACCGGCATTTTGCCAGCGTCACGATGGATTCCGCTCTAGAAGTCGTCAACGAAGTTCTCACAAATAGACACCTTTAGCATACCGTGTACCTTGTTACCGTTAGCGGAATACCGGGAGCACTATGCTGGTGAGCTGGCGCTGATTGGTCTCTATGCTGCAGGCGCGTGCGTAGCTGCCGGATATGTGGCACCATCTGGCGACGTCAAGGAGATTTGCGCATGCATTGGCTGCGCCTCACTGATTCGTGGCTTCTCATGTCCTAGTGTTGCTAGAACCATTTGTTCTAGCAACACTGTTTTGTCCTATGACGTCATCATGCTTGTACTTGCGAGTTGGGCCTGTGGCGGCGATACCTGTATTTTGGTTCTTTCTCTTTTCTACGTTACAAGAGCTTTGTTGTCAGTATGAGTGGCGTTTTTGTAATCAGGAGCTGGTATTCTGTCGATACAAGCCAACTTCAATATCTCCTCAGTGTCCCTTTAACGTAGCCAGAAAGAACCACGGGACCAATTTTCGCCAAGACTAAAATTTGGATGGATTTGTCCTCAGCGTGCCTTTAACAGTGGGAAAAACATGGATTTAAAAACGCTGAACAGCAACTGTGAGTGCTTATTGCGTCCAACTGAAAAAAAAAAAAATTCCTCCTCCTGAACTATCTTGCCATGCAATCATAGGGACTTGCGGGCTGATGTAAAATAGCGAATATGAATCAAACAACGTCATGTAGCTACCATCGCTGGGATCTACCAATCAGGTGAAACAAAGGCAATGAAAGGGGTACAAGGCTACAAACTCAAATGTGTTCCGTTTTAAAAGAACAAAAAGAAGGTAGCAAAAAGTGAGAACTGCACAAAAATTACACAAGCCGCGACTAAGCAGGCGTACCTACACCCTTCCAATTTTGTAATAACAACACGTGTTGCATCGCTAAATGCAACGCGTAAACTGCTGTATTCATGCTATAATTTAAGACATGACGTGGCATTTAATGGCCCCTTTTTTCTAAATAACAAGCTACTTGCCTGATTCAGTCAGAAATGACTGAAAATGTGCATCATCTGCTGCGACAAAATGCCAAACAAGCAGCAATTACTGCGATGATTCTTGAGGCGCATCTACCCTAAAAAGTTTGCTGCCACTTCCACTTCAGAGTGGTCGCTTACCCAGAGGAAGCAAGCACTGCATCCTAAAAATTCAGGGGGCACTTTGACTGTCTAAAGTGCGTAGAGGCGAAAGCACTGGTAGCGTCACATGTAATTGAGTGTTAATTACTAAGTGATGACAAGTCACTAATTAATGAACGCAACGGTTTTTGAGGAAAGGAAATGGCACAGTAATTCTCTGTCATCTTGGTGGACACCTGAGCTGCACCATAGAGGAAGGGAGGAAGTGGGAGTGAAAGAAGAAAGACAAAGATGGCTCATAATGAAGAAAATTAAAATTGTATTTGAGGAAAGGAAATTACACATCTCAGTGGACACCCGTCAAAATTCAGGGGTGGGGGAGGGGTGCACTTTTTTGACCTAAAGTGCGGTCACTGATGTGTGGTTAAGATGTTAAGCTTCCCCTCAACGCTGCCAGGGAGTCCATAGAACATCGCCCATTTGGTGGTTCTAAGCCTCCCCTCGCTCATTGGTAAATTGGTTTTTGAGGAAAGGAAATGTATCTGTCTCTCATATCTCAGTGGACACCTAAACCTCCCTGGAAGGGAAGGGAGGAGGATGGCAGTGAGTGAAGACACTGTATTCACTAGACGCGCCTTTGTTCATTCCAAACCATTGAGCTGGCATGGCGGAGTGGAGTGGATAGCATGTTCGTCTCGCACTCCGAAGACCGGGGTTCGATTCCCGACCTCGACCAATTTCCTACTCGGTTTTATTTATTTATATGGCCTGACTAGAAAAGTTAATTAGGCTAATTGGGTAATTAAGCAATCAACTAAGCTCAGTCCCACTTACTTGGAGCATCACTATACGATCCCTTCAATTGGTTGCATGGTTACTAGCCAAAGTACAATTGGCGCCGTTTGAAATTGGCGCACTGTGACGTCACGACCGTTTTGACCAATTGAAAAGCGTGACATTTCTGTCGACAACTGCTGCTTACAACGATGAGACATTAAAGGCTTTCGCCTTAAAACATTATCAGAAAATAGGAACCATTAACTGCCATGTCATGTGCACAATTGCTGCAAGAATAAGCAAGCTGCGTAGCCGATTGAAGAGTTTTACCCGCTGCATTTAGCAATACAACACATGTCATTATAAAAAAAAAACTGGAAGGGTGTACATGCACTGTCTGCTGCTCCTTTTATTCTTGCGCACATGAATTCATGTTTCATGACTGTCACTGCGCGTAATTACGACCAGCAATTTACCAAAACAGCTGCACCTCACCCTCCTTCATTTAGTGTCCAGTGATGGAGGATTTGAGGAATAAGTATAAATAAAATAAATGAATAGGTTGGTTGGTTTATGTGGTTTGACGTCCCAAAGCGACTAAGGCTATGAGAGACGCCGTAGTGGAGGGCTCCGGAAATTTCGTGCACTGACATCGCACAGTACACGGGCCTCTAGAATTTCAAACTTGCCCAAAAGGTTCACATGTTATAACGAAAGCATTAAAACTCTGAGGACAGTCAGCGTCTCGCACAGTATAAGGCTTGTATTCTGCAAGTGTCTACCCAGTAGGCAATCCCAAATGAGCATGGATTAAACTGCACGGATTCTCTTGGTAAAAAAAAAAAAAAGGAAGGGGAGGCAAACGCCGCTACCATCTCAGATCACGTTAGTTTAAAGCATGGCAACTTCCGCTGCCTCTAAATCTAGCACAGCCACCCGTTTCTGCTTTTTGAAAGTGTAAATGCCAATTCTGAGAATTCCCAGCACTAGTTTTGTAACATTCGCTTACAATCATTATTCCAGGGAAGATGATACAACATGGAATGGTATGTGGAGTTCAACAAGATGCCACTGCGGTGGGCTCCAGATAAATTTCAACCGGTCACCTGGCGTCACACAGCTTCCACCTCCAGATGGCGCTTGTGCAAAACCGATCTAAAGGTACTGAAGCAGGCATACCCACATTTTTAACGAGCGCGACGGTACTAAATTTCGACAGGCATTAATTAATCACTGTACTGAATAAAAGGTACTGCCCATTTGTCTCAAACTTCACCCAGCTACACTTATTCTTTTTCTTGTTGTTGTTGTTGTTACCGCCTAATTCAGCCTTGCGCCCTTCATTACTGACCAACGTTGTAATGTGATGGATCGTTTTTCATTTTATTGTATTGCATTATGTTTTGTTGTGTTAACGTATTATTCTCAGTTGCATTTGCTTTGTCCCCCCCCCCCTTTATGTAATGCCTCAACAGAGGCCTTTAAGGGTAAAATAAATGATGATGATGATGATGATGAGTGAGCACTATACCAGAGTGAGAGTCTAGCTTGCTCCTGCACCAGGCTACCCACTCACCAGAGGTGGCCTGCTTCCCTTTCTGCACACTCGAGGCCTTGGCTCTGCCGCTGGCCGGCGCTGACGAAGACTTGGCCGCGCTGTCCAGCAGCCAACGTGGCAGCGTCCTCGTGCCCCCGGCCTTGCTCTCGCCATCGTCGCTCGCCTTGGCAGCGGCACTGCCAGCACCCTTCCGCGCCGCCGCCGCTGGTGGCGCTTTGGAGACGGCCTCGGGGCTAGCCTCTTTCGAGCTTCCCCGGTCCCCGTTTTCGGTCTTGGTGGTGGCGGATGTCGTCACGTGGTGGTTCTCCTCGGTGCTCCCATTCTTCTTCGCCTCCTCAGATGGAATGACTGCTGTCGCCGGCTTCTCGGCTGCAGAATTCAACGAGCATTTAAAGGGGGGATGAGGGGATCGATGGCAACTTTTCTATTTTTCGACTTGGAGTGATGAAATCTGGCAGACTGGCTTAGAACAGCATCACACAATCACAGCTTCAGTAGGTTCCCTTTTGCCATTGTTTATATGTTGTCCCCATGTTGCTTGCTTGTGGAAAGCCTAGCATCATAAAAAACCATGCTACAGGTCTGTAAATGCTTTTAATATTTACTAAGAAGTGTGGTGTAAATAAAGACTCTTAAATTTTTTAAAAAATTTGTTTTTTTTTTAAGGACACAATATGCACCATCTTTTATGTCTAGAATGTACCATGCTCTAATTACCATGTAATAAAAACGTGAGCCTAAATGGTAAGTCTGAGACTGTCTTGACGCAGACCACATTGCAGAGATCACAACAAAACAAACGGGGTAAAAATCCATGCACCCTTTGCTGTGCTACGCTTTCCACAAGCAAGGTATTAAGCTCAAAGCAAACTTTCGAGAAAACAAGCCTGAAAGTTCTAAGCTAGCACACACTGTCTATGTGTAGATGCCAACAAATACCTTTATTTGGAGCGCTTAAAGTTTATTTTTTTGTGAAATATTTCAGTAAACATAGAAACATTATTGGAGATGCCAAAGAGTGTACTTTTCAAAAATCAACTTTTTTCGCAATTTTTGCGATCTGATCCCCACATCTCCCCTTAAAGGTGCACTACAGAGGAATCTGAACTTGTCGCCGCGGGAACTCGATCAACACGTTCCTAGCATTCTTAGAAACTTCGATTTATTGCCCTGTGTGGCCGATTTGCCTAATTAAATCGAATTAACGTCCGGCTCCCGCCTTTTTTTAAAACTTCTGCCGCGTACGGTGGGCGGAGTCGACCAACGCGTGGAGCGCCTTGCACCCAGTCCCGTGGTGGCTTGCCGCTCTGCCATCGGCGGAGTAATACGTAGTAGTTCGTAGTAGCAAATAGTCCGCGCGTATTTTTTTTTTTTGGGCTAATTTTGAGGCTATATTATCTGCGAATGAAACTATTTATTCATGGAAAGCTAAAAAAGAAAATAAAGCGAAAGCAAAGCCTCCACGGAGCTGGCTGAAAGGCACTTCACGCGATGGTCGACTACGCCCACCGTAAGGGGAGAATTAAAAAAAAAAAAAGGCGGGAGCCGGATGTTAATTCGATTTAATTAGGGAAATCGGCCACACAGGGCAATAAGTCACGGTTTCTAAGAATGGTAGGAACATGAAGATCGAGTTCCCGCGGCAAAAAGACATGTTCAGAATCCTCTTCAGTGCACCTTTAATCCTACCACGCTGATGACCAGTGCTCAAATGTAACAAAACGCAGTCAGTAACATCAACACTGCAAACAGGCTAAGCAAGACGGTAAACTGGACAAGTGTTTACAGTTTCACGGTCAAACTGCCTGAAAGAACACATGCACAAGGAAAGAGCCGAACAAGAACAGTAGTTCTGGTCTGCCTACTTTTTCTAGTCAGTGTTTTGTAATGTTTGTAATGCTCTTTGACAATGACAGAAAATAACAAGGCAATATGAGTTTGCTGCCTTCACACTTCGGTTCCATCTCCCCACCCAGTCCTCTTCTCTAACCAAGTGAGATAGTGAATCAAAGATGACCATTTATTTATTATTGCCCCTGCATTCCCTTTCTTTCCCAACGTCCATATTAACAAATGGCAACAAACAAAAAAAGTGCACCGACGGAGACTCAAATGACTCCCTGCATAAATACACTTGATGGGTGGCTTTTGCGTTCAGTCTCTTCTAATAGACAAACTGAAAAATTGCATTTCTCATGTTCCAGCAGGGTGATTCAAGCAAGCCCCGGTGAATAACTGTCTCACCAATGCTGTCCTTGTTGTCAGCATCGTCGGCAGGCCTGGACTCTTTCAGGTCTGCTGATCTGTAAATGCAGCGCCACACAAGAGAAGGATAAGTACTTCAAGCAAAACATGAGACGCCGCTCAAATGAAAAAATATGATACCCTACCTTACTTCCATGTCATTTTTCTGTGCAAAATATCGAGTGACAAATAAGCTTCAAACATAACTACACACATCAAGAAAACATGGGTAGACTTTAGACTTGTGAAGCAAAGGGTGCTAGTACACTGTAATGCATAAAAATTGTGTCTATAGCAATATTCAGGTGGTTTCATAACACCTTTATGCACTGACAAACTTCACTATTAGCTAAAAGGCCAATATAATTTGCCATCCCAGTACCCCACAAACCAATGGAATGCCCGATTTACATGATGCACCTCATTGCCTTTCTTCCCTTTTCAAACAAAGAGCACACAGCAAGAGAGAATGACAAACAAACAAACAAACAAACAAACAAACAAACAAACAAACAAACAAACAAACAAACAAACAGCTCCTGGTCACTAAGGTTCACATTAAGGAGGAAATAAAGAAATAATTTAATAGACAAGCTACATAGACCATTAGGTGCTTGCCCTAAGTACTCTTAGAACGAACTTGAGCTAAACCCTGAGCTAAATGGAAATTGATAATCACTGTAAGCCTGATGATACAATCACAGCAAATGAGAGTCATACAGCATGTATGTAATGAAACAGTTTGACTCTGCTGTCGTGCACTTTACGAATGTATTGAACCAGCAACTATCTCGACAAAAAAATGCCCGAAAAGGGAACAAAACTGCTCAAGCATGACGTACATGGATGAAGATGACGATGAGTTGGTTACTTCCACAATGTACTTGTAACTATTTGGCAGCAGCGCTATGGAGTCACCAGACTGCAGCAGCTGTTGTTTGTCCTTTTTCATAACTTTCGACGGCCCTTTGCCTTGTGCTTGGAAAAAGCAAGGGTTGACATGGGTCTGGAAACAGAAAGGTGTTCGTTCAGAGAAGGTTTATCAAAGAGTAAGGGCTTTCTAGTCGGAGCAAACTAGAAGATGCCAAGTCTAAACCTGTAATTCCGCAGGTTTCTAATGCCAGAAAGACACCTTGAGTACAAGACAAAATTACTTGCAACAACTGATTTGCACACGAGATGATGGCCTCATAATGCTACTGTGATAGGTGCTCACATTGCAGTTAGTCCCATGCTGGGTTCTATAAAGACTAATCCGTGTTCTCCTCTAGTGATTTAGCTTTGCAACTATAGGAAATAAACTTTTTGCCTTTGTGTATGTAGAGAGGCCAGTAATGACTCTCTGAACCTCATTTTATCATGGTAAACACAGTGTGGAAAGAACACAGTCTTCCGTTTCATTCCTAGTCTTTCCGTGCTGTTTGTACAATAGATCATAACCACCTCACCCAGCTATCTGTTCTTCTAATCATTTTATCATCTACACAGCAAAATAGAAAACGTATCAGACATGCCTTCACACGCTTAGACTGTCTAGTTGCCTCAAATGGTCTCATCCTATTGTAGCCCCATTTTCAGCGCAGCTCCATAACTCTAATAGCACTTTAAATTAAAGCATGCAAAGTTGCACATGAGCAATGTATACAGCTTAGGATCATGGGCTTTCAGCTTTTGCAGCAAATTAAGTCAAAATCTTGTTGAATGTAGCTTGGCGAGTGTTGAGACTACGAGTACCATTTACAGGAGGCATTGTGCATATGAAATAACTGCTGTTACAAACAGCCGGGCAGACACATGTTTAATATGCTTGAGGTGCGATTTCCGGGTACAATTACAAAACAAATCAAGCATCACTTACTCAAAACATTCTCAACTTATGCTTCCAACATCACAAACATTATAGCCAGCAATAAATCAACCCTATTCAGCAACAACCTGTTACAACATAGAAAACATCTAATATGTGACGTTAATGGATGCAGAATGCTTTCAGCAGCACTGGTGCCTTCTTTTTATTGAGCAATAAAACATAGTAGGTTTTTTTTTCTTCTCCTTAGAAATGGCAACAGAGCATCACAATCATTGCCAATACGCTTCAGAAACCAACAAAAGGCCTCAGCTTGCATGCATTCACTCAAACAAGCAGCAGGATGGTAAGCAGCCTACGCTTACTCGTTCCACACAACAGCACACAACTTCAATGTGAGCACAAAAGACTCACAGGTGTGAGAAAGACTTCGCCCTCTTGTGTGACTTCCAAGACAGCATGGTTTCTGGAAACCTTCTTGTCGCTGCACTGTATGAAAATATTAGAAAAAGGTGATAAGGGAGTGATATGGAAGTTATCATGCACATCGAAGGTGGGGCAGTTTTCAGGCAAGCCTCTGCCTCTGAAGTGATCAGTTTAAGTAATTATCGAGACACCGAAACATCGGCTAGCGGAATCTCGCTATTTAAAACTGTGATTGGTGTAAACTTTTGGTGCATGTTCGTAACAGGTGCTTAGCAGGGAAGGAATCAGCCTTTTCAACACACCGCGCATAGTCGGTGGATGTCGGCTATGTTTTAGACATCACTGCATGCTTTCCCAATATTTACTTGTCTTTTTTTCCGAAGGTTCTAAAGCGACTTATCCTGTTAAGTCATCACGAACCATACGTGCACCGCATACGCGATGCGAGTTTAAAACGCCGGTTTCGTCGGGGTCAAGTAAACAGGCAAGTCGAGCGTCGGGAATTCCACGCGTGTCCGATGCACCTTATCCCAACGTTCGAGGCCTGGGCGATAGCGATCCCGTCCAATACTAGATCGGACCAGCGAAAAACCGCGCTGCACCACAAACCACAGTGTGTCGAAGGAACGGCTCAACTCAAGACGCGTTGTTTCAGCCCTGCCTGTCCGGTCAGTCACCCGCCACACTGTTGCCGTGAAGGAAGAACTATGCACATAAAAAAAAAAAATACACTAAAAATTTGGGGACGCCGCCGTAATGGATCTGGGCTGTTTTACAGGGGTCTCCAGAAACGCTCAGGCGTATCGGGTTGCATGCAACTGCGAGAACTTAGCAGATTGCATGTTCCACGATCGAAGCTTGGCGCAAATCTGTACTACACCAGCAGCGCGTCGCGCAGTTGAGAAACGAACAGTCAGGCGCGATCGGCGACTTACTTCGAGAAGGGGTCCCCGGCCAATGATGGTTTTGCCGATATTAAGCTCCACTGTCTTTTGTCCGCCTTCGACGGGCCTCAGGACGATCTTCTTCATGTTTGCGTTAAACTAGGCGCATCGCGTCACGACACAAGGCGTCTACCGCAATGAAAAATACACCGCATCACGAGCAACAGTCACCAACGCAGAAAGCAGCGCACACTACCGCCCGCCATTTTGTGTTGCTCCGCGCGGCGGCAGCTCGCAAATAGTTTCCCCATAAATCATTGCTTCTGCGCTTCCGAAAAAAGCTGTGCGGGACGTTTTTACGCCACAAAGCCCACAAGCACAGTGATTTTGCAGCGGATGCGGAGCATCTTGCAAAAAGTGCTACTTTCGATTATTAATCACAGCTTGCAGCGCACGCCATAAACATCGACGTATACGTCAGCGATCCGTACGCGCTTGGGTTCGTTTACCTCACAATAGATGGGAGTACGGCGCTAAAGGCGCAATTATTCAATTCAGTCATTCAAGCTAATGCACCGATAGCTCTGCGAAAATAAAGTGCAGCGTTTGTGTGCGGCCCCAGTATGCTTTCCATCAGTTTTTGCTGCGGCGCAGACAGACAGATTCAGCTCAGGGGCTCATCTGAACCTAAAAGCATGAAACGGGCGGTTATAAACTCCCATAGAAATCCATGTTTTTGATATCTCGTTTTAACGAAGTATACTTTTCAGATAATGGGATATGAGGAACATCCAATGAATACCACTGGTCATTTCGCGCTGAGTATGCCAATCTGAAACGGTACCCAGCATTTATTTCTTTGCTTAATCAAAGTTGCAAATTGTAGTTCCCCGTTCTCCAAGCTCCTGCCCAGCTTTTCGTTTTTTTTTTCAGCATCAACGATTGGTTCAAACTTTTTAGCAGTGCTCTCGGTGTGCATGACGGCATCAAGGTCAAGCTGGTTTTACAGGGCGAAGCGGCAGAAAACGAAAGTGAATCTCCATTGACCACAATGCGGTATAATCATCAAAGCCCTCGGTCAGGCATACACATTCTTCACAAGACATTCCCTTCACACGAACTGCACCTGCTGCCGTGTCTGCTTAGTTAAATTTGCCGTACGGTCGCAGTTGCCGTAGTTAGCATACTTACCATACGATGGTGTTGGGGCTTGCGTGCTCGTGTGTTGTGCGGCGAAGCCAACAACAACAAAAAGATTCTTAAAGGGACAGTGAGGAGAGCTCTATTAATATTTTTTTTATAGCAAAATCCGATAGTTCGGCATTTCATAGCTTTGTTGCCACTTGGCCGGCTGCGAAAGATGCCTTTATTTCTGAGAAATTTGGATTCGAAGTTGAAAAAGGTTTTCCCGCCGCTCAGATTCAAACTTGGAATTCTCCTATGACGAACAGGACTAAGTGACGTGAAACATGACATTCACATGACGTAACGCAGACTCCGTGATTTCTGACAGCCAGCACAGCGGCCTAGCAGCAGCCGAAATGAAAGCTACCGCCGGCCGCACGTTGAAGGCATCTATCGGCTATTGCGGCCGTCGCTACCGTCGCTTCGCGTACGTTTGCACCGGCGTTTTGCCAGCGTTACGATGGATCCTGTTCTCGAAGTCGTCAACGAAGTTCTCGCAAATAGACACTTTTAGCATACCATGTACCTTGTTACCGTTAGCGGAATGCCGGGAGCCGGCGAGCAGGCGCTGATTGGTCCCGATGCTGCAGGCGCGCGCGTAGCTGCCGGGTACGTGGCGCCATCTGGCGACGTCAAGGAGATTTACGCATGCATTGGCTGCGCCTCAGTGATTCGTGGCTCCTCGTGTCCCAGTGTTACTAGAACCATTGGTTCTAGCAACACTGTTTTGTCCTATGACGTCATCACGCTTGTACTTGCGAGTTTGGCCTGTGGCGGCGATACCTGTATTTTGGTTCTTGCTCTTTTCTACGTTACGAGAGCTTTGTTGTCAGTATTAGTGGCGTTTTTGTAATCAGGAGCTGGTATTCTGTCGATACAAGCCTACTTCAATTTCTCCTCAGTGTCCCTTTAAGAGGGAACAGCGCGAACAGAGGATACAGAAATGAACACAGGTGCTGACATTACAACTGAAGTTTATTCGAAAGGTGCACACACAATAAATAGTCTCGAGGTAAGCTGTCAGCTGAGTCATTGACAGGGGCGGTGTAAAGGACCGGATAAAAGCGAAAACAACAAGACAGAGGAGAAGGATGGATGATGGTCATGCGGTTGGGTAAAAAAGGAACGTGGCTAGCACTTTATGTAAAAGGTTTAAAAAGTTAAAAGTGTTCTACGAGAGATAGGCTCACTTCTTCAGATAGGCAGTCTCTTTCGATAGTAGGTTGATGGACAGACTGCTGACACACGTGTCACCACGGTCTTGAATCAGGTAAGCTTCATGTATCTCACGTGTGCGCTTCCCGTGACATCTTTTCAACATCTTTGTCTTATCGAGGGCTGGCACGCAAGAGCATTTCTGACAGTGAATGGCCAGGTTGCTGCCTGTGCCGGTCTTGAGTGACTTCGAGTGCTCTATTAGACGATCGTTGATGCACCTTCCTGTTTGTCCAATGTGGGACGCACCACACGATAGAGGTATCTGTCACACAGGGTTTTAGATATAATGCCTTGTGCTTGATCTTGCACGCGTTTTTCGGCTGATCCTCTTGATTGACTCTTTTACAGAGGCCTCCTAATTTGTTAGGCGCCGAAAAAGCTACGCGTATTCCGTGTTCCCCGGCTATATTCTTGAGTCTTGCCTCGTGTACGTAGGGATTTACCGCTGTTCTTGACCGATCCGGTAAGCATAGTAGTGGGTAAGTTTTTATGAAGCGAAAAGCTTCACTACGAGGGTCGGAGCTGAGCTTCGCGTATGCCGTGAAACCGTATGGCGAGTTCTGCGCAAGCGCGAAACCGAGTGACGTCACGCGCGGCGCAGGTGGCCGCAGCCGTCGCCGACTCCGCTGCCTGACCTTTCGGCGCAGCCGCGCGCTACTGCGCATGTGCGCCGCCTCCTCACCGCCGCTACTACTGCGCGCTCGCCTCATCGCCACCGTTTGACCTTTCGTTGCAGCCGCGTGTTTACCACAGTTACTACGCACGCGGAAGGAGGGCTATATAACGCGCTTAATTGCTACACCGTTATCGTGGTGCTCCCAGTGCATTGTGCGCGAACTGCAACAGCCATGACGTTAAACCAAGCGTAACTGCAGCTTTTCGTTCGTTCGTTTATGGGGTTTAACGTCCCAAAGCGACTAAGGCTATGAGAGACGCCGTAGTGGAGGGCTCCGGAAATTTCGACCACCTGGGGTTCTTTAACGTGCACTGACATCGCACAGTACACGGGCCTCGAATTTCTCCTCCAAAGAAATTCAGCCGCCGCGGCCGGGATCGAACCCACGTCTTTCGGGCCAGCAGCCGAGCACCATAGCCACTGAGCCACCGCGGCGGCGCAGCTTTTCCCTTGTATATACAGGCTTAATACTGCTAAGCCACTGCCATTTTTTTTTCGCACTGGTGATTATATTACAATTCACATAATTTCTCATGCTTTCAACAGACCGGTACAAAATGAAAGATTAGACGGAATTGCACATTACTTTATTTACAGCACCCAAAAAGTTTCAGCCAGCTATCGGGGAGCCCTAGCTGTGTGATCGCACCTGCCCGAGGTGCACGCGGAAAGGTGAATACGTGCAAAAGCACGGCTTTGGCATGGTGTGCGCTTTACCCTGGCAAGGCGACAATGGCATTCAAGCTCCTGGTATGTGTGCGCAAGGCGCGGTATTAGTCGATAGCGCAAAGTCATGGCACTTGGGGCAAACGAAGTTTGAAATAGTCTCATATCATTGTGACCTTTGCGAGTAGAATGACTTCCGTTTACACGTTCCGATTTTCGTCATTCTTTTTGAACTGCATGACCTACAACAACAACAACAACAATTATGCCTTCTTTTCACGATGACATAGTCAGTGGAAAAAACGTCGCAGTGCCTCTTTAAGGAGTGTGAGGAGACCTAATGGACACACGCAACGTAGACACCCAATTCTGGTGGCATGTTTCCTTCTCTATAATGATGCGGAAGGCACCACTATGCGTGAATAACCACGTGACATTCGCCTACAACAACTAAACAATTTATAATGAATGTTTCTGTGATGCTGTTTCGGTTTCAACAGCCGAACGATGGCTGTGACCTCAAAGAGTAGTTTTATGTCGTGAGACATTGAAAAACGTCAATATAATCGCTGGTTCATTGTTTTAATTCACTACAGTGCTGAAATCAGCCTTTCCCAATAGCCGAAATGATAGCGTATGTAGAAGCACCTATTATATTGCAGTTTTTATTCCTCACATGACCTATAACCTCTCTTTGACGTCACAGCCATCGTTCGGCTGTTGAAACCGAAACCGCAACAGCACGAGAAAGAAATTCGATTATAAATTATTTAGTGGTCGCAGGAGGATAACGCGTGGTAATCCGTGTATAATAATAATGCCTTACGCCTCATTACAAACAAGAAAACACGCACCCAAAAGTTAGGCCTATGCTCCTTTTAAAAGGGTCAGTCTACTGAATTTTATCGACCATATTTTCTTTGCGGCAACCGATAGCTCTTTACTCAAATTACCGTTTAGCCAGCTGTGGTGCCAAGGAGTGCGGTAGAACATTTTAAAATAGAATTTATTAATGTGGGAACACATCTGTATGAGATGGTAGTCCCATCTGGCAACTATCTGGATTTCCGCCGCGCGGCTACAAACATGGCGGCGCCCGTCGAAGCCGGACCTCTCGCTTCGGACTGAATTCTCGTTGTTGCTGCCTTTTTCAGTGCGCTCACTGGCCATAAATGGGGCGCCTGTCTTTCGCTTCGTCTCATCTCGCCTATAAGAAAACATATAAGAGATAAATTTGCTTTATTTTAATAATTAGAGTGGCGATTCTGCCGCTCCTAGACTTAAGTGGAGAGTCGGTTTGTTTACAGCAATGGTTCCCGACCTGACGACCAGATGGCGCCACTATAGGCTGAGTTTATTTTTGCGTCTCTGCTAGCATACGCTGAACTAAAAGTGGGAATGTGCTTGCGTTTTGCGTACGTGTAACTATAAATATTCATGTGATTTACAGAAAAAGCGAGCGGTACGCCTTCTACAGTTTACTAGAACAAAACGTGCGTTTCTCTGACATTGGGGCATACAAATGGTACGTAGTATATTCACTTATGCTTCCACAAAAAAAAAAAAGACTACCACTTTCTTGAACAAAATGAACGTTTGGGGTCGCCACCATGCTTTCTTACGCGACTTTTAACGCCGAAATAAAATATAAATTCCTGCCTAAACCGGGCGCAGAACCCTAGTTATTGATGTTATAGGGTGCGAACTACCAGAATATGCCATTATTTATACACTCATCTCGGTGAGTAGACTGACCCTTTAAGGTCTTTGGGCTTCTGTACCGTTTTACTAAGGGAGCTGATGTCAGAAGCTCGCCTGTTCTTGACTGCTCATCAGGGATCGACGTTATCATGCGCTGCTGTGTATAACCACTGTCTCGCGTCTTCGACACGCCAGCCACGTGGCCGACAGGTGTGTTTGCGCATCCGGGGGAACAAAACGTCGTGGCTTGCCTGGAGCTCCAAGTTGCAGTAAACGACACTATGGTCGATGATTTAGAGCTTGTTGCAAAAGTTGAGGTTCTCCATTGTCATGATTGAAGGCTCAGTCGCTATTCGATAAAGCAAAACAGAAACAAACACAGAAGAAAAAACTTAGCGGGGGGGGGGGGGCTTAGCTTTATATTCAGCGCCTCTAGTGGGAAGAGCTCGGCGCGCCGTGTCAAGCGGCCGCCGTTACCCGACGAGCCGAGTTGGTAGCCCGTCTCTCGCTCATGGTATGGCGTCGCGGGAGGAGCGCGGCGCGCCGTGCCAAGCGGCCGCCGTTACCCGACAAGCCGAGTTGGTTGCCCGTCTCTCGCTCCTGGTATGGCGTCACGCTGTGACGTCACTAGGCATGGTATGACGCCAGGGGTCATTCTAAAGGTCAAACGTGCCAAGTGGCCGCCGCCACGCGA